>NW_022900921.1:10795827-10827042 GCF_012274545.1 Fukomys damarensis | reverse complement strand
AAAAAAAAAAAAAAAAAAAAAAATAGCTTCGAAGTGAGACTCTTCCCAGTGTGTTCACTTTTTAGGTTCACTTCCCAGTGGCACAAAACAAACAACAAAACCCCACTTCTTTCTTCCCATTGAGAGATTCCGAAAGAGCCAGTGGCTGGCAGTCTTCCTGATCCTTTGGTGCTTTCAGCTCTCAGAGTCTGCTATTTAGTAACAATAATTTAGATATAAAGGAGAAAATGACTGGAACAGAAAAGCAATGCAGAAACAGAAATTCAAATGGCCCTTTAAGCTGTGAAAAGGTTTTAACCTTGGTCATCTTGAGACAGCAAATTATGACTAATACGAGGTAGAATTTTTCATGTATCAGATTACAAAGATTGAAAATTGAGAACAACAACAGTAATATGATATTGTGGAGGGTGTGAGGGATCAGATCCAACCCCCCAGGAAAGCGATTTGGAGATAGAAAGATTTTAAATACATTGATGGAGCCTGTCAGTTCCACTGCTTAGAAACAGCCAACACTTGTACTCGCATATGTATGTGAAGATACGTTTTCAGAGATGGTAATTGCGCTATTCTTAGCTAAAGCAATAACACCCTCTGCACCTTCTAGTAGGGACCAAGTAAATTAATTCTGGTCAGTCTGCATAGTGCAGTGCTTTGTGTCTAAGTAAAAGGAGGCGACTGTATGCTGAATAAAAGCATCTCCGACAACAACTAAATAAAAACGTGAGATACATATCAGTGTATAGGATTTGCTTCCTTCTTACTTAGATTTGCTCTAGAAGATACACCCAGATTATATCTGGAGATACAGAATACAAAGATACAGTTATCTCTAGAAAATGCACCGCTAATTGTTGCCTTTTCAGGATGTAGGGCATGTGGAACAGCATGGCTCTGAGGAAAAGTTCCAGAGACATACTTTGCGTCTTCACAGCTTTATGCTTGAATTACCTATTTTTAAAATCCTGACATGTGATGGCACTGTGTAATTAGATAGTAAGCTTAGCATGCACCCTCCCGAGATATAATTCCTTGATAAGATGTAACAACAAATGGAAGACATTTTCTCTCAGTTAGTCTTGGTGAGAACATGGGGGCAGGATACTTGACAGGAGTACCGGAGAGGCATTCTTGGGGACTGCTGACAGCCTTGTGTACTGACCTATGTTGTTTCTTGTGCACCCAGGAGCCCAGCCTGCCCCTGATCTCTGCTTCGAGAGGGTGAATGTGGCAGGAGACGAATATGGAAACTGTGGCAAAGACATGCACGGTCAGAACAAGAAGTGTAACATGAGGTAATGACCACAGAGCGGACCCCGTGGGATGAGAAGAGATAAACTCCTGCTCCGTCCTGCTCACTGCCACCCAGCTCAGCCTCTGGTGGCCCCAGAGCCGCCTCCACAGAAATCAGTTGAAGTCCGTGTCTGTTCCTAGCCTGTTGTTTGACAATGCAGCATTCAGGCCTAAGAAAATCAGTGAGAAGGTGTGAGTGGCAAGGCTTCCTAGAAAGCTGATCAGTCCCCCTTTGGGGGTCATCTCATAGTAGGACAGAGATCTGTTGGATCATTTGCAGAGTGCTAATTATGGCCTAATCTGAATAGATCATTCATTCATTCATTCATTTGTTCTAACCATCTGTCCATCCACCCATCCATTTGCCCATCTGTTTATCCACCCGCTCGTGCACTTATCCTGTCCCATCCATCCATGTGTCCATCTACCTACTCACTGTCCACTGAAAGTTTACAGCACGACCCTGTGTGAGCCCGTCAAGGTTTTAATAAGTCGTACAGTGTGATAATGGGAATGTAGAGAGAGCCACCCAACCCATCTTAGTGTCCCGGGGTTAGGCAGGGAAGCTACGCGTCATGGAGCGGTTAAGTAGGTGAACAGGAGCAGTCATGGTACTGGTATGTAGAAGAGTGGTCTAGGCAGAGAGGTGGCTGGAGAAAAACTAGTAGTTATTGCCAAACTCCCTCCTGAGTGCCCAATGTCAAGAGCTAATAGCAACTTGATACAGTTCAGGTACAAAGGAGAGGGTCTGTGAGAAATGAGTTTGGATAGGTAAGCAGGGGCTAAATTATGAAAAAGCTTCCATGACTGGTTAGGGAAGTCTGGACTTCAGCTTGAAAACATGAAAGAGGACAAACTCACTGCCACAGGGCAAGACTGAAGGCAGGGAAATCAGTTTCTAAAAGCTCGAGTAAGAGAGTATAACGGTATGAATTGCAGTGGCTATGGAAGAAAGACTGGCGGGGCTAGAAAATAGCTCAAATCCAAGAACAAGGGTGAATGAAGAGTCAGATTACCCCAGCCCCTGGCTGGAGTGCCGGAGTGGATGGCAGTAGACAGAGATTGAGGGGACAGATTGCTCAGGCCATGCAAGTATCTGAAGTTAGGATTTTCCAAGACCAGTTTCCTGCCTAGATCTGCTCAGGAACATGAAGTCATTTCCATCCCCCTGATCTAAGCCCACACAGGGTCTCTCCTGGTGGACCCTTACAACATACTCATTGCTCTGGACTTCTTCCTTACCTCACCCAAGCCTCCTGCCTTGGCCAAGAAAGACTAAAGCCGTGTGGTACCCCAGATCTCCCCAGCTTCTGATTCCATCTCCCCTGCCTCTCTCTCGGGCCCAGGGACGCCAAGTGTGGGAAGATCCAGTGTCAGAGCTCTCGGGAGGTGCCCCTGGAGTCCAATGCAGTGGCTATCGAAACCACCATTGTCATGAACGGGAAGAAGATTCAGTGCCGGGGTACCCATGTCTACCGAAGCCCTGAAGAGGATGACATGCTGGACCCAGGGCTCGTGATGACTGGGACCAAGTGTGGCTTCAACCACGTGAGTCCCTTCCCCCCGCCTCATACAGGAGCAGAGCTACAGAAAGGGGAAACTGAGGAGTGTGAACTCGAGAAGGCCATGCCTGGGCTTATGTGCAAGTCTCTCTGACTTCTGAGTCTCTATAGCTTCCTTTAGAAAAGTCTGTATAGTGATAGCAGTAGAGTGTCATCCGTAGACTAAGGCTTATTTCAGATCGTGTCTGTGGAGCATCTGGAAGGGCTGCCTGTTACCATTTTCATCCTTATCATTGACCTTAGGAAGTAAAAATGGTCTAAGTTAGAGAGGCTTGGAGGAAATAATGTCGAGCACAGTCAGTCATGACAGTGAAGGTACAAAAAATATGAAATGCTTGATATAGTTTCTAGCACAGAGTAGGCTGCTTCAAAATCATGATTTTTAAACATAATGGTAAATAGAGTCTATTAAGAGACAAATAGTTAACATAGCACAACATGTTATAGATATCAAATATAATAGTTTAGCAATAGAATTGTTGCTCTCTCTCTCATCACAAAGGTAATAGCAGCATTTTTAGGTTCTTAGATTTCCCACTGTGCTAAGTGACCAGAAGATGGGCTAGATGGGCTTCCTTTCTGGGTCCCCACGTGCACTAAGTGTACAACCTCATGTCCTGTTTCCTGCCCCGTGTCCCTGTGTCATACTCATGGCTGTGCTTCCCCCTCACTGCAGATCTGCTTCGAGGGAGAGTGCAGGAACACCTCTTTCTTTGAAACTGAAGACTGCGAGAAGAAGTGCAGTGGTCACGGGGTGTGTGTCCCAGGGCTGGTGCTGAGTGTGGGGCAGAACCCGAGGGGGTGGGAGCCCTCTGGAGCATTGACACCTCTGCTCTCCCCTCTCCCTAGGTCTGCAACAACAACCAGAACTGCCACTGCTTCCAGGGCTGGGCCCCACCATTCTGCAGCACACCCGGCCACGGGGGCAGCATAGACAGTGGGCCCATGCCCCCCAACAGTGAGTGCCTGGCCGCTTGAGGGCTCCGCCTGTCTTTGTGAGAAGGGTGGACACCGTGGGGACGGGTGTCATTTTGCAGAGTGTCCACACTGAGGCTGTTTCCGCCTCCCGACTTTGGAGATGAGGAAACTGAGATAAGGAGAGGTCAGGTGGGATGGTGCCCAAGGCAGGCAGCTGATGTGGGTACTTCCTTGGTCACTCTTCTCTCCTTTAACTGAGGAGGCCGAACCTGCTTATTAGAGTGAGAGATTAAGGAAAGTCGTAGGTCACTGGCTGTCCACATCTGTTTTGGGGGTTGGGGTGGTGACTAGTCAAGTCCTTTTTGGGGCGCTTGAAAATAATCATGAGCAAAGACTACAGTGAGGAAAGTTTTAGACTTTTAGTGGGAATCTCACAGAATCTAGACCTCTTTCAAGGAAGAAATCCTAATGTGTAGAACAGATGAAAGTATATCTCATTAGAGCAAATATATTTGTATGTTTAAATTTATAATTCATGAGAATGTTGAGGCAGTTTTGATTAAACAAAATGTGAATTGTGAATCAAGGATGAGAGCTCTAGTCTTATGCCAGTCTAAGTCTGTCAGTGTTCTGTGTTCATTGCTCTGTGTCCAGAAAAGTCATGGCTCAGGCTGAAAACTATTGGCAAATGATAATAAAGCCTGAATTGCCTGCCTCAAAAGAGAATTTTTCAATGAAATAGAAGTGGCTACGGGGCCTTTATATTATAATGTCTACACACAGCACCCTGGAGGTGTTCTGGTAGTATATAATTTGTAGTTTTTATAGTTTGTAAGATAAAATGAGTAAAACAAGTTAAATGTGAATCAATGTGGGAGAAGAATCAGGAGTGTCTTGTCTTGCTGTAGCCTGGATAACCTCTAAATCTCTGCCTTCGGTTCCTCTGGAAGGTATTGGTCCTGTGATCGCCGGTGTGTTCAGCGCCCTCTTCCTGCTGGCCGTCCTTATGCTGATCTACTACTGTAGGCAGAACAGAAAGCTGGGCCCACTCAAGCCCTCTGTCCTCCCTTCCAAGCTGATACAGCAATTCAGGTACGAAAGGGTGCCATGAAGAGCTCGAGTCCCCTTCTGTATTGCAAAGCTGTCTGTGAGCAGCACTTAGTGAGTGAGTTTGTGGTAGTGGGTCTAACGCAGAAAGACAGGCAAATGGAAGTACATGGCGCCTTCTCTCCCCTTCTATATGCTGTGCTCTGTGACCATGGCAGACATTATTAGATGATCTCGCTATAAATAGTTCCCAGTGACAGACATTACTAGATGATCTCACTGTAGGCCGTCTTTACTGAGCATGTTTATCACTTTCAAATCCTCGGCACAATGCTCACTCCAATTCAAATCGAAATATAAAATTTGCCATTCTATATCTAATTAGTTTATCTATCTATTTAGTTACATTTTTTGAGACAGCATCTCACTATGTAGTTCAGGCTGAATTCACTGCATAGCACTGGCTGGCTTCAAACTCAAATTCATGGCAAACCTCTTGCCTCTGTCTCCCAAATGCTGGGATTACAGGCATGCGCCACCGTGCCTGGCATCCTCCATTTTGAAGAGGAGGTAACTAGGCAATAGAGAAGGGAGGACTAGCCCAAGTCAAAGACAGGGGTGGCTAGAAGCAACCCAATAAGAAAATCGATTTTTTTCCTAAGTGATTCATTTTGCTGGTCACTGAAGATGTCTTCTGTGACAACTGAGTCTTCTGTTAAGTTACACTTGTTCCGAAAAGGATTTAAATCCCATGTCTTTTCAAATTCATGCCTGAGGTGGCTTGGTTGATGGCTGGTGATATCCTGTGTCTGCTTAGGAACTAAAGTTCCTTGACAGGTGAAGAGGAGGTGCTGAGAAAGCTCTGCAGTGTACAAGGCTAACTCTTTCCTTGTGAGTTCTCCATTGGCCACACACACTGTCCTTAACGAGGAAGGTGGGGTTCAGAGAGCCAATGCGCTTCCTCCACAGTAGGCCTCGGGAGAGCCGTCCAAAGGACTCTGTCCCTGCCCCTTGCTTAACCTGCCCCTCCTCCCCTCTTCTGTGTCTCCAGCTGTCCCTTTAGGGTGTCTCCGAATGGTGGAACTGGCCATGCCAACCCAACTTTCAAGTTGCAAACACCCCAGGGCAAGCGAAAGGTAAGGGCTGTGCACTGGTGAGCTTTGCTACTTCCTCTTTATCCCGCAAGCCTCTCCTGGATTTTCCTAATACCCATGGGATTGGTAATAGAAGCCATTTATTGGCTGGAGAGATACACTTGTTGATTCTGTTGTCCCCTGATTACCTGAAAAGTTGCATCTGACCTCTAAGATCCCTGAGAGTTTAACAGGCCAGGCTGTCAATCCCACCCACGGTCATCTCGATGAGACTCAGAGGGTGCACCTGAGTTTTAAGCACATCACCTCTTCCTCATCTCAGGAGTTCCTCGTTTTGCACACACAGGTGACCAGCACCCCTGAAGCCCTGAGGAAGCCCTCCCAGCCTCCGCCCCGGCCCCCTCCAGACTACTTGCATGGTGGGTGTTTACCTACTCCACTGTTAGCCCATCTAAGCAGGACTGATAGGAGCTCCCCGGGGGCTGCATCTCAAGTAGAGAGAAAGGAATCAGCCCGGAGACCTCCCCCAAACCGGCCTGTGCCTCCAGCACCCAACTGCATCCTCTCCCAGGTAAGTGGATTCGCAGCACCTGCCATGGGTAATGTCCAAGACCGGGAGGAAGGAATGGTCTGAGCTGGCTGCCTTTTCTGAATTCCGGGGAATCCAGGGAACTTGTAGAAAACTAGAGTGATGAGTGTGCGGAAATATACTCCCCAGACGTCCCCTAATCCCCAGAGAGCATTTCCTTCCTGCTCAGCGGACTTAGAACAACAAACTACCACCTTCTACTACCCAAAATGAACTTCTTGCAGTTCTCTGGGCTCTCCTCCCCTCTGAGTCTTTGCAAATGCTGTTCTGCCTGACGAGCTGCTTCTGGACAGCTCTTCACCCTCAGACACACGCTTAGATGCCTCTCCTCCAGGGGCCTTTCCTGGGCCCTCCAGTCTGAGCTGGACACCCCTGTACTGCTGTCCTCATCGTATCTGCCTGAAGTGTACCTGCAAGTGTCTCTGCTAAAAGGGAAACCTTTCTGAGGGATGTAGCCTGAGGCCTTGCTCCCTGGGGGACAGGTCAAGGGTCGGGGCCTCTGGGAGCAGAGGGAGTGCAGGCTCCTCCAGCACTGATGCTTGTGGAAGCAGAGCCCCACCCAGTGGCCCGTTCCCTCGGCGTGTGGTGCCCAGATGACCTGGTTCTGGCAGAGTGCCCTGGTGCAGACACAGGTGTTTCCGGGGTGGTGGCCGGGTAGATACCCTCTGAGACTGGCGTGTGTGTTTTGGGTGAGGCCGCTTTTATTGGCCATGGGCCCGCGGTCTCCCGTAGGGCTGCTCCAGTTTGAAGGACTGTGGGGTTAGCTGCAGGCTTTGCAGGGCCCTGGCGTGTGGGGCAGTTTGCCAGGGCTGAGGGCATTCGTTCTGGTTCTCTGCTGTCCTTTTGTTTTCTTCAGTGTACGGCAGGGGTGTGATGGGAAAGTCCATGCCGAAAGGGAGGGGAAGGATTCCCAAGGAGAGAGAAGGAGGGAGAAAAGGAAGAAAGGAAAAGAGGGGAGGCGTTGCGGATTGTATTGCTTTCCAAGGCTGCCGTGACAAAATGTGGCCTAAATAGCAGATAAGTTTTTCCTCCTACTTCTGGAGGTCCAAGATCAAGGTACTGGCTTCTCCTGAGGCCTCTGTCCTTGGCTTGCGTACTGCCGTCTTCTCACCGTGTCCTCACATGGCCTTTCTCCTGTCCTCGTGCATCTGTGGAGTCTGAGTGACCCACTGCACTCCTGCCAAGAGGCCAGGTTGGATTAGGGCCCACCGGAATGGCCTCATTTTAGCTTAATCACCTCTTCCAAGGCTTACCTCTAAATACGGCCCATTCCACGATCCTGGGAGGGCACATGCACACTTCAGCCCACAGCAGAGAGAAAGGAAGGAAGAGGTGGAGAGAAACAGGGGCGAGAAAGAAGAGCAGAGGTGCTGGAGGAGGAAGAGGGAGTGAGCCGTGCATCCGAGCATCTTTCCTGAAAACCCCCCTGGGTGCTCTTCAAGGAATGGGAGGAGGAGGGCCGGTCTCACTCTGTGTCTCCCCAGGGTGCTGAGCACTAGCTTAGGGGTGTCAGGGGCAGCAGGAGGCAAGAGAGTGGGAAACAGGCCCAGGTTCTGCCTGCCATTCTGCTCCCGCTCTCTCTGGATGCGGGGGGGGGGGCGTTGAGCCAGTGTCAAGTGTCTCCACAAGCACCTTCCCAGCACAGCTGCTCCTGGCCTGGGGGTGCAAGGTGGGGCAGGCAGTGGAGGCCACCGCTCTGAGAGTAGGTTGCAGGCAAGATGGGCCTTCTTTTGCAGGGCAGCACTGCGGTGTTCCGACCGTCCTTTCTTACCCAAGTTGTTGAGTCTGACAGGGTTGAAGGACTCATCCAAGACGGCACCGTCTGTGAGTGGGACGGCCAGGCCTTGACCCAGGGCATCGCCCTCTCAGGCTCTCGGCTCCACCCCTTCTAGCAGAGGTGTTGGCTGCTCTGGAGAGGTGGCAGCTGAAAGTCCATCCCTCTTCTGCCTTTTCTGTGGCCGTGTGCCACTTCCTCCGGGTACCTGTGAGCGAAGCAGACCCGCCTTCTTCCAGGGCAGAGGCTCTGGGGCTCTGCAGTTACAGCAGTGGAAACTGCTGTGCAGTGAGGTTGGGGATGCTCAGTAGCAGCGGACTTGACCTGGTTGGGAAAATCGGGAAGGCTTCCCTGAGGAGCTGAGGCCCAGAGGAGAAACAAGAGTCACCCAGGCTGTGAGGGTGAGGGGCGGGCAGAGACCCCTTCCTAGAAGGGGGAATGGACAGCCCCACAGGCTGGAGGAACTCCAAGCCCTGCTGGCCTGGGCCCCAGGATCTGTGGGATAAGACTGATGGGGAGGAGGGGCCGACTGCTTGGGCCACACAGCCGCGGTCAGGATTTGGGTCTGTCTGTGTTCCACGAGAAGGGGACAGTGGTAGCAGGAGAGACATGGGGATTGACAGTGCCAAGAGTCAGTTCTTTGGGTTCCATTGAGGCAGGAGGAAGGTGTGAGGTCTGGGAGACACCTGGGGCTGTTGGTCTTCCAATTTTTGACCTGGGTGGGATAATGTACGTGCATTCACTTGTTGATCGTTTCTCTCCTACTTATATATTGTTCGCCTTTTATGTGTATATTATACTAGAGCTAAAGGAACAGTTTCAGAAAATGAAAGTGCTACTCTGATGGGCTTACTGGTTCAAAGGTATAAATGTTGTCCTGAAGAAAGATGGTCGTAGCTTGGAGGCTGAGGGTGAGCAGGGGTGACGGAGAGAAGCTGACAAGAAATACATAAAGACAGACAGACACTGCCAATTGAGTAGACAGGGGATGACACCCCAGGTTTTGGCTTGTGAAACCCGATTGGGAGATAGCGCCCCTGAGGAAGGAGACTGTGAGGCCCCTGGGCCAACTGAGCTGGGTCACATCAGAGGTAGCCCAAGGAAGGTTGCAGCCCTGGGAGGCCCAGTGCTGACAGCTGATAAGGCTCCCGCCCAGATAACAAGCCCCTAGCAGCTCGCTCTGCAACCTGACATCTGCACCCAGCTGTCTTCGCTCTCCCTGGAAGCCAGAGAGAAGTCCTGGCCTCCAGGCAGTTGAGTGTCCCGAGCAGGGAGGGTGCGGGGTCTCATCTTTGGAGGGAGGGTTGAAGCTGAAGAACAAGGCTCTTGTTGAAGAGGAACAGCAACGCTGAACAACAAGGCCACACACCGAGAGGTCGGACAGGAGACTTTGTTCAGGAGAGCAGATTGGAGAGAGGGACAGAGGGAGAGAACAAAGAAAGGATGGTCCTTTTATTGGTTTTGGGCTGGGCTCTTGCATATCTGTGAGCAGGCCAGGTTGCCTTTTAAGGACTTAGCCTTGCAGAAGCTGTTTCATTTTTCTAAACTATCGTAGCCTTGGGAAAAGGAAACTTGAGATAGTGGCATGGAGGCCTAAAGAACCCGGAAACGCAGCCCGAAATGGCGGCGTCAGGTCCTTAACATTTGGGCCACATGAATTTCTTGTTCTCCTGTTCTCTGAGCTTTAGTGTCTGCTCTCAGTTTTCTGACCAAAGATTCTCACGGAAAACCTTGGCTGTGCACCCTGCTTCTGCCCTCTTTGCGTGCCTGCCGTTTGCCATTTTTATGCTCATTTGCAGCTCTCTCAAGAAAAGGAACAAATCAATAAATAGGGTCCCTTCCCTCCCTTCCTCTTTCCCTCTTTTCCTCACTCCTGGGGACGTAGACCAGGATTTGGTGCGTCGTAGGAAAATGCTCTTAAACTAAGCTACTTTCCCAGCCCTAAACGCCACCAGCTTGGGAGTGGTCCACTTTGCCCCTTAAAAACATTTTTTTTTGGCCACAGCAGAAATATAGATTTCAAAAAAATTGGCTAGTGCAGAAATGCATAATTATTTGAAGAAAGTTGACTAGCATGGGTATGCATCTAATAGGTGTTTAAGACTTTCTGGATACCTAACCTAGCTCTGAAAGCTTGAGATGGATCGGTGAGCTCCACAGACCAGGACCTCTGCCCCTGCTGGAGAGACAAGCACAGAGGCCACTTGAGACGTGAAGAAATAATGTGTACTGGAAAGGGGCAAAGAAGAAAAAAGTGGGTTAGGATGGAAGGGTCGGAGTGCCAGGTGCCAGTGAGGGGGTTGCATTGATTTTAAATAAGAGAAAAGCCTTGTTGAGAATGACGGAAACGTAAAAGTAACATTAATCCACAAAGAATCCCTGTTAGTTGTGCTACTTATAAACAACCAATGTGGGAAGAAATCTGGTTTCTTCTTTTGTAGGCTTATTCTTTTTTTGACCAGACAGTGCACCCATGACCTTGTTTTTTTAAAAAAAGCATTGAATGTTCACCTAGACCGCTGCTGTCCCTACTGACACCCCTTCCCAGGGTGACCTCAGTTATCAGCGTCCCCTGTATCCTTTCAGACTGACTATTCTCTGTTCATTGACGTCTATATCGGGGGACCGTAGGATGTGTTTTATATAAACTCTCTCCTGCAGCTTGGACTTCAGCTTTTTGCACTTAGCAATGACTCTTAAGCATCTCTTCCCAGCAGCCCACATCAACCTACTTTATTCTGTTTAAATGCTACATCGTGTATCATTTTATAATTTTAGTTATTTTATCAATCGGTGAAATGTAGCCTTTCTTTGTTGTCACAAACAGTACAGCGGAGCACATCCTCACAACTTCCTTTTTGGGTACCTGTTCCAATAGTTCTCTAACGGGGGCAGCAGGGAGTGAATTTTCTAATCAGAGACAGGTCATTTCTAATTGTATAGATGCTGTCAACTTGCTCTCCACAGAGGCTTTTTTTTTTCCTGGGCATTGGGTGCACACATACACACATACACACACTTCCTGTCGAAGTGGGACCATGCAGTGTATACTTCTTTTTTTTTTGCTTGATCAGTAAGCTATCAGGACTGTTTTCTTTAGATCGGGCTCCTCTGGCCTGTAACTGAGGCCCACTGCTTTTCCTACAGGATTTCTCCAGGCCTCGGCCACCCCAGAAGGCTCTTCCTGCAAACCCTGTGCCCGGCCGCAGGACCCTCCCCAGGCCAGAACCCCAGCAGGCCCAGCCTCTGGTAGCACCTGCTTCAAAGGTGAGTCTAGGGGAAAAGCAGAGGGCCACAGCCAGTGCCTGTGTAGCTGAGGAAACAAACCACATCGTGCTGCTTCTTGCCAGAATAACAGCCACAAAGAAAAGCTGAGCATTTTTTGGTATCTTCTTGACTCTCTCAAAGTAATAAGAGGGCGTTTTAGGCTTCGTGTTGACAGGAGATGCCCAGGCTGTGCTGGCTTTAAACCTGCAGCTGTGGCCAACTGGCTGAGGTAGCTGAGCAAGTCTTCTCTGCGCCTGCATTTCGTTGTCTGTAGAAAGCATAAGAAGCAGCTAGAGCTAGCTAGTGTCTTCTGGGTGCTGTGAAGATCAAAGCAGTTAATGCATATAAACTTCCTGGGCTGTGGGAGGTGTGCATGGCGAACCCTCTCCCTACCCTTTCTCTGTGGCTGGTGGTCTTTAGCTTCCCAGTCCTGGCAGTGGGGTCGGAAAAGGAGGGGGTGAGGAAGCTCAGTGACAGGTTCCAGGAAATGCATGGAGGTGAGGCATCAGCTCGAGGTGGGGCCGCCCGCCATGCCTCTCCTCTCCACACACTTGTGGTCTTGGTGAGCAGCCATACACAGACCTCTGCAGGAGCAGGAAGCCTCTCTTCCCAGCGGGTGCTGTGCTTGTCCTTCCCAGCTGTCAGAAGTGAGATGGCAGCTCCCGCTGGTCCCAGAGGCTGGCATCAAGCTGATGTCTTTCTCCCTCCTGTCTCTCTTTCCAGTTCCCCGAGTTCAGATCGCAGAGGACTAGGGCGATGACTAGCTCCAGAATCTAGACCGGTCTAGAGGTTTCTCGCTTTCCTCGATGGCTCTTGATGCCGCAAGGATCCGTGACCATGGGAACCGGAAGAATCGTGTCTGGCTGCCTCTGAGCTCCTCCTGCCCTTTTCCTGGAAACACCACAATTCCCTTCTTGATTCAGTGCCTCCTCATGCTCCTCGGAGACCCAGAGGGACTATTTATTACCTGATGGCTTCTCAGTGTTGGTCTGTGCAATATACAGCCCAGGTGGGGAGGGGAGCACACAGCAGAGGCCGAGCGGCAGCTTCTCCATCTCCCCTCCCAGCCCAGAGGTCTGACGGAGATGGCCAGAACCACCAGAGCCGTCGAACCAAGTGGGAGAAGCCACGCTCAACCCCTCGGCCGGGGCTTCCTTGGAGAGGCTGTCCATGCAGGTCCTGTGGTGGACGTCCGCACGAGAGCGTCTTTTGCTTCTGTCTCCCTCCAAGGCCCCAGGCTGGACCGAGACTGGGCCGTTACCTTCTCCTTTTCAGCTTTTAGGGGTTGAGGAAGGGCCAAGCCAGATATCTCTGTGGCCCTGCCCAGGGTTTGGCTGAGGCTCCCGACTGTGTGGCTGCATGTGACAAGCCACGCCCCCTCCCCACATCCCCTATTCACATGAGTCACTCTGACTCAAACAGGTACTATTTGTAGGCAGTGTAGACAGCAGGGGGAGCATCACACCTGGGCTTCCTCTGAGCCATCATGCCAAAGGTGAAGTCTTGCTAATTACTGGTTTGCTCTTTGTAGTCTCTTCTTTCTCTCCCACTGCTCCGTGATTCTGTCTTCTCCTTCCCCCTCAGGCCCACTGTAATGCATGGTGCTTTGGTGAGTGGACCCTCAACAGTCCTTTTTAGGGACCAGGTGCTTGTGACCTACGAGTCAGGGTCCTGCCTCATGCGCTGGCCATTCCACGTCTTCCGCTGGATCCCCAGAGTGTTGAGCAGAGTGGACTCAGGGCATGGCTGTGGGAGTCTTACGTTTGTGTTCGTTGTGTTCTGTGACCTCAGCAGCATGAGGGTCTTCCTCCTTACACCCTGACCGACGTCTAGGTGAGGTCTTCCAGGGATGGCAGCCCATGTGGTAAAGGGAACAGACATCCCTGAAAGCCCAGCTCTTTTCAAAGTACACACTAGGGAGCCAATCTGTCCCTGACGGTCTGCTCACTGTCTTAAGGTGGGACCATTGTCCTCTGAACGGAGAAGAGAGCTATTTCTAACCAAAAGATCCGTCAGAGATGCCTAGAGTCAGCAGCCACCCGCAGCCATGGCGGAACCCTCTGAACGGGGGACCCTGCTCCTTCTTCCCACAAGGCTTCTCTTATTCACGTGCTTCAGTTCTCTTTCCCGAGCATCACAGAAGGAGCTCCGAGCGGATGGAAGACTGGGCTCCAGAGGAGCCCAGCAGGAGGGCGGTGTGGCGAGCTGCTGGATAGGATGTTTTTTACATAGCCCCTGAGGATGGTCTCAGACTGTCCCCGCCTCCTGAGAGGTGCTGGGTGGCTCTCCTGAGGTGAGCTGGCCTAGTGTACACTCCTTTGAGGGTCTTCCAGGGGCCTTCCCACCTCCTACAGGAGCAGCTATTTGCTCTTCAAAACCTCAATACAGGGAGGAGGCTGAGCTTTTGACCCCCAACCCCAAGGCCTCCTTGTAGTAGATCTCTGCACGCTACATTCTTGGGTTTGTAGGCCAGTGGGATTTGTGGGACACACGTGCTCGGGAAAACATGGGGTAGGTTTAGAAAGATCTCAGGAAAATGCATTTCCTTCCCTCAGGGTGGTAGTGAGTTGGGTTCCTGTCTCCCTGGCGCAGACCTCCTTGACCCCATGTGCAATCCTCACCATCTTGCTGCCAGAAGACAACCTCTCCTTTAAGTGTGCTGTAGCAAACGCTCTGTGCCTCGAAGCTGGTCCCAGAAAAGGTGCCCCCCACTCCTTCCCCATAAACAGGCAAGCTGTCCTTAAGCCCATCCCTGTACCTCCTCGAAGTCCCTGTGGCCTGCGCAGCCTTTCTCCTCACATCAGGAGCAGTGGGTCTGAAGTGCCAGTGCAGAGCCGTGGGGACTCCATGAGCCTTCTGAACCTGAAATCCACGTCACCAGTGCCATAACAGGAAGTGTCCTGGTTGCTGTTCTCTCGCACTTTTTTTTTTCCCTCCCTCATCATTTTAATACCACCTCCATCCCATGAAATTATACTGTGAACTGGAAGATGGTAGAATTATTTGATCTTGATGGCTACTTCATCAGCCAGTTCTTTTGACCATCAACATCTCGCTCTGTTCGGGGAGCTGGAAGTCATTTTTCTGCAGGCCAGGGAAGAAGAGTTCCCATTGCATCCCCCTTCCCTCCCCTGCCAGTGTGCCGCAGTAAGGTGTCAAATGCAAATACAGTGACGTTGATGTTGAGACGGGGAAGCAGGGACTTCAGTCTGAAGGATTATTGCAAGGAGGGGAATGAAAACGCTGCCCTAGGGAGAGCAGGGGGACTACTGCATGCACAGACCCTTCGTCAAATCCGCATGGATTCTCAAGCCAGGCAGAAAAGGCCTTTTCTCTTGTTGGGAGGAATTAACTCAGCTAGAGAAAACTGCACCCAGGGCACGTCTGCGGGCCTAGCCTTTTTTGGGAAGGGGCTCTCTGTTAAAAGATGTTTCTGACTCAGGCTGACTGTGGGTCCAAGTCCACCGTCTGGTGGGGAGGAGGGAAACTTAACTGAAGTTTAGTCTGTTGGGTTAACCAATGGTTTGCTCGAGAAAAAGGATGTAAATCTTTTTAGAAGCTAAATGGTTCCTCCTGCCAGTTTTACAACACTTGGAATATTTTTTAGGGGCCTGAAGCCATCGCTGAAATGTACGTGTCAGGGAGATAGAGCCCCGTCTCTGCCTCTGTGGGAGGTTTGCCCTGGGCCCCCCAGCTCTGTGTTGCAACTTCTTGCTTGCCTTAGATTCCTTTTAGCCTTGTTGACTTTTATGGTTGAAACAGAGCTCTTACAGAGCCTATGGTCTTAATGTTCTCTGCATTGCAATAGTCCCCTCTCTTACTGCAGTATCTCCTGGCTGCTTGCAGTAATCCTTTTTAATGAAGTCTCCTCTTAGGTATGACCTGATTTATTCTTATTTGACAGAAGGTATGGGAGACTTTGAAGAATTGGGGACCAGTTCTAAAAGCGGTAATTGTGTTAAATGCATGCACAACAGCTCTGCTGTACACCTAAGCCAGCTCAGGAATTGCCAACTGGAAAGGTGTCCCATCTCTAGAGAGGCCTGAGACAGAGAGGCTCTGCAGAGTCCAAAGCAACGCCCCCCCACCTCGCCACCCTCTAGCATCCTCTTGTGCCACCCATTTTGTGTATGTGTCTGGGATTCAGGGCAATGTGAATTTTCTTTTGATTTGAGAGAGATCCTTCATGGATTACAGATCCTCCTCTCTTGTCCACGTATTGTTTACAAATATTTGTACATCTATGCAAAATACTTGAATGGGCCATGGTGCCTTTTTTCCCCCTCGTTTGTATTTAATTAAAATGAATTGTTTGTCATTTGAAATGTTACCAGGTTTGACAACTCTTTGTGTGTGTGTTTCATTATCCCACTGTTTGGGCCAGATATCCATGACTTTACACCTCAGAAAAAGTTCTCACAAGGACCCCTCCGTCCAGACTCAAGGCCATTACTGTAGACCAGGAACCACCATGAAGCCCCATGTTTTCCCGTGACCAGTAGAGGGGGCTGTTTGTCCTTGCACCTGGATAGGTCCGGCTCTGGTTTAATTGGGTCTTGGATCATCAGAAGCCTGAATGATATTGAGATTTTCAGATCTGTTTCTTCTCCTCCCCCACTACTGTATTTAGAAGACTGCTTTGACCCTGTGTTCACTCATCTTATTGCTAAGGATGATGCTAGGGAGAGACTTGCCCAAGATCTCTGAGGCTGGCTGGGCAGGTGTAGCCAGGGCCAGGCCATGTGTGCCAACTGGTACCAGAGCCTGTGTGGTAGAGAACACGGCTCATATCAAATCCACCCTGATTCTCACTGAATCCTCACCTCATTTTGAGGTCATCTGAGGAGACGGACTACTGATAGCCCCGAGAGGAGCCAACACTTCAAGTTCTACATTTGCATAAGGCACTACAGCCATCTAAACCCAAATGCTTTTACCACTGACGAGATTAGACCCTACCCAAACACCTCTGCCTGCTTCACAGGCCATTCTGATCCCTCTGGTGGCCAGTGTCTGTGCTGATGAGGTCACTCACTGGTTAGTGGTCTAATCCAGAACGTCTGGCCAGACAGACCTGGACTCACATCCTAGCTCTGCTACTTAAAAGATGCATGAGCCTAGATAAATTCTAGAATTCTGAGTCTCTTGTATACAAATGGGGGTAATATTTAGACCTCCCAAGTGTTGGAGGCTCATTTCGCCAGGGAAGTGCTGATGGAAGAAAGTAAATGAATAGGTGGTATCTAGTGGGAAGAGCATTGAGAGTTTGCCCCAAGGCAGGGACTGAGAGACCCCCGCCTCCTCTCCCCCTCCTCATTTTCTGTTTCACGCCCCAGCCACAGGTGAGTTTTGCTCTGTCGCACACCCCCTCCATTACTTGGCTACCTTGCTACAGGTTCAAAGCAACAGGGCCAACTGACCAGGAACTGGAATCCCCAAGATTGTAAGCCAAAATAAGTCTTTTCATTTTATAAGCAAATCATCTCAGATATTTGTTATGGTGATAGAAAGCTGACTAATGCAAACACCTCCCTCAGAAGGCTGTAATGCTGAAAGAGGTGCTCTCTGTGAAGGCACTCCACAGAGCCCGCCAGACTGAGAGCTCAAACTGCACCAGGTTTGTAGGATGATGCAAGGATGTGGCTTGGGTTCAGGGATGGTCCCCAAACTAGGGGTGGTGGGATACGCCCACAATCCCAGTCCTCTGGGGGGCCAGGCCAGGAGGATAACAAAGTTGAGTCTGGCCCGGCAACTTAGTGACTTAGTAGGACCCTGTTTCAATATTAATAGAAAGTGGGCTGTGGATGGCCTGTGGAAGGCTCTGGGTTTGATCCCCAGGATTGCAAAACAAAACAAAACTGGTCCCCAAATAACTCTGGACAAAGAAGGACCGTTTAGAATGGAGTTGTTCCTTCATTAAAAGCCAACAGATTTGTTTTGAATGTCATTTGTGTACTAGGTACCGAGGGTAAGCAATGAACCAGGACAAGCTCTCTTGAAGTTTACATTCAGATGAAGATCACAAGGAAATAATGTAGTATCAGATTATGCTTGTAGGGGTCAAATACAGTGTTTTGGGGAGATACACTGTGTGGTGTTGAGACTGCAGCCTTGGAAACAGAGAGCAGCTTCATCTCCTCCTGGCTCGGTGACTGACCCTGGCCATTTATTTAACTCGAGTCCCTTTCTGGTTATGGATTAAGAAATATTATCTACCTTGGGAGTTTGAGAGGCATTGAAGAGACAATTCACACGGAACACCTACTATTCCCGGAGCCTGGCAAGGACTCAGGGTTTAACTAGGGAGCAGTCGTCTTTGGTGAACTCTCCTAAACACAGCCAGTCCCACTCTAAGTGGCCGCACAGCCACAGAAGATGCTGGAGGGCTTTTCTTGGCAGCCCTGTTTTCAGAGATCAGGGACTGGTCTCCGAGCACCAGAAGAACAAGTTTAACTGTTACGTATTCACAGAAGTTCAAGGCACGATGTCAAATAAACATACTCTGAGGTTTGATTCGTCAACCCTGCAGTTCACACTCTCAGGGCTCTCAGTTTACTGTCATTCGTGAGATCTGTAGTGCTGCGCTGATATTAGTCACAGGCAGAAATCACATTCATTAAAAACTGGGGAGAGCCAGGGATTTCCATCAGCGCCTCACAAGCACAAGGTCCTGAGTTCAATCCCGGTACCAAAAACAAAAACTGGACAGTTGAAGCCGTAGATGCAGGGAGCCAGAATGTGGATCCCCTGAGCCTTTGGAGCTCCAGGGCCAGCAGGAGAGGCGGGGACTTGGCCACACTTAGGGCACGAGATGTGAACACTGAACGCAGACAGGGACTCGTGTGAGGGTCTCTGCTTCAGTGTAGGGCTGAGGATCTATTCTTTCCTCCCTCTGATGAACTGGCTCCTTAACGTCCCTTTCCGTGGTCCTTGTTCTCTTCACGCTCTTGCAGCTAGAAAAGGGGAAGGGGTAACAATGACATCTCCTCAGCTGTTCTTATTCTGTGGATGCCTCTGGCCAAATATGAGGGGACAAGGTCCCTAAGCAGTGGTATTGGGTAAGTCCTGGTGTGCTGCTTCCATGTGGACAGCTCATCGGTGGAACTGGACACACAATGGAAAATCTGGTCAACAGCCACCAGGTATGCTATGCCAAGCCCACACCCTACTTAGTCACCGAGATTCACAGCTGATCCCACTGGCCAAGCCTCAGGGGCTACAGCCCAGAAATCGCTTTATGCCTGGGTTCCTAGTGAGGCAGCCCCGATTTCCAGAGAGCCTTAACTGCCTTCTGCTGAGCCCCAACTCCATACCTTATACTTTTCCCCACCTTCCCAAATCAAGTTGTGGTTGACCCCTTGTAGATGAGGAAAGTGTGTCCTGCCAGATTCCAGCTCTACATTGTGGGCACCATTGAGAGCAGTGCACCTGCTATTCTCTCTCTGGAGCAAGGCAAAATGGGATGGGTTTGGCAAGCAGAGCCTGACCGTGAGGGCTTTGTTACAGTTGCTGTCATTGCTGTTTTGAGTTGTAGGGTTACAGCCTGCCTATCTCAGTGACTGGCTCCTTGGGATGTGCACTGAGAGGGAAGGGGTGGCAGGTACAGTGGAACAAGACACCAAGATGCTGGTGGCCAGGCCTGCATGCTTGGGAAAGGGCTGGGTGAAACTGCCCTGAGACTTCAGGTGGCTTTCACAGTAAGAAAATCAGCTGGGGTCCTGTTTCTGTTTCCAACAGTAAGTGCCAAAAGGCTACTTTGCATTGCTTGTGTGCCCATGGACTCCAGACAGGATGGCTAACAAACTGCTCTGGACTTCTGGGAGCCAGAGCTATTGCATTATTGGGATAAGGAATGGAGACTCAGTCTCGGGAGGAGAAATGGTCTGAAGGATTTCCTGATGCCCAGACTCTCAGGGAGTTCTTGGACTGTGCTACATTCAACAAGTCATAGTACTATCCTCTCCTAATAACATGGATGGTGCAGAGAGAACCAGTGGGAAAGAGGCCCAGGGTACATGTTGGCTCCATTGTCACCGTGGTCACTGAGTCTATTTCCAAGAAGTGCTGTGACTAGCACTTATTGGGTAGGGAATTTTTTTCTCCTCACAACAGTGATGAGGTATAAATCAACGTGTCCCGAAGACACAGCCCATGGGCAACAGTTGTGTTGAAACAGCCAGGTGGTTCTAAACTTGAGTTCAGGCTGCACCATCAGCCCCATCCTCTCACTTGTGTATTCCATGCTTTACGAGTGGATTATAAATACCTTGGGCTTCTTTTCTGGTGATGGGGTGCTGGCGAGTTCTATATTGTCCACGAGGATGTTCTTGTCTTCCAGTCTGATGACGGTGGGCTCTGGGGCAGGAGATGGGGTGGGGTTTTTGTGTGTATGGGGCAAGTTGGTGCTACTGATATCCAAGTCTTTGAAAGCATGAAGCATGAACACAGCCAACATGATGGTGACAAAGCCGGACAGGGTGCCCACAATATCCACAGCGGTCATACTGTACCACTCCTTGAACAGGACGATGGAGTTGGTAACAACCATGCTAGTGAAAAACACATAGTAGATGGGGAATACCAGGGAAGTATTAAAAATGTCCAGTGCCCTGTTGAGGAAGTTGACCTGAGTGCTGAGGCTAAGTGCCAGGAGGAGGGACAGAATGTAGGGCAGAGGGTGCCGCACAACTGGCAACCCCTGAAAGAAGTTCCTAATGGTGATGCCCAAGCCCTTGACAGCAATCACAGAGAAGGACCCAATCACAGAGCAGATGATGATGTAAATGAGGATATTCCTTTGTCCATAACGGGGGGCGATGATGAAGATGAGGATGAAGCAGGACACCGTCAAAAGCACAGCAAAGACAATGAACCCTGCAGGAAGGGAGGGACACAGATCACTCCAGCTGTGAAGCATGTGGACAGCACCTAGAGCCCAGTACCCACAAGAAGGGGAAGCAGCTCTCCATTTGGACAAACTCGGGTCTCCATTCCAGCTTCGAACCTTTAAAGGACTTCAGAAAGTTACTGAACACCCAAGACCTCAGCTTCCTCATTTGTAAAAGAGGTCCAACCACGGGATCCATGCAGGGCTGTTTTGTGACCCTTGATAAGGAAAAGCATGTAGAGCCGCTCCTGGAGCATGCTAACAAAAGAAAGTATTTTTGTGCCTCGGGCGAGGAAGCCCGTGCAGTTGCCTTGCTAACTCATACCAGCCCTCTGACTCCCTTTCTTTAGCTTGCTTTGTCCTCTGGGCAGCCCAGAGATGGTCAGACCTTCAGAGGGTTCCCCGTGTTTTCTCCTCCCCCTGCTGCTTGAAGCCTACCTGTGTCTTTCATCTTGGAAGCCAGCTCTACGACAGTCGTTACGCTCTCTTCTTTAGGGGCGTGCATCACCATCACTGTGCTGCCAGCCACACAGATGGCACAGCCCAGCTTCCCCAGCAGATTCAGACTCTCTCCCAGGAAATAGGACGACAGCACGGCACTGCATGTGGAGATCGGGAGAAGGCCGTTAGGACAGCGCTGGCTGTCCAGCGTCTTGCAGAGCCATGGGGGCTGGAGGGGAGCACTCAGAGAACAGAAGAGCGGAACTCACTACTCTAATTGTGGAAGCTTCCCACCCACCACGCCCCAGTGTGTGAAACAGAAACTTGGTTCTAGGAGATAGTTACAGCGCGTGCTGTATGAATAGAAATGCAGGTGTGCTTCTTTGATACCAAAAGCAGCCCCAAACTGAAGGGGTAGAAGAACCTTCCAAACTGTTCTCATCTAACTTCCATCCACAGAACAAACTCCCTTTGTATATTCTGGGGAGGTTCTCTCTGGTAGCAGGGAGCTCACCCTTTTAGAAGCCAAGTGAGCATAGCGTAGGCTCACACTAATTATTTGCCAAAAATACACCACCTGGCAATGTCTGCTCCTTGTTCCACTTCTTCTTGGTTCATTCAGGATGAATCTACCACATGTAGGTGTCAACATAAAGAACCTCAGTGACAATTATAGCTGCTCCACCTGGGGCCTGCATTGCCTACCTGGTACTGTGCCAGAAGCTTTGCGTGTATTATCACACTGACACCTCACAGCTCTTGGTGAGGTAAAACACACTATTCCTGTCTTACAGATGAGAAAACTGAGTCTCACAGGCATGAAAATGACAAGGTTGTGGAACTAGTAAGCAGTGGAACCCAGCTGTGAGCGCCAGTTCAATTTCAGTATAAAGCCAGAGTGTTTTCCTCTACCCCTCACTGAAGTCAACCCTTGTGACTTCCTTGAGTTATCACTTTTCTGGGCACAATACCTCTAACACCTTGGTGATGTGATTTCCGCTCTTCTTACATCCTCAAGGTGAGCCAGTAAAGGTGAGGGAGGGAATGAGGGAAATCGGGCAAGCAGGGTGTGACCCATGGGCATGCTTCTTCTTCTTTACAGAGGTGATATTAGTTTAGGGTAAAATCTGCTGGTTGTCCTAGGATCCAGGCTGCCTCAAAACACTCCTGGTTCAGGGCTTCGTGAGAGGGGACACCGAGGTCTAAACTGTCTTATCTATCTCCCCTCTTCCTGTCAAAATGTAAACATGTTTCACCTAGCGTCCCATTCCAGAGAGTCTGGTGGCATTTTCACAGACAAGGATGACACATCAGAGGATTCCAGGCCTCTCCCAACTCCCTGGGACTGGGAATTTGTAAACATCAGATGTGTGATAATAGTACCATAGCCACGTCAGCTGTGAAATCAGCTAGGCCAGTTGTATAACGTGCGTCATGGTTCTACTTGTTTTCCGTGTAAATGTTACAAAGTTGTCAAGACAGCAAAATAAAACTGAGGAAATTGTGGGTATCCGGGCATGGTTGGCAGGGATTTACCAGAGTTCCCAGATTAGCCCCATGCCCAAAGCCTCCGATAGATGGGGCTCTGAGCCCCCATAGAAGAGCTGACTCTAAGTTGAAGCTCAGGGGCCTGAGGACAACGTAGGTATCACATTTAGTTGACTGGCTGCAGTTACTAGGCTTGGAATACGGGGCCTTGTGTGTGCCACACAAGCCATCTGCTACAGGGCTGCACCACCAAGCCTGGAATCAGTTATTTTAAAAACTATTAATCATCAATTGAGTGCTCACTGGAGAGACTGCTTGGCATTGTGATAAGCATCCAGGCCATGGTATCAAACCATCTAAGTTGGAATCCTGGCCTGGCCACTCGGGACCTGCTTATGGTGGCCAATTTGCTTAACCTCTCTTGCCGTCACGTGAGAGTGCCATAGGGATTAAACGAGCTGCTCCCCAGAATGCATTCTAACATTCAGCACACTGCAAGCCCTTGACCTGTGGCAGCTGTGGTCACCCTTTGGTGCTGGTTCTGTACGAAGCACCTTCTGTGGATGAGCTCATTCCATCCTTGCAACAGAGCCTCCCGTCAGGGGTTACTGCAACCCCATTTTGTAGATAGGGAAATGGAGGTTAAGTGACTTGCCCATGACATCATAACTACTAAGTGAGGATTAGAACTCCTGTAGTAGAAATCTGGGGCTCATGCTCTTAATTTGCAACCTTTTCCTAATGAGACACCAAAATATTCACATGCGACAGTCAGCCTGGGGGCAGCAGAAGCCCTACTACTGGTTTAAGCTTGGCCTGACCCTCTACAGTCCACGAGCGAACAGGATGCTGGAGCCAGTGGTGGTGAACAATCCAGATTCAGAGCTCTAAACAGCACAGTGCCTCTTTCTAGGGGCTGACACTGACCTTGGTGCCGGAATGCCAAGTGGCAGTTAATTCCAGTTGGTAATTCCATGCCTTGACAAACTGAAAAGAGTAAAGAGCCAGTGAGGGCTACGAGGTGACAGTAACCTTATGAGGATGCTTAGTGCTCCCAGCGGCGTGACAATGGTTGCAGGTGTAAATGCGTAGGCTCCGAAGTTGGCAACTTCTCCAGCAGCCACTGGAAAATAAAGGAAGAAAAGTGGCAACTGTGACTCCCAGGAACCATCCCCATTCTGGATGAGTCTGTGCAGAGGCTACTTCATTCATTATGCAACCATCCCCAGAATCGCAGACCAGCGTTCCTTAAAGTGCTGAGCCTTCACTCTCTCCTCGGACAGTCTGATCAGAAGGTCAGCCCCAGACCCTCCCGACCTCCCATGTTAAAGACAGTAAGGATGAGTCACACGAGATGCTTATGGGTAGAAGTCTTCTTGTTCTTCTTGTGGCTTGGTTCCTAGTCCAGGCACAGCTAAGTATGTCTCAGGAACTGTCCGTTTTGTTCTCTACTTTTAAGGTGAGCTCTAAAAAGGGTTAATTACCAAGTAATGAATGTTACATCTATTGATTCTCTGGAGAGCAACTCGCCCATGGACCTCTCTTTCCTGGGGGACCTGTGAACAGTCTAAACTGACAGGCACTTGATAGGAAAGTCTGACATTCCCAAGGCGCATGAACTCGGCTCACTGGGTTTCCAGGCTGCAAATGCCTGCAGATGCCTTTTCTTTCTAGGTGCTGGAAAATAATAGGAAGGTCACCCTTTGAAGGCAGATGATCACTGTGACAGCTCCACCTAGAACTAGGGTCAGACTCTGACTTAAAGGGGTTATCAGTACAAAGTTTCCACCTAAAAGAACTAAGGGCAATAGCCAGAAAGGGAAAGTGGAAAGTGGAAGAAATATCTGAGTCCCAAATCTAGGCAAAGCTTAAGTGGCAGTCAAGCTATCAAAGAAGGCCAACAAATTAAATGCCCGTGGAAGGAAAGTTGCCTTAGAGTCCTAGCTTCTACCATGTAGAAGTAAACGGGGCCCCTGCCAAGAGGCAATGATATCACTGCACTATATTTCAAGGAAAGTTATGAGAATACACCTGTGCCATTATCGGCTCTGTGCAAACCTCTTTGGGGTAGATGTTTCATGGATGAAGCCCGACATGGGGTTGAGAAAATGATCTGAGATGAGAACAAGATGTCAAGATTATCAAAATTTTTCCCTAGGCATCTGGACTTGCATTCGTACTTTCCACATCAGAAGCAGAAATGCCTCATCCACTCCCTACTACCTCTCCATTCCTGCTATCAACAGTCCACTGTTATTAGTAGGAAGAGAACCCACTTACTGGTGAGAAATCCAGCCCACCACATGGTGTCCTTCAGATAGCCATAGCCTCCGTCCACTGTGGGAAGGAATTGACAGGAAGTTAGAAGTTGGCCCTACTTTCCCAGGCTCCTTTCCCAACAACCTTCACTCCTGGACCGCTAACCATTCCCCGGGGCTTGGTTCTTGGCCCTCTCCTCAGGAGGTTCATCCACCCCCAAAGTTTTAAGTACAATCTCTTTACGATGCCCCTGTTTCATATCTGTGGCTTGGATTTTTCTCCTGAGCCTAGAGGTAAATCCAGCTGCTTACCTGACACCTCTTGAACTTCTTGATTTCTGCCCTCAACGGAACTCTTGATTTTAAATGTTCCCTACCCACCTGCCAAACGAAACTCAGGATGGCACCTCCATTTATTTAGTTCCTTAAATCAGAAACCAGGGAATTGATCTTGACCCTTTTCTCTCCCCCTTCTTCTGCATCCAGTCTGTCCTGAAAATTCTGTCTCCAGAATGCATCTCACATGTGTCCACACTACTTCCTTGAAGGCTCTACATAGCTTCTGTGGTCCAGATTGAGGCGAGGACCTCATTAGTGGTTATTCTGGTTCTACTCTTGTCCCTCTAAGAATTCATTCCTTTCATAGCAGCCATTGGCCTTTTAGAAATGTAAATCATACATTGCCACTTCTCAGCTTGTAGCTGGCCCACGGCATTTGATTTCTCTTAGGATGAAGACCAGAATCCTTAACAAGTCCTGCATAGCCTTGGCCCTGCTCATCTCTCCACAGTACCTCCTGTCACATTTCTGTTTTCCTTTAGTGCTTCAAAAACAATGAGCTCATTTCTGCCTCCAGGCCTTTGTGCATGTTTTTGCTCACACCCAGAATGTTCTTCCTACCATGGTTTGCCCCAATCCACACTCACTCTATAGGTCTGGTTTGCACGCCGCTTCCCCTAAGATGCTTTGTCTGACTCACTATTTTCCTTTAAGATTCTTTTTCCCAATCCCCAGCCCTTCTCCTTTTGTAGCAATTATCTCTTATAATTTCAGTTATCTTCTTATTTTCTGGCATTTCCTCCACTGAAATGGAGTTCCACAAAGTCAGGAATTGTGTGTGCTTTGTCGAGGGCCTGGAGCATGTTCAGTGATCACTAATATTAGTGATAATGACAAGGGACGGACTGGAGATGGTTCCGTGAAATTGAAAAATCAGAAGTTGCTTTTGGAGAAGGCCCATTTTCCCAAAGAGAAGACACTTCATTTTCATCAGATTCCTAATGAGGTCAGAATCGCCCCTACATGTTAAGAACTCTGACAACAGCTTGCTCTTAAAGTTGAAATCACAGAAGTTCCTAAAACAGCAGATTGGAGGTAAAAATGAGTTCTAGGCAAGATGTCTTTATAAATGGTCAGTAATAGATCTCCTGCTCTCCTCTGAGCATAAGCAGATATTTTCCTGGCACTATGACAAGTCTCGGGCCTTTCACACGTATTCAGAAGTAACACACAAAGCCGCAGGGACCACCTGTCCCTCCCTCTGTCCTTTTTACGGTACACGTGGGCTCTGCCAGCCTCGCTTAGGTAAGTGACACCAAACCCTTCCCAGTGGTCCCTCCATGCCAAACACCTTTCTAGACATGACATGGTTGAGCATCCCTAGGACAAGGTGCTCCAGAACCCCAGACCTTTTGAGTGCTGACCTCACATGTTAGCAGAGAATGTGGGACTTTATACCATGACCAAATTTATTAGACATATTATATAGAAAAGTACCTCCAGGCTATATGTGTAAGTGTACATAAAACACGGTGAATTTCCTGTTTAGATCTGGATCTCATCCCATAAAATCCCCCCCACCATCTGTACAGTTTCAAAATCTGAAAAAGACCCAAATCTTAAGTACTTCTGGTCCTTCTGGTCCTGAGCATTTCAGACACTCAAGCTGTACCTGTCTTCTGTAACTCTTAAGGCTCGTACTATTCCTATACCCATTTTAAAGATGAGCAAACCAAGGCACAGAAAAAATACTTTTCTTGCCAGGATCTGTCACCAGGAATCGAGAGGCTAGAATTGAAGCCCGAGGGCTGCTTCCATGGTGTGATATCTCTGAGAAACATTCTATGAACTCATCCCAACTTGAGTGCATCCTCTTCCCAAAACCTGTTCTCTGCATTCTCCATCCCAGAGAGCAGCATCATTTTCTCCCTCGTTGCTCAAGTCAGAAGTCTGAGTCTTCCTTGACTCCTTTATACCCTGCCCTTGTAGCCAGTCACCATCAAAGCAAGTAAATTCCACCTCTGAAAAGCATCTTTGGAATCCACCCCTTGTCTCAGTGCCATTTTTCAGGCCCAAGTTCTATCTTCTGGGTCACATAATTGGTTCCCTACCCTCCAGTAGGGAACCTCCAGTGCCCTACTCCAATCTTCACCTAGGAGCCAAGGACCTTCCAAATCCTAAGTCAGACTGTCGCGTTTCCCTGCCTAAAACCACTCACTTGTTTACACCTGCAGTCAGACTCCACTTAGAAGACCCTTCATGGCCTTCACCTCATCTTCCACCCTGCTGTGCTCCAGTGAAGCCAGACAACTTTCAGTTTCTAATGTCACCTGCGCCTCTTCTCTAGGAGCCTTTGCACCTGCTGTTCCTTCTACCTGGAAGACATTCCCCTGGACCTTGCTCTCTCTTCCTCATTATCTCGATGTTCCACGAGGACACGCTACCCGTGTCCAGCCTTGTACGATTCCATGAGCAAGTTCTTTTACACATGCACAGGAATTGTTTCATGAATACATATCCTACTTTCCAAACAAGCAAGTCCCTGTGGACAGAGACTCAGTAACTGTTGGAGCCCATGGGGAACACAAATGGATAAGGGAGGGCTCACAGGAGTCCGATGCCGTTGTGGGAAGAGAGGCCTCTGTGCGACCATTTCATGGGAACCCTTGTGACTTCTCTGTGATGACACCTCTGGTGAGAAGTACAGCCAGGACTAGGTCTGGAGAGTCTGATTTTCAGTCCCGAGGCTCCTCCCTGTCTGTACACCAATGTGTGTATCATGAGGTTCTCAGGAAATCTGAATTATAGAGAAGGCTTCCTGCTGGCAGGTGGATTCTCAGCACGTTGACAGTGAGTCTTTTGTGCACACCTGAGGCCACACACTCGACTGCAGCCCAGGCCTCTGTGAGGGAAGCTGGCTCAGGCTTTGCTGACCTGTGCCCTGTCCTCCCCCATTCCCCAAGGAGCCTACCAGCCCGCGTGGCCCCGCTGGTCACCAGTCTAATGAGGCCCTTCTTCTTGAGGATGACACTGCTGCCGATGAGAAAGCAGGACAGGAAGGCCAGGCCCAAGCCGATGTAGAAACCATAGTTCTTTCTGATCCTTTCCTGCCAGGTGTCCAAGGTGGCATTTTTGGGTACCTCAGGGTTAAGGCCAGTGACGATCTGACACAGGACTTCTTGGGAAGAGCAGTAGAGGCTGATCAGGGAACCTGCATGGGAAACCATGGTGAGAGTCACTCTGGGGATCTGTGCACGCTTTACAAACACTGTAATTGGCTTCTCTTTCTGACCTCCATGCTTCCATTACTGCATGGCTCCACCTCAAACACTGGACCTCAACCTAAAAATAATCTGGCTAAGCGCTTTATTTGTATAAACATCCAATTTTGACAACCACTTGTCAAATAAGTGATGTCTCTGATCCCCATTTCACGGGTGTGGAAACAGGAGCCCAAATGATCTGATTTCAGGGTTTCAACAGGTAGCACTGATGCCATACATACCAGTGAGTGTCCCTGAGCCCTCCAGAATGATGAAGTCCATCCTCCTGTTCTCTGCAGGAATTCCCCCTGAGCCTAGGGGCATGCCGGCCTCCAATAGCTCATAGTCCCACCCAGGGCCCTCTTCACTTCCATCTCCCTCAGCTCTAGCTGCAAGGGAGGCTGGTCAGAGGCAGCCTTAGCGGGTGAGGCTAGACAGTCCACAACCCCTGTGTAGGGCTCAAGATGACTGAGTAGTGAGCCTCCTGCTTGCAGGAACTGACCATTCTCAGGTCTTACTTCTAAGCCCTTTGGAGCTTGCAGTCAGTGACTGGAATCTCCTTTGGGTTGCAAAAGGATTGGTTTCCTCTCTACCCCATGTAGACTCTGTCAGTCTGTGTGATTTGCCGTCTGTGTGAATCTGCCCTCATGGCCCAGAACCAGCCTACCCTTGCCTCCCTATCTGGCATAAACACCAGCAATGGTAAGGGTGAGCCTAGGCACCAGAGGCAGACCCTCAGTAAAAAACTAAGCCATGTGATTTCCATAAAACATTACAAAGAATAACCAACCACCCTCCAGTGCTACCACACACATGGTCCTGTTCTGGAGTTTTCCGCAAGGATTCCTCACAACCACTCTATGAAACAGGCTCAACAATCCTTTCCAGGTCTTTAGTTGAAGAAAGTGAGTTCAGTAACCTTCCTAAAGCTAGCTGGTCAGTCAGTGGGGAATCCAGAATTAGACCCCAAGCCACTAGATGCCAGAGCCCATGCTCATAATCACCACACACACTCCAAGAAAGCAGGCAGCAAGCGGGAAGGAGGCATCATCTGGCCTCCTAAGGGGCATTTTAGAACATGAGTCTGTTACCAACATTTACAAATTGTGAGCATTTCTATGAAAATTCACATTAGGGACCATATTTTATAAATCAGAAAACAAGGCAGGCAACCAATGGCTACAGCTGGGCAGTGGGTGCCCCTTAGACAGTATGGGTCTCTGCAGTTCCTCAGTCTCTTGAGTTATTTGTAGGCATTTAAATTTGTGGCCCCAGGGTGCAGAAGGCCCTTTCATGCTGTGTGGCACAGGGTCCAGTGCCAAGGAAGTAGGCCTGGACCAGGATCTCTGAGACCAAGGCAGTGCCTAGAAGGGCCCCAAAGTCCAAGGCCAGGCAGCTCTGGGTTTGGTAATGTGTGCAGCACAGAGTGCCATCTTGGTGGAACAGAATAAGAGTAATGCTGGCCCTTCTTCCATGGCATAGAATCACTTAAAAACACAGCTGGAAGAGCCCTTAAAAACCAGCCAGGCGAATCCTCCTACTTCCAGCTGGGGAAACAGGCCCTGGGCAGGGAAGGAACTGCCTTGAGTCACACAAACGCCTGGTGGTAGATATGGGTCTGGGTCCACCACCAACATCTACATGTCTTTTGCAATGGAAGACCCACCTTTCCAACACCCATGTCACAATCCCCGGAAGATGAGACAAGAAGCCATCATCGCTTCCCTAATCAGACTGGTCCTGCAGTGCTCACTCCTGTTCCTCCAGCCCAGGTCTCCTTGCCCAAGAGGCTGAATGAATCTGGGGAGTTCCCTGAGCCCAGGAAATGAGCCAGAGCCTGGGGGAACAGGACCAGGCAAAGCCAAGCTCATTCCCACACCCTTCCCCGGCCCCCTGAAGGTGTCTCTCTGGTAGGTGGAGCCAAAGGACTCATGGGAAGCATGGCTGCCCCTGGGAGGCCTGTAGCACCCAGGAGTCCAGCGCTCTCCACTGAGCCAAGTCCTCTCCCTACAGTGGCAAGAGAGGAGGCTGATGGGCTTCATCTGAAAAACAGGGGATTCCTGTCTTCTCGCCCAGAATATGCAGAGAGAACACAGTGTGCCCAGGGAGAAGGGGGAGGCTGAAGATGGCTCAGGAAATTGGCCAGCTTGGAGAGCTTCCCTGGAGAAGTTGGAGAAATAAGGTCAGCCCACAGGCTGTCATTCCAAGACCAGGTGGGAAAGGGGAGACCCCAGAACATGGGCTGAGCATGGTAGTACAGGTAGTCCTAGACCCAGAGCCTTGTCTTCTAGTCCATGTGCCCACAGAATTGTCTTGAGCAAGTTACTCACCTCTTCAGGGCCTGTTTCCTCATCTCCAGAACGGGGTTAGTAAAATCGTAACTCTGCCACCTTGTAGGCTGACTTCAAGAATTAAATGAGATACTGCTGGGTGAGAGGCCTAGTCCACTGCCTGCTTTGTTGTCAGAACTCACCAAGCAGCCTAGGATGTTTCCCTCCTTGTTTAAAATGTGTGCAGGTTTGGGGGCCCCCTCTGTCCTGGGTAACAGACACAGCCACATCCGGGCAGGTACCAGAACCAACAGTAACTGCACACTAACCCGAGCCCCCCACTTTCCAGGCCGCCCTTCTGGTCAGTAACACCCCCTACCCGAGGTTCCCTTTCCTCCCTCTCTCTGCGCTCAGCCACCCCAGCAGCGAAGGTGGAAGTGAAGCCTAAGCGGGGGACTGATCCTCAAAAGCGGTCCGAGAACCGAGCCACCCCAGCCCCCAGGATGGGAAAGGAGGGAGGGAAGGCGCGAAGCCGGAGCCGCCCAGGCCCCAGCCCGGGCCGCACGCACCGTTCTCGCAGCTAGGTTCCCTTTCCTCCCTCTCTCTGCGCTCAGCCACCCCAGCAGCGAAGGTGGAAGTGAAGCCTAAGCGGGGGACTGATCCTCAAAAGCGGTCCGAGAACCGAGCCACCCCAGCCCCCAGGATGGGAAAGGAGGGAGGGAAGGCGCGAAGCCGGAGCCGCCCAGGCCCCAGCCCGGGCCGCACGCACCGTTCTCGCAGCTCTG
>NW_022900921.1:10751378-10795762 GCF_012274545.1 Fukomys damarensis | reverse complement strand
GAGGCGAAGGGGCGGTCCCCGGCCCGCCCTCCCGGACGCCAGCACCCGGTCCGGATCATCCTGTTGGTGGCCCGCCCGGACGGCAGAGAGAAAGGGAGCAACCTTCCCGCCCAGGTGGAAGGGGCAACGCAGGGGCTGGAATGGCCCCGGAGTTGGGAGTTGGAGAACCGGATTTCTTCCCGCCCTTCTCCCTGCTCTGCCTTTTTCACTGATTCATCACAGAAGTCCGATCTGTGCTGGGCATTAAGTAGGTAACCGCAGCATAGTGAGAGCCTGACAGTGTGCGGAATACGTTTACGGGAGTGAAAGGATGGTAGGAGACTGGTCAATGGAATGAACAGAAATGCAGTGATTGGAGACCAAAATGAGTCCGGCTGCTGGGTGCGGTGGTGAACACCTCATCCTAACACTGAGGAAGCTGAGGCAGGAGGATTTCGAGTGTTCAAGGCCAGTCAGGGCTACATACCCCGCTTCCCCAAAAATAAGACCTAAAGGGAAAATAATCGGCCTTGGAAACTAGAGATCAAACGTGTGGCCCATCAGACTTTCCCTGCCTCGCCTGTCTTACAGAGCAGCCACAGAGCAAGAGGGCAGTGAAGGAGGGGAGGGCCAGGACGGGCTGACCCGGCAGCAGGTTAGATCTTTAGCTTTCAAGGCTGATTATTTTCAGGGAAAAAGGTGAGTTCAAGGCCACCCTGAGCTACATAGCAAGACCCTGTCTCAAAAAAAAAACAAAAACAAAGTCAAATTACTTTCTCCCCAAGAGCTTCACACAGTAACGGGAAAGATAGAATAAGATAAACCATTCAGCTATCAATACTTGCCAAACTACTAAAGTATATAAATATAATGAAAGTATGTAAATTATTTCTCTGTAAGGTTGAATAAATTTGTATGCATATGCACGCATGCTTGCGAAGAAGTATTTTTGCTCCTGTGGGTGACAGTAAAAACAAGTTAGAAGAACACAGACGGGCTGTCAAAACCCCTAGGTAGTGCTCTTTGTGGGCCAGGGAGCGTTCTCAGGGCTGAGAACTTCAGTTCACGTGATCTTCGTGACTCTGTGAGGTCCAAACCTTAATTGCTCACAGAGAGGAAACCGAGGCGGGGGGGGGGGGGATCAAGTCCGTAGTCTCGGACCCCAACTGGGAAGTTAAAATGCTGGGATATGATGCCCGCTGTCAGCCGCCACACTAAGCCACCTGGCAGTTTAGTCTGAAATGAACTTCTGCTCCTGGGCCTGGAGGGTGTGAGGATGCTGAGAAAGCAGGGATTGGTTCAGGCAGTGTTGGTCACCAGCGTCCTGTAGGAGGTAAAGTTGTGTTAGCTTCCCATGGGCTTACGCTGCCCTTAGCATCCCTGCAGTCGCCCCCCACCCACGCTGGTGGTCACCTAGCCAGGTCGCAAAGGATGGCTTCTCCCCGCATGTGACTTTGTCTCCCTTTGTGGACTACTGTAAACAAGTCGCTTATTTTCCATAGGGGTCAGGTTCCTCGTCTATCAAATGACACAGCCCCCTCCGGCCCCTTTCAGTGTGTGAGGTGTCACGGGGTAGGGGTATGGGAGGCAGGGCAGAACCCAGGGGAGAAAGCGTAGCTGCAGGCATCGCAAACAGAACACACCCGCATCCAAGAGTCTTAATCCCGCTCTGGCCTATATTTTGGAGAGCTGCAGAAAGGGAGGCAAATGCTTTCAAGTCCTTTCTGAATTAGATCGCAGGTTGGCAAGAAACTGGATGATCAGCTCTAGAGGGAAATGATCCTCTGTTATGGAAACATACATATATCTCTGCTACCTGAAAGGGAGGCTTTGACAAGAGAATTGACCTATTTTTTTTTTTCTCTTACCTAAGCATTTTGGCAGCACAAATCCTCCTTGTGCTATAAAACTGTCTGCTCTGATGATGGCATTGGTGCAGCCCTTGGATTGGCACCACATTCAGCTCGATTGCTTTGTTCCGAGAACCTAGGACCAGAGATTTAGAGTAAACGTTTCCCTAGGACTTGACTTTCTGTTTGTTTGTTTTTCCAGCTTTGTTGAGGTATTATTGACAAATGGAAATTGAGTATGTTAAAGATCCCCAGTGCAATGGTCTACACCGTGAGAGGTTTACTTAGCACAGTCAAGTTGATTCACACATTCGCCTATTTCACAGCCACCTCTGGTGGGGGTGTGTGGAGGTGGCAGAGGAGGATTCTTGTGGTGAGAACACACAGAATCTAGTGGCTCCATTTCGTGTCTTGACCTTTGTAAGTCACGAAAGGCAGATGCTTGGGGTTGCGGTTCCCAGGGCTGTGCCCAGCTCTTGAAAGACAGGTGCACATGAGTGTTCTTGAATACGTTCTCTTTATCTGTGTTTGTGATTTGAAGAGACACCAAGCTTCTGGGTCCTGGCCAGTGGTCATCTTGAGGAACTGAGTTCACCCTGTGCTTTGAGACAGGGCTGTTCAGACACAGGTGAATAGGGGTTGCAGGGCAGTGGTAGGAGGTAGCGGGGCTGGACCCTCTCTGGGCCCCAGGCTCCCCATCTGCTCCAGGAGGGGGCTGGGCCCTCCCAGGCTGCCATGGGGCCTCTCACCAGGGCAGACATAAAGAGCCCTATTGAACCCAGTCTCCTCGGCTGCTGTCCTGACAAAGCCCTTTTCTCCTCCAGCCACAATGGCCCTGTCAGGCAGGTAGCAGGGATTGTAGCTTTGTCTCCCCAGAAAAGAACAACAGGGTTCACTGTCTGTCCCAGGCTTAGTCTCCCTGGGTAGGGCGGGGGCTTTGGAAGGGTCTGCCCAGCCAGGGACAGATGGGCCCTGTCCTTAGCCAGCCGGGGGCTCTGGTGAACCAACCAGCTGGACCTTCAGGATGAGCAGGACAACAAATTCGCCAAAATCCAAGTTTCTAAAACATGACTTTTGAAGTTCATGTCCAATGTTTTGTGTTGAAGAGTTGCAGAGGGCCGGGGATTTAGCTCAGTGGTTCTGCCACCTGCCTTGCAAGCACAAGGTCCTGAATTCAATCTCTGGTACCCCAAAAAAAGTTGCAGGACCCCAAAAAGTAGCCACATGTCATTCCTGAGCCCTGGATAAGAGGCTTATCGATGTAAGACAGCTCCACCAGCGTGTCGTACTGGATCAGCCTCTGACGTAGGCAGGGGTCTCTCTGGCCTGCGCATTGCAGGACCCTCTGCAGCTCCCTTGGCCTCTACTCTGAAATTGCCAGGAACGTAAGTCTATTTCCTCCCATTGCCCACTGGTTTGGACGACTAAAAACATCTGTAGGTAATTGGCAAAATCACCCTGGATTGAGGACCGCCCAGATTTCAAAGGCTTGATAAGGAAAAAAAGAATGTGAACTATCTCCATGGTTTCTAGATATTGATTACATGCTGAAATGATAATATTTTGGTTATACTGGGCCAAGTAAAATGTGTTATTAAATCCATTTCCCTGTTACCCTGTTTCTTTTCACTTTTGTAAAAGTGGCTACTATATATTTAAAATTATGTACGTGGCTCCCGTTGTGTTTCTACTGCGTAGTGCTGTCACAGGGGAAGAAGAGAAGGAAAGTGACCAAGTGGCAGGTCACAGATAGCAGTCAGGTCTCCAGTCAGGTCCCTGACCAAGACCCCAGACCAGCTCTGTTATTCTCTGCAGCAGAGACATGAGCGATGATAATGTTGTTTATTTAGGGTCGCTCTGAGTCTTATACGCGATCACTCAACTTTGTCAACCACCCCAGGAAGCAGGGTCTGTTATTATCTATCTCCATCCTCCAGATGTGGAGGCAGAAGAACGAGACACCGGCCTGCGAGCTGAGAAACCAAGACTCAAACCCCAGGTGCCCTTCGATCCCACACACTGCTTTACACACACTGTTCGTTACAGCTCTGCAGAGCCGGTCTTCTGAGCAGGGTGGGGAAGGACAGATCCTGCCACCTCCAGCAGGATGATGAGGAATCAAGGGAATCTGGACCATCAGGATGCAGAAGCTGGGCCACACTTTCCGGGTGTGTCCCCAGAATGGCTGCTGTCCTCACAGAGAGCTCCACTGTCATCAGAAGTATGCTCAGAAGTATGCTCAGAAGGGACACATGTTCTTGGTCTATCTCTCTGTCTCTCATAAGAGCACTCTGCTCAGCCATGGGGTTCCACGCGCCACTGGCCTCAGTCTCGATGACTGAACAGTGCTGTTACTGAGCTCTTCCTCGGTGGGCTTGCACGTGTTCCTCCTGTGCTCAATACAATCTGGGCACCATCTGAAGTGACATTTTACAGAAGAAACTGAGGCTCGGAGAGGTAAAGTGACTTCCCGGGGGTCAGACACAGTGATAGGGACAAAGTCATAAACTGGGCTTGTGCGTCCCTGGAGCAGTCCTGTTAACAGAAGCCCTGGTTTGGTGAGGCCGGAACCTTTCCTGGACCCTTCTGGTCTTCCTTGGTGTGTGCAGGGCTTCTGTGGAGATGGGGGCCCTGCAGAAACCATGGTGAGTTCTGTGTTGCTCCATTTGCTTTCATTAACAGTGCTGGAAAGGTTTCTTCACATCTCTTGGTTTGCAAATGGAGAAACTGAGGCCCATGCCTAGGCTAAATCATGCCTTACATTACCTAATTTGTGACAGACTCAGCACCTCACTGAAAGTCACCTGAAATTCAATCTAGCACTTTTATCTCTTATCCTTTCTTTCTGGGCTGAAAGAGCTAATTTGAGGGCAAATTATAAGTTAATTTTAAAATCATTTTTAATTTTTCCTACAATACTGGGGAGCTTAGGCAAGTGGGCCACCCCTGAGCTATATTCCTAGTCCTTTTTCGTCTTTATTTTGAGATAGGGTCTTGCTGAGTTGCCCAGGTTAACCTTGAATTTGACCCTTTGGCCTCAGCCTCCCCAATCCCTGGGATTGCTGGAATGCACCACTGAGCCTGGCATGTACCGCTGTTTAAGGATGAGCCAGTAAACTAAGCTTCCTACTGAATTCTTACAAGACTGTGAACTGAGAAAGAAGGCTGTGAGTCGGGTGCTGCTACAATTTCCATTTCAGAGACGAGAAAACCAATGCTTAGGAAGGTTAAGTCACTCATTTCTGATTAAATAATTGAGCTGCGATGAATCCCAGCAGGCGACTCAAGAGCCAGTTTCTTGGTCGCTCTTCACAGGCTGATCAGTTGCATTTAGGGCAACATCTGCCTGTGGGAGGAAGAGCTCCAAATTACTGCATAGGACAGAGCTTACTCTGAGCCCCAGATGTGGAGGCACCGCCTTGCTTGAGAATCTGATGGCTTAGGTTACGGAGAAGATCATCAGGTCATACTGAAACCCAGCTAGTATTAAAGTAGCAATACGGATATAAAGTATTATTACTCGTTGCGCAACTTTTGTGTTGCAGGTGTTTTATGTCTATTTCTTCTCATCTCATTAGGATGTCATTAGGGTACCTCCTGGTACCTGAGCTTCATGGTAACTTTGAAGTACCTGAAGTGACCCTAATTTTGCAGCTGAAACTCTGAGGTCAGTGGCTTGGTGAAGATCACACAGGCACGAGTAGTTCAGCTACTGGGATTTGGGCAGGTTCTCCAAGCAATGGCTGCCCTGACTTCTCTGTTCCCCGCTGAGTCACTGACAACCTCGGGGTAGGGATGGAGAGATCACAGTGACGCTGGCGCCTGGGCCTGTTCGGACCTGCAGCACTTGTCATTTGGGAACAGGGAGTTCTGAACACGGCCAGGGCGAAGCCTGTGAACTTGAACATGAGCAAAACACTTAGGCTCTGTTTTCCCTTTTTAACTAGTCTGTCATGAGCCCATCTCAGCTTCTGACGTTTGAGAGGCTGGTCAAAAAAAAACCAGGATATGAGCTCTAGTCTCTGTTCCGCTACTAATGCACTGGGGCCTGAGACAGCTCCTTCCCATCTGGTCTCAGTTTCCCCAGTAAGTTGAGTGACAGTGAGGAACTAGATCACTAGTCTTTAAAGCCCTCTTCTTTTGTGGGGTCCTAGTGAGATTTGTCCACAGGTAAGATTATCTGGATGGACAACACACAAACCAAGAGTGGCAGGTTCTGTTGCTTCAGGGCAGAAGCCTGGAAACTTGACCATTGGGGCCTCCCTTGTGTTTCCCTCTGTCCTCCCCGCTCAGCAGTAGCTGAGACCCCACACTCATGTAAGCCCTAGGCTGACTGCCAGTGGGGGCTGAGTGGCATACATGTGTACTGGCCTGTGCGGTCAGGGGACACGTCTGCAGAGCTAGTTCAGAAGAACGGCCTGAGACCTTCCTGAACGGAGAGTCTGATGAAGGGACACCTGTAGGCCCATTTATCAAGGCCCTGGGACACAGGACACAGTGCCGTTGCTGAGGGGACGTGAGCACTCCGGCATGGGTTAAGTGGTCAGAGTCGCAGAGAGAAATTCCTGCTCACTCCAGGGTAACGTGACATGTGGTGTGGTCCTGGTGAGGTGTTTGCTTTGGAAGCTCAAATAAAATAGGCTCAGCCTGCTTCAGGGACTCTGGGGAGAAGGAGTAGCCTTGCAGTTGTGTATGGTCTCACTTCAACCACTCATAATAGCTGTGTAACCTTAGGCAAGCTATGGATCCTTTCTGGGCCTTGGCTGTCTTATCTGGAAAATAAGGATAATAATGATAATGGTAATAATAATAAAGTTACCTTCTAGTCAGTACTTGCTACGTGCTGAATCTCTGTAAGCATTTCTCCTGCATTGTATCAGCAAATCCTCAGGGTGACCTTATTAAGGAGGCATCCTCCTGTCCATTTGACAAAAGAGGAAACTGGGGCACAGAGAAGTTAAGTGGCTGCCCAAGTTCCCAAAGCTATAGCTATCAAAAGGTGGCACACGCCTGAAATCCTGGCACTCTGGGAGGCTGAGGCAGGAGAGAGGCAAGTTTGAGGCCAGCCTGGGTGACTTGGCAAGGTGCTGTCTCAAAAGAAAAGAGAAAAAACTTAAAGGCTGGGGGAGGAGGAGCAAGTTAAGACGCAAACCCATGTTTATTTGACCACAGAGGGAGCATTTTCATCTGTAACATCACACCGCCTCCTTACAATAAAATCTGCTCCAAAGGGCTCTTTGAGAATAACGAGAGACCATTTAAGTCATGATAGCAGAGTTGGTGCTCAACAAATAAATTCTCTTTCCTCCTCTCCATGATAAGTGCACCAAGGAAAGTATCTATGAGGCTGAAGGAGTTATACAAGTACCTTTCTTCCTGGCAGGTGGAAGAACCTAAGAAAAAGGAAGCGAATTCTGTTTAATCTCAGGAAAAAAACCTATCTTTTTTTCCTGCAAATAAACTTCTTTGATGAATGTTTCCCAACCTGTGTCCCATGGGACACCACAGTATTCTGTGCTCAAGAAAGTGGTGTTGGCGAACCAATGGCATGCGTGCTGCAGCTGGCACACCTAGCCCTCTCTGTCTACTCGCAAGCCAAGTTGCCCCGACGTTGCCCGAGCATCAGATAACAGTGCCGACCTGGGCAGTGTCTGCACTTTGAGGGCTTTGGGTGGCAGTTTAGGCACTCACTGTCTCAAAGGCTCGCCATCACTGCAGTAAGCCTAGGGAATGCTACAGCCTCACGTCCTCTCTTAGAGATTCCTGTTGCAATAAGCATATTAGAGGCGCTGAAAGGTCCTGACTGCTTTGGCTTAACCTAGATTATTCCAAGCTCAACTGGTCATGGAATCCCCCCCCCCCACCATGTAATACCCATTTGGCAGAACAGTAGCTAGAGGAGAACAGATTCTTTCTGTGTATGCACATGAGGCAGTTAGAGGCTAGAAAGCCTACGTGGGTTGCCTGGTGGTGTATGCTTCTGTAACAGAAGCCTTATTCACAAATTCATTGCTGAGATGCAGTGTAGAAGAGTGGTTAAAGCAGGAAACAACCTGAGTTTAGAAGATGCCTTTTCTATTCTCTAGCTGTACTCAGTTGGGCAGTTTCCTGGCTTCCCGGTGGCTGTCCATTAATTTCCTGCCAACACGGTCACACAGGAAATTCTGGTTTGCACGTGGGCGACCCCAAAGGAATCCAGAATGTGGGTGAAAATTTCCTCACAGCTAGTCAGGTGAGGCAGTCAGGTAAACATCCCCACCTTCACAGAGGACCTGCACAGCTGCTGAGAGGCGACACTGCGCCACCAGCCTGGGGAGCTGGAGGGACAGCCTCTAGGGGTAGACCTCACACTGAGGCTGGGTCAAAAAAAAAGCCACACCTTTTTTGTAGTTGAGCTAAAGATCAACTGGTGATAATTATCTGCATTCTGCTCCCCCACTGCAGTGTACCTACTGCTTTGTTTGTTTGGTTGGTTGTTTTTCCAGTACTGGGGATGGAACTCAGGGCCTTGTGCTTGCCAGGCAGGCGCTAAATCCCTAGCCCCACTTCTATATTTGTTTTGTGACCTGCCCTGCAAACGTTTGTGCCTCTCTGTCTTCTGTCTGCCACTCTCAGAAAGCCTGGACTGTAGAGTCCTCAGGGATTTAGTCAAATCCAGGCAGGGGTCCTCATTTTAGTGAAGGGCCTTGCTTTTAACTTTTTTAGGAGCCCCAAATCCCTTTAAGCATCTGGTACAAAGCCAACACTTGCCTCCAAAAGAGCACTTCCCACTGAATTCCGGAGGAGCAGTTTGCTGACCCCTGGCTTTGTCCAAAGGGGAAAATATGCTATTTTTAAAAGGTAGGACATTTCTATGGAGGTGGAACCTCATAGAGAATAGTAACAAATGTCAAACCTGAAGATCAGTGGATTTTTACAGGTGGATCATACACTCTTGTAACTAGCACCCAAATAAGATTCTTTTCCAGCCTTCTGAATGGCCCAACGAAATCTTGAGCAGACTATTTTAAACTTTAGAATACCCACTCCTAAGGGAAACATAAATTCTGATATTACCACCCTCCTATATTTATACGCTTATTTTGTATGGTAGTTATTGACTATCTCTCCTGGGACACCAGGGTTCCTTGGGAGGCCAACGTTACATTAATCCTGGTGCCCCCAAGCTGATGACCCATTGCCTCATGCTTGTCAAACTCTCTCTAAATCCTAAGCCTTCTCTATTATTAATAATAACCACAAGTCATCAAGCATTATACACTACACTGGAACTTATTTGGATTATTTTAAGAATCACATAGATTTTATGAGGTAAACAGCACTATCTTAATTTCCCCTGAGGTTTACTGAAGTACACAGTCTTGCCGAAGACCACAGCAGCTGGCTGGTGGCAGCCCTGGGACCCAAAACCAAATCTGTTCAGCACCGAAGCTCCAACACTGTATGTTGACCTTCCTGTTTTCTTAGCTCTTCTATCAGGAAGGGCTGGGGGCGAGGATGTCTTGGGGTTGAATCTGTGGGGCGGGGACCGGCTTCCTCTTGATGCATCCTGGTCCTAGCTTCCTACAGCTCACCTCGGCGCTGTGACTTTCATGCTTAAAATGATGAACACAGGATCACATATTTTTTATACATTCATTTTATTGGTACATTTTAGGTATACGATATGATGACATTCACCATTGGGAATTTGTACCTTTACATGATATATCATATATTTTTAAATCATAAAAGTCACACACTTTTGGTAAATGAATAAATGACAGTTCAAAGGGTACAAAACAAAGGATGCAATCCCCCGATTATCCTACACCCAAGAAGTCAGCACCATGAACAAATTATTTGATAGCCACCCAGAAATTACACACAATATACCCACAAAAATATACACAAAGCCTACCAAGACAATGTATGCATACCTCAGCAGTCTGCCTGACAAGCTACCTCTTGCAAAGGTAGAAGCCAAAGGTAATTTGTATTAATCTTATGGTGTCTCAATAATTTTAGTAGTAAAATATTTATACAAGTTTGTCTTTTCCTTATGTATACATTTTTTGGCAGACTCTATTCTTTTAAAAATGAAATCACATTATACAGATTGTATCCCACGCTGCACGTCTCCTTGCAGTGTAAATGGATAATTTTTCCTATTTGTACACAGTAATATACTTCATAATTTCTAGACTACTTCGTGCTTTTAGAGTATTCTAATGTGCTAACATTTCTGACTTATTTAATTATATTTCTGCTGATTTTCAGTAGAACACGTTGTTTTCCGATGTAAGGAGAGTAAACTCTGATATAATGGAGGACCCTGAACATGCCTCTTCCTACCTGTCTACAGTTATACCTGTAAGGTAAATTCTAGAAGCGGAGTTGCAGGGCTCCAGGGCATCATTATTTAAAATTTGGTTCCCTTCCAAATGATGTATAGTAGGCTGAATAGTAGCATCTCCTGCCCCCATGTTCATAACTTAATCCCTGGAACCTGTGAATATGTTGGCTTACGTTGTGAAAGGGCCCTCGTTGATACGATTATGTTAAGATTCTCCGGACGAGGAAAGTAGCCTGGATCTTCCATGTGGTCCTAATGTAATCAGAGAGTATCTATAGAAGAAAGGCAGAAAGGTCAGAGTCAGAGAGCGGGACAAAGTGGATGGGAAGAGTGAAGTGGCCTTGAGCTAGAAGCATAAAGGAACAAGGAATTGATTTTTCATGGAGCCTCTCAAAGGAATCAGCCTTGCCCACACCTTGTTTTAGCCTGGTGACTAAGCCAGAAGACTTGGGTCTTTCGATGCCCGTGAAAGTAATATAATAAATTAGTTTGTGTTGTTTTAAGCTACAAGTTTGTGGTGATATATTAAAGAGAAACAGGAAATAGAATAAGGCGACTGTGTCCTTTCTCATTTCTACCGAGAAAGTAGGAGAGCTTGTTTCCCAAATTCTTTCCCAACACTGTAAATTCACTCTTTCAGTGCTCCTGGTTTACAACTGGAGATGTTACTATGTTTGGGTCCCTTTGAGAATCAGAGGCCGGCTGTGACCCCACTCCCTAAAGAAGAAACAAGCTTCCTCTAGGGTCAGAGCCCTCCTCTTACAACCTCAGCTGCCCTTTCCGTGCCGTCTTCCCTCAGGACAGGCTGGGGCTCTTCGCCACAGTTCCACCTGGTAAATCTCAGACCTCGAGCACCTGGGAGACTATGCTCAAGATGAAGAAAACGTTGCCCAAAGGAGGAAACCCAGGTCTCATAACCTCAGTGCTATGCGCTCTCTTTCAAGGCCATCTCCCCCTTTCAGAGAGTCTGGAGAAGCCTTTGGGCCTGGGCTGAGCTGGGGTTGGGAGGCGCCTCAAGTCACAGGTGAGAGCAGTTTTCTTACTCAGTCTGCCCAAGCAGTGGAGATGCTAGGCCTCACCTTCTACTCCAGGGCTGCAGAAATGTGCATGTAGAAGGCCCAGCCAGGGCTGCTGGCCTCAGGTGCCAAGAATGAACTGTGAGATTGTCTTGGGAGTTAAGCCACAGAAGGCCTGGACTGGAAACTCTACGCTCTCTTCTCTGGTTTCCGGAATACTCCTTTCTGATGTGTGGCTTCTGCCTTAGTCCTCTCCAGGTGATTTCTTCTTCCATACTCAAGGCTTCCGGGTTCCTGAACGTGTCGGAAAGTAGCTTTGGGCTGATGGAGGACTGGAGGTGAGCACAATCTTCCAATACAGATTTTGACCTTTTCCGGGGAGTCCCGAGTGCAAGCCCAAGTTGGAAGTAAGGTAATGGGGTGTGAGGCCTGGTGCAGAGGGAAGAGTCAACACGCTGAACCCTGTTCTCTGTACCAGGGCCGGTGACTGATTCCTGCATGCTACTATTTAATCCTTCTGAGAAGGGCTGGCACTGTTACTGCAGTATTGCTTTTGTGTAGGATGCTCCGAGTAAGAACTAGTTAATTTTCCATAAGCCTGATCTTAGCTAGTTGCTCTCTCCTACTTGCATTTTTGGCTGAGGAGGATCCCAGGAGAAACAAATTCAGCACCAGCAAACCTCATGCTCAGCCCTGACTGTTCCTGACTTGTTGTTCTTGTCCTTGCAGCCTCCATCTTCCCTCCACACGCCTCTGCTTTCCACAGCTCTGTATTGTACAACCCAAAACACTGAAGCCGGTACCATTTAGCCCTGTGGTCTCCTTTTTCAGGCCAGCTGCTGTTTTGGTTTTTGGGTTTTGTTTTAGTTTGTTGTTTTGAGACAGGGATTTGCTACGCAGTTCAGCTATTGGCGATCTTCTTGCCTCAGCCTCCCAAGTGCTGGGGTCACGTGTGTGAGCCTCCACACCTGGCCACCAGCTGCTGTTTTAAGGCAGACCAACTTGTTGGCACCAATGACATAGCAAGTTTTTGTGGCGGGAGGAGGGATGCTAGAGAAATGTATTCGTTCAGCATAAACTGGGCATTCATGATGTGGTGTGCACGAGACAAGAGAACTCAGGCTTAACTGGCCTCCTCTGTGAGCACAAGGGAGAAATGCCGCACTCAGGCCTGACTGCGTGTCGCAGGTTCTAGGGAAAAGTGAAGACAGCTGAGGTGAAGTTGTTTACCTGCGTGTGTATGAATGGATATTGGAAAGCAGATGAATCTTGTATTACTTTGATTGCTTGTGCCCATCCTCCATCTCCTAAACTTTTTTTGTGTTACAAACTGAAAGTCATTGAACACCAACTATTCTGTCTCCCTCGGCTCCTGGAAGCCACCCTGCACTGTCTGTCTCTATGTACTCAGCTACTTTAAGTACTGCATGAAAGTGGAATTGTGGACAGCGTGTCTCGTGATTGGGTTTTTCACTTAGCACAATGCTCACAAGATTCACCCACTTTGTAGCCTGTCGGAGCTTCCTTCCCTTCTAAGGCTAAGAGTTCATCAGTTGTGTGTTCTACATTTTGCTTATCCATTCATTAATGGGCACTTGGATTGTTCACATTTTTTGACTGTTGTGAGTAATGCTGCTGTGAACTTAGATAAACACGCATTAAGATCCCTGCTTTTAATTCTTTTGAATATGAACCCAGGAGTGGAATTGCTGAGTCATACAGTCACTGTTTAATGTTTTGAGGAATTTCCATTCTGCTTTCCCCTTGCAGCATTTTACATTGCCACTGCTGGTGCCCAAGAGTTCTGATTGCTCTACACCCTCGGCAACATTGGCTGTTTGGTCTTCTGGTGGAATGAATGTGTTCTGATTTCTGATTGGACCCTGATGGTGTAGTGTGGGACCATCGTGGTTCTGATTTGTATTTCCCTAATTATTAGTGATGTCAAGCGACTTTTCTTGTCCACATTGGTCATTTACTTGTCTTTGTTGGAGAAATGTCTAGTCAAGTCCTTTAAATTTGAACTGTATATTTGGTGGTTGGGTTTCAGTCTGCTGTATATTTTGGATATTAATCTCTTAACAGATTGATGAGGTATAGGTGTTTTCTTCCATTTCGTGCATAGCTGCATAGCCTTTCCAATGATCTTTTTTTTTTTTTTGGTTATTTTTTTGGTTTATTGGTACTTTTAAAGTATACAGTATAGTTGCATTCATCAGTGGGACCTTGTACCTTACGTGTCAGATCTTGCTTCTCATTTTTTCGCCATGCCCCGTCCAGTGATCTGTGAGACGATGAAATTTTTAATTTTCGTTACATCCAGTTGTTAAAATGTTTTCAAAATTTTTAATTGACATATAGAAATTGCCATATTTATGCAATACAGTGTGACATTTTAACACATTCATATAATGCGTAATTATAATTTCAGAATAATTAGCATAGCTATGATCTCGCACATCATTTGTTTGTTTGAAAGCATTCAAAAATTTTTCAAAATTTTATTCATACATTTTAGGTATACAATATAATGACATTCATCATTGGAAATTTGCGCCTTTACCTAATCTTCTTGGTTCTTTTTTTTCCCCCCGTTTACCTGCCCTCCCTTCAACCCCTCCATCCCTCCCTATTTACACAGATTTTGTTTCCATTTTTTTATTTTCTCATATTAATTCCATTCCCTTCTTTCCTTTTCCCCGCCCCTACCACTTCCACCTTCCCCTTTGCTCCTTTTCTTCCTGTTTCTCATTATCTGTCAGACCTTTTAGTCCTTACTTACAGTTTCAGTTTCACACACCAGAGAAACTATTCAGTATTTATATTTGTGTTCTATTTATTTCACTTGAGTATCCTCTCAATGTGCATCCATGTAGCTATAAATATCTCTCATTTCTTACTTTTTATGGCTGACTAGTACTCCATTTTATTTAAAAACACACACACATTTTCTTTATTCAGTCTCCAGTTGATGGGCAATTGGGATGTTTCTAAGTTTTAGCTATTACAAACTGTGCCACTAGGAACACGGGTGCGCATATATCACTGTGGAATGATTTTTTAAATTATTTTGGGAAGATACCTAGCAGGGGAATACCTGGGTCAAACAGGATTTCCAATCCTACTTCTTTGAGGTGTCTCCATACTGATTTCCACAGTGGTTGCCCCAGTCTGTACTCCCACCAGCAGTGGAACGGTGTTCCTATTTCCCCACAGCCCCACCAGCATTTGTTATTGGTTGATTTTATGATAGCAGCCATTCTTTCCGGGGTGAGGTAGAATCTCATCATCATTTTCATTTGCAACTCTCAGATGACTAGTGCTTTGAACATTTTTTGATACGTTTATTTGCTATTTCTACTTCTTGTCTGATAAATGTTCATTTCAGATGCCCATTTTTGGATTGAATTTTAAATTTGGGAGGTCTGATTTTTTAAAAGTTTTTATATATTCTAAATAGTACGCCTTTGTCAGAGGAACAGCTGGTGAAAATTTTTCCCACATTGTGAGTTGTCTCTTCACACTTGTTCATCTCTCTTGCTGTGCAGAAGCTTTTTAATAAGATGAGATCCCACTTGTTGATTGTTTGTGCTAGTTCATGGGAAACTGAGATTTTGTTCATGAAATCTTCTCCTACACCAATGTCTTCAAGAGTTCTACCTAGCCTCTCTTCCAGCTGGTTTAGTGTTTCTGTTTGATATTTAGATCTTTAATCCATTTTTATTTTAGTTTAGGACATGGTGAGAGGCATAGGTGTAGTTTTAATCTTTGGCAAGTTGAAACCCAGTTTTTCCAGCACCATTTATTAAAGAGGTTATCTTACCTCTAGTGAGGGTATTTGGCTCCTCTGTCAAAGATGAGGTAGTTGAGTATGTCTGGAGTTATTTCTTCATCTTCTCATCTCTTCCACTGATCTTCAGGTCTGTTTCTTTGCCAGTACCATGCTGTGTGTATCACAGTAGCTTTGTAGTATAGTTTGAAGTTGGGGATTGTGATGCCCCCTACCTTGTCTTTATTGCCTAGAATTACTTTTGCTATTCTAGGTCTCTTCTTGTTCTAAATGAATTTTTGGATTGTTTTCTCAAGTTCTGTGAGGTACGCTACTGGGATTTCAATTGAGATTGCTTTGAATCTATATAGCAGTTTTGGAAGTATGGCCATTTTCACTATGGTGATTCTTCCCACCCAGGAGCAAGGAATGTCTTTCCATTTTCTGATATCATCATCATTCTCTTTTTCCAGAGTGCTGTAGTTGTCAGAGTAGAGGTCTTTGATTTTTTTTGTTAGGTTGATTCCTAAGTATTTCAATTTTTTGGTATGCTATTGTGAAAAGAATTGATTGCCACATTTCTTCTCTCTGAGTCTGTTTTTCATGTACAGGAAAGCTACTGATTTTTTTATGTTGTCCTTGTATCCAGCTACTTTACTGAGTTTGATTATTAAGTCTAGAAGAGTTTTGGTGGAGTTCCTGGGGTCTTCTATATAGTGTATCATGTCATCTGCAAATAATGACAATTTGACTTCTTCCTTTCCTGTCTCCCCTTTGTTTCTTTATCTTGTCTAATTGCTGTGGCTAATGTTTTCCAAAACTATATCGAACAGGAGTAGTGATAGTGGACATTCTTGTCTTGTTCCTGATTTTAGTGTGAAGGATTTCAGTTTTTGACCATTTAATGTGAAATTGGCTGTTGGTTCTTCATAGATGGCCTTTATCAGATTGAGGCAGCGAATGTCTATTCCAATTTTTGTAGGGTTTTTTAAAATCATGAATGTGTGTTGAATTTTGTTGAATGCTTTTTCTGCATCTATTGAGATGATTGTATGGTTTTTGTCCTTGGCTCTATTAATATAGTATATTACATTTATTCATTTGCATACGTTGAACCATCCCTTGTATCCCTGGGATGATTCCACTTAGTCAGGATGTATGATCATCTTGATGATCTTCTGCATTCTAGTTGCCAGTATTTTATTAAGGATTTTTGCATCTATGTTCATTAGTGAGATTGGCCTATAGTTCTCTTTTTTGGTTGGGTCTTTCTCTGCTTTGGGTATCAAGGGGATGCCTGCTTCTAGGAATGAATTTGAGAGTATTGCTTCCCTTTTAATTTCATCGAAGAGTTTAAACAATAGTGGCAGTAATTCCTCTCTAAATGTCTTATAGAATTCAGCAGTGAAGCCTTTGGCTGGGCTTTTCTTAGTTGTAATGTCGCCCTTTTCATTCTTGATTGCATGGATTTGGACCTTTTCTTTCCATTTTTTTGATAAGGTCAGCTAAAGTTTGTCAGTTTTGTTTTTGTCCTTGTTTCTGTTTATGTGATATATTACATTTATTGATTTGCATATGTTGAACCATCCTTGCACCCCTGGGATGAAGGCTACACTGTCATAATGTTAATCTTTTAGATGATTTGTTGCATTCTGTTTGTCATTATCTTGCTGAGGGCTTTTGTGATTATGTTCATCAAGGAAATTGCCCTATAGTTCTTTTTTGGTTAGATTTCTGTCTAATTTTGGAACCAAGGTAATGCTAGGTTCCAGGAATGACTTTGGACTTTGGGAGTACTCCTTAGTTTTATTAAAGAATTGAAGAATTATTGGCCTTAGCTCTTGACCAAAGTTCTTAAGAATTAAGTGGGGGAATCCACTGGGTCCTGGGCTTTTCTTAGTTGGTAGGTATTTTATTCCTGCTTCAATTTTATTGCCGATTATTGCATTAGGCAGAGTCTTTATATATTCTTGGTTCAATTTTAATAATTCATATATGTCTAGGAACCTAGCCATTTCTTCTGAATCCTCCAATTTACTAGAGTACAGATTTTCCAAGTAGTTATTAATAATCTTTGTGATTTTGATGATGTCTTTTGTGATTTTGCCTTTTTCATTTCTAATTGCATTGGTTTGGGCTTTTTCTTTCCTTTTTTTAGTAGGATTAGGCAAGAGTTTGTCTATTGTGTTTGTTTGAAAGACCAAGTTCTTCAATTCTTTGTATTTCTTTTATCTTAAGTTTAAGAATTTCTGCTTTGATCTTTGTAATTTCTTTCCTCATACTAGCTTTAGATTTGGATTGTTCTTGTTATTCTAGAACCTTGAGGTACATGATTAAGTTATTTGGACCTACTCTGTACTTTCTGATTGGGCATTCACAGCTATAGACTTCAATCTTAGAACTGCTTTCATCATGTCCCATAGGCTCTCCTGTGTTTTACTGGCACTGTTGTTTGATCCTAGGAATTTTCTCATTTCTTCTTTAATTTCTTCTGTGACCCTTTAATTATTAGAGACTATTTTGTTTTGATTTTCACATGCTTGCATAACTTCTGTGGTTCATTTTGCCATTTATTTCTGGTTTTATTGTGCTATGATCTGATAATATACATGGGATAAATTTTGATTCTTTTGCACTTATTTAAGCATGCTTTATAGGCTGGTCTGTAGTTGATTTTGGAGAAAGTTTCATGTGCTGCTGAGAAGAATGTGTACTCTGTTGTTGGGTGGGACACTTCATAGATACATATTAAGTCTGTTTGTTCTGTCAGCCATACTTTCAATAGAATTTTTAATCTCATGGATTTCTATTTGTTGTATTATTTTGTTTAGCCAAGCTAGCTTTTAGTAGTGTCTTCTACAAACCAGTTTTATTAAGTCCATTATTTAGTTATACATTCTTTGTTGAGCATCTTATTGAATTTTTTAAAATTTCCCCTTTACTGTTTCAAATAGTTCAGGTGTGTGGCTTTTGGTTTCTTCCCTCTTGATTCCCCATGGATCTGCTTTGGGAGAGTAGGAAGTTTTTGGAGGCGTTTTGTTGTCTTGCCTTCTCATGTTTCATCTTATTGAATTTTTTAAAATTTCCCCTTTACTGTTTCAAATAATTGAGGTGTGTGGCTTTTGGTTTCTTCCCTCTTGATTCCCCATGGATCTGCTTTGGGAGAGTAGGAAGTTTTTGGAGGCGTTTTGTTATCTTGCCTTCTCATGTTTCTGGTGTGTGTATGTGTGTGTGTTTGTGTGTACACACGGGTGTAATATTTGCAGGTTGATGACAGTGGAAAGACTGTTGCTAGTATGGAGATTTCTGTCATTAGTGTCTGCTTTTCAGTGATTTACCCTCACATGGCTGACTATAGGCCTTTGCCTCTATCTCAAGAACCAACCATGTCCATTAATTTGGGCAGGGAGGATGCAGTGTTACTGGCCCAGCACCCAGTTCTCCAGGAATGGACCACGGTATTGTTAAGGACATAAAGGCAATCCAGATACTGGCATAGGCACAGAGAAAACCAATTAATGACAACAACCGTGCCACCATGGCAGTAACAAAAAAAAATCAGCTACAATAATAGAATCAAAGATAAATTGGATATTGACATACAAGAAGAACCAATAATGTGCCACCCTTAACCATAGAGATCTGTACAGTATAAATACTAAAATAGCATGTATCGATATTTGTGTGAGATACTGTTAATAATTAAAATGTTTTATACCAAAAAAGCCACAGTAGTATTTGAAAATGAGTTGAGAGAGAGAATTTCAATTGAAAATATATTCTTTTAAGGTCATAATACACAGGGCTGGGGATTTAGCTCAGTGGTTCTGCCCCCTGCCTCACAAGCACAAGGACTGAAATTAGATCCCTGGTACCAAAAAAAAAAAAAAAATCATGATACACAGTGTATTTACCATTGTTATTCTCTAATTATTTTTGTTATGAAAAATTATTTTTCCATGGAATTTTTATATTTATTAATGTTTACTTGTATTACATTGAAATAAAAAATATATGGTGAATATCTAGTAAATGCAACCACTATGCCTCCACTAGCAATACAACTGTATCTAGTGGTAACAGTGTTAGAGCTAACTGCTGTGGTTTATATCTGCACATTCTCCCAGAGCCACATGCACTTATAGATGTGGCTTTGGAGAGGTGATTGCGTCCTGAGAGCATGGAACTCATCCATGGCTTCATCTACTGATGAGTTTATAGCTAGATATCACATTGGGAGGTAAAGCCTGGTCAGAGGAGGTGGATCGCTGAGTGATCCTAGCCCTGATCGCTTGGTCACTCTGCTTCTCGACAATATGCGAAGAACATTTTTTCTTCTGCCCTGTGCCACCTGGGCTTGGAGTCAGCAGACTGTGGACTGAAACCTCTACAACCTGTGAGCCAAAATAAGCCTTTCCTCCCTCTAGTTGTGGGTGTCGGGTGATGTGAAAATAAAGAGATTTGGGTACCAGAGAAGTGGGGTTGTCGCTGTGATCCTACCAGATCCTGAGGTTCAGAAGCCTTTGGAACTGGTTCATGAGGGATTTGGAAAAGTTTGGAGACTCCTGCTGGAGAAGCAGCCCTAGAGTTCCGGGGAGCCAAGCTTGATGGGAGATTATGATCAGAGCTCAGAAGACCAGAGCACTGGTTTAAAAAACGCCGGTGGAAAAGACTAGGCCCAAGAAGTTTCAGTTGGGAACAAGGACTGCATTGGCAGTTGAACTCGGGTCATGTGTGTTATTCCCTGGTAGAAAATTTGTCTGCATTTGGCTTAGGTCCTGTGAATTTGAGGAAGACTGAGATTAAGAGCAGTAGATTGATCGGGCAGAGAAAATTTCAAGGCAGCCAAACGTTTAGGCTGTGACTTGGGTACTGTTGCGGCTTTTTACCAGATCTACTTTAAGAATCAGAAGCATGGCTGAATTGTTTAAAAAGTTTTGAGTTTGATCAGAAAGGAAGCTCCACTAAGTTGGGGCCTATAAAGTTGGAACAGAGGAGAGCTTGGTTGCTGAAAAGATTACCATTACAGAGAAGCTGAACACTTTACCAAAGAACAGTGTGAACAATGGTATAGGGTCATGTGAGGAAGCGGCAGGGTCTCAGCCTTTGCAGGCTCGTAATTGCCAAAGTAAAAAGCTTTGCCTTTAGAAGAGAGCCCTGGGCCATTCTTGGAGAGAGGCCACCTACAGAATTTGTTTCCTGGGATTCATCTCAACATACTCTGCCATCCAGGAACTTAGACGCCTCTGTAACCACCAGAAGGGTGCAAAAAGACCCACCTACTGCTCCAGGTGGTGACAGACTTTGGTATCACCCACATGGTGCTGGTTTTACTCATTTGCAAAATGAAAGCATGGTGGCATCAGGTAACTGTTCACCTGGATTTCAGGAGAAAAGCCTAGGAGGCCAGGCTGTGTGCCTCTAAGAGGGTAGTGTATAAAGCTGTGAGCTTGAAACCAAGAGACAAATGGAGCCCCTAGAAAGGTGGAGAAGCTAGAAATATGAACTGTTTCAGGAAAGCCACAAGGTATGAGCAAAGTGAGCCCAGCAGAGAAGGCATGAGAGTGGCTACTACCAGCACTGAGGGTTGGGGCTGCTGAGCCATTTGGAGCATTATCTTACCACAGATTGCCCTGAGTGCTGCACCTGGATGTGGCTTGTATGTCTACATTGCTGGGTTTTGTTCTTGCTTTGGTCCTATTCCTTTCTATCCCCCTACTTCTCTTTTTTGCTTGCAAATGTTTGTCTTGTGCCATCGTATGTTGGAAGTGTTTAACTTTTCATTTTTACAAAGGCTCACAACTAAGAGTTAGCTTTAAATCTCGGGAGATTTTGGACTTGGGACTTTATAGCCGTGCTGAAACTATTGGGGTTTTGGCAAATGTTACAAATAGACTAAAAACATTTTGCATAGAGCAAGGTACTTGAGTCTTTTGGGGATCAGGGGCGGAATGTTACGGCTTTTACCTAGATACCTCCCCAAGAGTCATGTGTTCATAGGTAGGGCTTTTCCGGAGGTGACTGGATCATGGGGCATGATGAGTGCTGATTTTAGCATGATGAGTTTAGGACTCACTTGCTGGGATAGGGTTAGAAGAGTTGGCTCACGGGCAGTGTGGTCTGGGCAGGTTTATCTCTTTTCTGGTCCTCCGTTCACTCTCTGCTTCCTGCCTTTTGTGCCACGAGGAAGTCTCTTCTGCCTTGCTGTCCCGCCATGGAACCAGCCAAATACGAATCGAAACTTCTAACTGTGAGCCACAATAAACTATTCCTTCTCTAATTTGTGGGTGTCAAGGATTGCGTCCCAGTGATAAAGGAAGGCGCTGTGTAAAGATTAATAAAACTCAGTGGTTGAAACAGTGGTACCTTGGTTTACAAACTTTGTTTTTCCACAAAGTTGTGTTCAGGTTTAGGGAAGAAGGCTGCGTTTGTGTTTGTGTGGGGAAGATGGATGTGGCCGTGTTTGTCACCCAATGGAGAGCTTGCAAATGCAAGCAAAATTTTGCCAAACATTTTTCTTTGTGAACCGAATTGTTTGCAAAGACAAGCATGTGTGAATCGAGGTGTTAGTGTACTGGCAAAGATAGAGGGAATAGGGTATGGGGGATGAAAACAAAATTTGATTAAGCATTGGAAGATGAGAAGGAGTAAAGTAAAATAAAGCATCCTATTAAAGAGTTTAAAAAATAAAAGAACAGAAAAGAACAAACAAGAAATAAACAGCAAAATGAAACAGAAAAGAAAATTAAGAAAAATATTAAAAGGAACCACTCCCCCAAAGAGTCAATTAAAAAATCTAAAAACAAAATGTATCTGTATATTTGAATGAGTGGTTTCTTTCCAGAATATGCAGTCTTGGAATTCAGCAAGTCATGATTTTCTCTGCTTAGCTTTACAGATGCGCCCCCATACACACTCCGGAACCCTTTCTATCCATACACCCCAGATTGTGGCAACTGTCTCATGCTGGAGAATATCCTTGCTCACACTGGTAGACGGGGAAAGCAATCCGTCTAGTAATTTCTGAGCTAGTTGTGGGCATTATGGTAGCAGATCAGACCACTGAACTTAACGCCAGTCAGATCCAGCCACCTCTGAAAGCCACACCCAGTGGATCTGGCTTCTCACCACGGAGGGCAGGGCCCTCCCTGTGTCCTTTCTTGTCTGGCCTTAAATTACTCAGTGGTCTATGTCTAGCCTGCACCCTCTTCACAACTGTCTCTCTCCTGGCTACCTTTCACCCAGTCACTGTGGTAGGGCAACACTGGCAACCCTGAAGTGAAGTTGTTCCGTAGTTATTTCATGTCTCAGCCTTAAAAAATTAACCCTTTCCCAGAATGGCTCCTTTTTAAACCTACTCAGGTATGGAAAGTGCTGTTGGATTTCTGCTCCAGCCCTAACCTACTGTGTGAAAGGAGTCATTTTCAGAGTAAAATCATCTTCTGTGTTAGCAATTTACAGTAGCTGTGGACTTTTCTTGGGGCTAGAGATACTGCCTTGGTTCATTGATTCTATCTGGAGCTACTAATCTTCTCGGTTAACCTTTTCTCCCTGAGCAATGACCTTGTCCACATTGAGAATGGTCAGTAGGTTGCTCAGTGCCTGTGTTTCTCTTTGCTTTTTGGACGTGGCTACCAGAATGTTTAAATTACAAAGGCAGCACTTGTTGAAGTTATCTCTAACGTTTCAGGTTAGAAGGCTCTGCTTGGGGTCCAGGGGACATATAGGTAGCAAGGTCTGATGTCCTCATGTTGAGACATGAAATTATCTTTTTGATGATTGCCATCCTAATTGGGGTGAGGTGATAGTTTAGCTCAGTGGTTCTAAGTTGCATTTTTCTGATGATTAGTGACACATTTACTTAAAGTTTTAATTTGACTCAGTTTTCACTCGACTCTCTGTCTTTTTGCTGTCGAGTTCTTCCTACATTGTGGGTGTTAACATCTTGCCGGGGGAATACTTTGCAAGTGTTTTCTCTCATTTTGTAGGTAGCCTCTTTATTGACTGTTTCCTTTGCTATACAGAAGCTAAAAGTTTGATGCAACCCACTTTGCCTATTTTAATTTTTGATGCCTGTGTCTTTTGGGTCTGATAGAACTATATGTTACTGAAACTATGAAAGTACCACTCACACACACACACTCACACACACACACACACACACACACACACACACACACACACACACACACACAGTCAAAGCACTTTTAGACAAATTTTGAAGTGAAGTGTTTAACACTTCGAACGACCTCGAACTATTTCTCTTGTGTTTTCTTGTAGTAATCTCATAGTTTCACATTTTACATTTAGATGTTTTGAGTACATCCTTTTGAATGGAGAAAGGATTGGATCTGTGCTCATTCTTCTGCACATGTGAATCCAATTTTGCCAGTTTGTTTCATATATTGAGTGGACTGTTTTCTTCTCTATTATGTTCTTAGAGCCTTTTTTAAAAAACAGTTGAGTTTGTATCCTTCAACTTTATTGGATTTAACAGTTTTAAAAGTTTTGTGAAATAATTTTTGGGCTTTTCTATGTATAAAGTCCTATCATTGCTAACGTAGGTAATTCCCAGTTCAAATGCCCTGTATTGCTTTCTTTTGAGTAATTGCTCTTGCTAAGACTTCTAGTACTAGACTAAATAAATGTAGTAAAAGTGGGTGTTATTTTGTTTCTGATCTCAGAGGAAATACTTCCAGGTTTTTACTGTTCAGTATGATAGTGATTAGGGGGTTTCATATATACCTTTTAGTGTTTTTTGTTTTTTTTGTACTGGGGATTGAACTCGAGACCTTGGATTGAAATGGAGACCTTGTGCATGTGAGGCAGGCAGCAGAACTGTTGGGCTAAATCCCCAGCCCACCCTTCAGTATTTTGAGGTTTGTTCCTGCTCCCTACTTTCTTGAGAGTTTTAAACATGAAGAGATACTGGATCTTACTGAATGAGTTTTCTGTGTCTGTTGAGGTGACCCTATGGTTTTTGTACTTTATTCTGTTGCTGGGTTGGATCATGTGTATTGATTTGTATCCGTGCTGCTATGACCGGAGTGACTCCTACTGGAGCCTTCCATAATTCATAATTTGATAATCCATGATATTGTTCGTATATATAATGGTAACTTCTCTGTGTGTTGTCTTGGTATCCTTCTCTTTGGCTTGATTTATTAGGTCTAACATTTTTATGCGGAATATTTAAGTTTTTGTAAACGTAGGATCATATTGTCTATGAATAGAGGTTAATTTTCTCTTTTTTTTGTTTTTGTTTTTTTTTTGTTTGCTTTTTTTTTTTTTTTTTTGAGACAGGGTCTCACTATGTAGTTGAGACTGACCTGGAACTCACTAGGTAGCCCAGGCTGGTTTCAAACTCACAGCGATCCTCCTGCCTCAGCCTCCCGAGTGCTGGGATTGCACGTGTGCAACACCATGCCCAGCTAATTTTCTCTTTTTATATGTATGATTTTATTTTTTTCTTGCCTAATTTCTTTGTCTAGGATTTCCATCACTATATTTAACAGAAGTTGGGAAAGTGAACATCCTTCCCTCTTCCTGAACAACAACAACAAAATAAACATTTTGAGTCTTGTACCTTTGAGGATATTTGCTGTTGGTCTTCTTTATATGTCTTTTATTATGTTGAAGCAATTTACTTATATTCCTAGTTTGTCAATTGTTTCTTTTTCTCACAGAATGCCCACTATGCATTAGTTGAGATGATGATGATGATGATAACGATGATGATGATGTGTGTGTGTGTATCTTACTGAGCTTATTGGTAATTTTTAAGTATACAGTTACATTCATCATTGGGACCTTGTAACTTTACATGACAGATCTTGATGCTCATTTTCCCCTACCCTCCCTTCACCCCACCCTATTTACAAAGACTTTGTTTCCATTTTTTCCTTTTCTCATATTTTTTCTTTTCCCTTATTTCCTTTCCCCGTCCTTCTCACTTCCCCTACACCTTTAGCCTTTCTCTTCATATTTCACATTATCATTTATACAATTTGGATCTTATTTACACTTAGTTTTTCACCCCAGAGAAACTATTCAGTATTTACACATGTCTTATTTATTTCACTTAAGAGTATGGCATCAATATGCATCCATTTTCCTATAAATGACTCTAGTTTCTCATTCTTTATGGCTGAGTAGTACTCTATTTTATAGAAAAAGTTGTGTGTGTGTGTGTGGGTGTGTGTGTGTGACATACATTCCATTCAGGTGATGCATTACATTGACTATTAGATAGTCAGGCATCAATACATCCATTTTCCTATAAATGACTCTAGTTTCTCATTCTTTATGGCTGAGTAGTACTCTATTTTATAGAAAAAGTTGTGTGTGTGTGTGTGGGTGTGTGTGTGTGACATACATTCCATTCAGGTGATGCATTACATTGACTATTAGATAGTCACCTTTGCATTTTGAAAATAAGTCCCACTTGGTTGTGTTGTGCAATTCTTTTAATGTGTTATTAATTTCTGTCGGCTACTGTTTATTATTATTATTATTATTATTATTATCACTGGGAATTTAGCTCAGTGGTTCCACTGCCTGCCTTGCAAGCACAAGCACCCGAGTTCGATCCCCAGTACCAAAAAAGAAAAGAAAAAAATCATTATTATTATTATTATTTTTGGTACTGAGGATCAAACTTAGGTCCTTGCTCTTGCGAGGCAGGCACCAGAACCAGTGAGCTAAATCCCCAACCCTCCGCTAGTGTTTTTAAAAGACTCTTTGCATTAGGATTTGTAAGGTTAATTGGTCTGTAGTTTTCATGTATCTTTTATGGCTTTAGAATCTGGGTGGATTCATAATGAATTAGTAAGTATCCAGTTTTTTTTTTCAAAAATCATGACATAGATTGTTGTTAATTCTTTAAATGTTTGTTATGATTTACTAGGAGGCCATGAGATTTAGAGTTTTTCTTAGGAGATTTTCGACTACTGGTTAAATTTTCTTACGAGTTATATCTATTCAGATTTTCTTTTATGATTCATTCTTACTAGATTTTTTTGTTTCTAGAAGCTTGAGCATTTCATCTAGATTATCCAATTTCTTGGCATATAATTTTTTATAATATTCTCCTTTTGATTTTTGTAAAATCTATACTGGGAATTGAACTCAGGACCTTGCGCTTATGAGGCATATGTGGTGCCACTGAACTCCTAGTTACATTTCTGATGTTAGCAGTTTGAGTCATCTCAGTTTTTTCTTGGTTGACCTAGCTAAATGGTTGTCATTTTTGGATTTGCTTTTGTTTCATTGACTTTTATATTTTATATTTTTAAAAACATGAAGTGTAAAATAAATCTTGATCAAAATGAACACAATGAAGTATTATACTACTTGACTTGAAAGTATTCTACAAAACTGTAATAATCACAGTGGCATAGAATTGGCCTAATAACAGAAACAGCAGCTTTAATTTACTTATATAGTGAAGACTTATTTAAACACAGCATCATTCCCTACAATGCTAGTATACCTCAGATCTTCAGTGTATCCTACATATTTACAATTTTGCACCCTTAGATCAACTTGCCATTTTCTTTGCTTCACTTTGATGCTGGTAAACACTGTTTTGTTTCTGTATATTTGACTTATTCTTTTTTTCCTAAAATTTGACCTGTGGGATTGTGCAATAACTTTATTCCTGCATCTGGATTATTTTACTTAGCATAATAATGTCTTTTAGGCCTACCTGTGTTGTGGTGAATTGCAGAATGTCCTTTTCTAGGGCTGAGTGATACTCTGATCTGTATATATACCACGCACAGGTTCTTTATCCATTCACTCATTGATGGACACTATGGGTGGTTTCTATTCCTGGCCAAAGTAGCTCGCGCTGCAACACTGAACAGAGGAGTGCAGAGATCTTTGAGATGCACATCGACTTTGCTTTTGGTACACTGTGAAGGAATCACAGGGTCGAATGGTCCTTCTGTATTTTGTTTTGAGTTCTGTGAATTCTTTGTAAATCTTCAGGTGTTACTGTGACAAAATACCTGAGATAAACACCTTTATTTTGGCTCATGGTCTTGGAGGTTTCAGTCCATGCTTGGTTGACCCATCACCTCTGGGCCTGTGGCAGGGCAGCAACCAAGGTAGGAGCAAGTGGCACATGAAGCCCTCCCCCCATGGCTGCGAAGAGAAAGAGACAAGGAAGAACCATGTTCCCATGTTTCCCTTTCCTTCCACAAGTCTGTACTTTGTGGGGAGCCCACTACCTGCCAATAGCTGAACCTGACTTGAGTATTACACAGTGTATACATATATCAAAATCTTATATGGTCCCCCATGGTGTATAATTCTGTGTCTGTATGTATTCGCTATGATTGGGGACCAGTCCTTTAGCACACGGGCTTTGGGGAATATTGCAGATGCAAACTACAACACTTGAACGTTAATGCCTTGCCACATATAAAATTTCTAAATATTATCTCCATGTATTAGGCTGGCTTTTCTGTTTTGTTTTCTCTTTTGCTTTGCAGAAGCTTTTCCACTTGATATAGCCTCATTTACTTATTTTTGTTTTTTATATCCTATTGTTGTCGATGTAATATTCAAGAAATCCTTTAATCATTCCAAGGCTAATGTCAAGGAGCTTTTCCTCTTAATTTTTTTCGCTAGGAATTTTATGGTTCCAGGTCATGTGTCCATATTGAGTTGATTGTTGTATCACTTGTATTGTTTTGTATGTGGAAATCCAGTTGCTCAGAAGTATTTACCAAAGAGATATTCATTTCCCCTTTGGAATTTTGGTGCCCTTATCAAAAAATAGTTGACCATACATTTTTTAACCAAAAAATAATGACCATGACTTATTTCTGGCCCTCTATTCAGTTCTACTGGTCCATGTCATTTAAAAATACCAGTACCATGCTGTTTTTATAAGTCTGTAATACAGGTTTTTAAATTTTTCAATGTAATATACATATTAAAGAAAATATACTTCTATGAAAAAAGCAAAATTTAATAACAAATTAAAGAATAACATTAGTTAGTATACTGTGTACCATAATCTTAAAAGAATGGCCAAAATGTTAGAGTGCAAGTCAGACAAAAAAGACTCTTGAAAAAAAGAAACAAAAGATAATAGCACAAAGCGTTCTTTTCAATGAACTAAGAGGTCCTAGCAGCATAAATGAAAACAAATTAGCATATATCTTGATATATTTTTGAAACCTCGGAATATATAATTTGGGGAAATATTAGAACTTCTTTCTACTTTCTATTTATCTTCTTTTTTATGTTAATATTTAATAGAAACTATGTACAATAAATTTTTAATGTGCTTTACATAAGCTAGGCACCACAGATATTTACATAGATTAGAATAAAGATAGATGGTTAGAGAGGGCCCAGTGATGTGGGATATTTTCTCAGAGCATGAAAAGTGTTCAGGCTGCCAGACTGTGGCAAAGGAAAAAAAAAAAAAAAAGGTAAATGCAGGCCTTTGGGTAGGTAACCAGATGCTGGGACCACCAGTATTTCAAAGGCACCATTCTTAAACAGCCCCCACCTCGTTATCTATGCGGATTCTTGCACGTGACTTAGGAGATACCATTCTGAAGCTGTGTTTCCCATCAGGCAAAGTCTCAAACATTCCTTCAATCTCAGACTTAGGGACAACTTCTCCTCCTTTCCCAGAATAGGAAAATATCCCCCAACTTTTGGACACTACTGATCCAATCTCCCCTATGTTAGTCCTTATTTCCCCTTTTGGTTTCTCACACCAGAGAAACAACTCTGCACTCAAACATGTATGTCTAATTTAGTTCACTTAAGAGCATGGTCTCAAGGTGCATCCATTTGGCTATAAATGGCTGCAGCCCATCCTTCTTTATGGCAGAGTAGTATTCCATTGTATAAAAAACATGTCTTTATCCACTCATCAGTTGATGGGCATTTGGGCTGATTCCAAGATTTATCTGTTACAAACTGTGCTGTTATAAACATGGGTGTGCATATGTAGTTTTAAACCAGAAAATGTGATATGCAATTTGTTTCCCAATCACCCACCTCAGAATTGCTTTGGCTGTTTATTCAGTGGCTCCATGCAAATTTTAAGATTATCCTATTTCTATGAATATTGACTTCAGTGTCTTAATAGTCATTGCTATGATTCTATATATTGTTTCAGGCAGTTTGGATGCTTTTTAAGTAATATTCTCCAATCAATTAGCATGGAATTGTTAAATTTATATGTGTCTCCTATTTTTAATCAATATTCTACAGTTTTCAGCAAACAGGGTTTGATCTCCTTGGTTAAATTTGAAACTAGGTATTTTAAAAATTATATTGTACATGGGATGTTTTTCTTGGCTTTTTATATAAGGGCATTATAGAAATGGCATAGGTTGGATTTGTTTCCTGCAACTTTACTGAATTCATTCATTAGATGTGTCGGTTTTTTTGGTGATTTGTAGTTTTTTCTACATATGATATCATGACATCAAATACTGCTAATTTCTTTCTAATTTGAATACCTCTCGTTTCTTTTTTTCTTGCCTAATTGCTCTTGTCATTACTTGTGGTGCTGTGCTAAACAGAAGTGGTGAGAAAATGGCATGCAGCCTCATCTTGTATCCGACCTTAGAGGAAAAGCTTTCACGTTATTATGTTAGATACTGGGTTTTCATAAATAGCATGTATTATGTCAAAGTTCCATGTTCTTAGTTACAAATGTTTTTCAAGGAAGGTTGTTAACTTCTGAAGTGTTTATTGTGTAATCAACTGATATAACTAGGTAGTTGGTGCCTTTCAGTCTGCTAATGTGATCTATGGCATTGATGTGTACACATTCAACAGGTGTTGCCTGCCAAGGAAAAAGCCCACTCCATTATAATGTATAATCTTTTTGATGTGATGTTAAATTAGATTTATTAAACCTGGGTTGAGGCTTTTTGCATCAGTGTATATCAGGGACACACTGGTCTGTGGTTCTGTTTTCTTGTAGTGTCTTTGTTTGGCTTGGTTGTCGAGTGGATGCTGGCTCTGTAAAACATTAAGGAGTGTTCTCTCCAGCTCCATTGTTCTGTTGGAAGAGTTTAGGAAGTATTGATGCTAATTTGTTTTTAAAAGTTTTGTAGGGGATTTAGCTTAGAGGTTCTGCCGCCTGCCTCGAAAGTGCAAGGACCCGAGTTCACTCCCCAGTACCAAAAAAACAAAAACAAAAACAAAAAACAAACAAACAAAAAAACAGATGCTCATTTTGCCAGGGATTTAGCTCAGTGGTTTGGTGGCCTGCTTCATAAGCACAAGGACCTGAGTTCAATCCCTGGTACCAAAAAAAAAAAAAAAAAAGTTTTATAGAATTCATCTGTAAAGCCATATAGTTTTGGGGTGGTTTTGTTTGGAAGTTTGGATTGACTTCGGTCTCTCTGTTAGTCAGTTTACGCTACTATTAAGCTTTGCTATGTGTATTTTTCTAAGAATAGATACAGTGAACCCAGGCCTTTGTACTGAGCTGTAGCCCTAGCCTTTTTTATTCCTTTATTTTAAAAGCAGGACCTCATTAAATTGTCTGGGATAAGCTTGAACTGTCATCCTCCTGCCTCAGCCTTTGAGAGCTAAGATTTTAGGCATTGTGCCTTCACATACCTAGCTGTGATCCTTTTTATTTTTGAGGCATCTGTTGTAATGTCTCCACTTTTATTCCTGATTTTATGAGTATTCTCTTTTATTAAGTTAAGGGTTTATGGTTTCTTTTTCAGTAGTTTTATTTTTTTCTTTCTATGGTTTTTCTACTCCTGATTTATGTTCAGGTTTATTTTTTCTTTCTGTCAACTTTGGGTTTTGTTTGTTCTTTTTCTTTTCATTTTTGTAGTTAACTGAAGCATAATGTTATGCTATTTTCCTTGGAATATTTATTTTTAATTTAGGCTTTTATTGCTATAAACTTTCCTATTTGGACTGTATTATCCTGGATCCTGTAGATTTTGATGTAAAGAACATCATTATTGGTTCTTTTTTCAGGATATTTAAAAATTTCCTTTCTGATTTTTTTTTTTTGACACAGTGATTATTCAGGAACATACTACTGAACCTCCACAAATTTGTGAAATGTTCAGAATTCCTCTTGGTGATTTCTAATTTCATATCATTGTGTTTGAATTACTGGGTATAATTTCAATTCTTGTTAAATTTGTTAATACTTGTTTTTACGGCCTACCATATAGTCTATGCTGGAGAGTAACTCATGTGCACTAGGGAAAATGTGTTTTGCTGCTGATAGGTGGACAATTCTATATGTATATCTGTTAGGTTATTTTCTCTAAAGTGCTGCCCATTTTTCCTTATTTTGTGTGTTGTTGAAAGTGGGGTATTGAAATCTCATGATTACCACTTGCTATCTATGTCTGTTTGGATTAATATTTAATCCACTAACTTTACTTTGGATATGCAGTCAATGTTGGGTGTATATATATTTACAATTGCTGTGTTCTCTTAATGAATCAAGGCCCTTTATCAATACATAATGTCATTTTTGTCTCTTGTGACAGTTTTTCACTTCAAGTCTATTAGCTACCCCTACTCTGCTTGGTTACGATCTGCGGGGGATGTCTTCGGTCCCTTCGCATTCAGCACATGTGTGTCCTCAGGGCCAAGCGTGTCTCTTGTAGGCAGCATATAGTTGGATCTTGTTTTTCTTTTTATTCAGCCTCTGTTTTTCGATTGGGGAATTTAACCCATTTATGTTAGAAGTAATTGTTGTTATAAATAATATTACTTATAACTGATTATGTAAGTTATAAGACTTACCAACTGCCTTTTTGTTCTTTTCTTTTCAGACTGGTATACCCATCCTTTCTTCCTTTGTGGTGGTCTCCTGTAATGCCAACTTGTGATTCTTTTTTAATTCATGATTTGCATGTATGCTTTAGTTGTATGTTCTGTGGTTACAATGAGTCCATAAAATATCTTATAACAGACTATTTTAAATTGATAACAATTTAACTTCGGTCACATAAAAGCTTTTATCCTCCCCCTACTATTTATATTTTTGATGTCACAATTTACATGTTTTTATACTATTTTTTTTCTTATTGTAACTATCGGGTTTTGTTTTTTTTTTGCTGTTTGACTTCTAATTTTCATATTATTATAAATAAATGTGATTTATAGAGTATACAATATGGAAATAATCTGGATATGACTACATATTTATCTTTACCCGTGAATGATTTTTTTTAGTTTTTGTTTTTTTGATACAAGGTCTTGCTACGTAATTCAGGCAGGTCTTAAACACACTCTGTACCCCAGGCTGGTCTCAAACTCACAGCAATCCTCCTGCCTCAGCCTGAGTGTGTGCCACCATGTCTGGCTACCAGTGAAGTTTTTACTCTCATATGCTTTCATGTTAGTAATTAGCCTCCTTTATTTTCATTTGAAGACTTCTTTAAGCAGTTCTTATAAAATAAGCCTGATGGTGATGAATTCCCTCAACTTATCTGGTAAAAATTTTATTTCTCCTCTGAGAAACCCACTTATAATCTCATGGGGATTCCTTTATGTGTAATTTGATATTTGTCTCTTGATGATCTTAAAATTCTCTTTGTCTTTGATATTTGGCTGTTTAATTATAATGTGCACTAGAGAAGGCCTCTTTGGGGAGTTTTTGAGATTTATGGATTTTGATGTCTGTATTGCCTCCAAGACTGGGAAAGTTTTCAACATCTATTTCCATCCAGAAGCTTCTGCCCCTGTGTCTGTCTCTTTCCCTTATGAAATTCCCAAAATGTATGTTTATTCATTTAATGATGTCCCATCAATTCTACTGGCTGCCTGCACTCTTTTTTTGTTCTTTTTCTTCTGTCTGACTGAACCATTTCAGTAGATCTATAAAGCTTAGAGATTCTTTCTTTTGTTTGATCTAGTTCGAACTATCATATTTTACATTTTATTTTATTCTTAAGCCCGAAGATTTGTTTTTTAAACATTTAACCCCTTTGCATTTTCAAGTCTTTTCAATTTTATCACCATGTCTTAATTGTACATATGGAGTTAAGGGTGGTATTTCAGGACATGCATACAGCAGGCAGCGGTTAAAATCCAACCTTTTTCCACCCTCCTCCCCCTCCCCAGTCTCTCCCAATCACTATACTGTTTCAGGTCTGCACTTTTTTTTTTTAAGTTTCCTTACGTAAAAACATCTGGTAATTGTCTTTCTGTGTCTGGTTTGCTCTCTTAATCTCCACTTCATGTAATGACCTCTAAGTCCATCCAATTTACTTCAAATGACAGGGGGCCATTCTTGTAATGGCTGAATAAGACTCCATTTTGTGTGTGCGTGTGTGAGAAGGAGGGAAGGAGGATCATTCTCTTCATTTGTATGTTGACGAGCACCTAAGCTGATTTTATACCTTGCCTATAGGGTTGCATTGAACATAGACTATGCAGGGATCTCTCTGGTGTGCTGGTTTCATTGCCTTCGGATTCATACCCAGTGGGATACGTGGAGATCTGCTTTGAATTTTTTTAAAGAAATTCTATAGTATTCTCCATAATGAGTATATTAAATTATTTCCCGGTTTAACAATCCTTCTATTCCCCATACAGCTCTATTTTTTAAATAATACCCATTTTAACTGGATAGAGATAGCATGTCATTATAGCTTGTTTGTTTTTGTTTTTGCATTTCCCTGATAGCTAATGACATTGAGCATTTAAAAATATTTTTGTTGGCCATTTGTATTTTTTTAAGAAGTGTCTCTTCATATCATTTGCTCATTTTCAAAACAGATCACTTGTTTCCCTTATATACTCTGGATATTAACCTTTGGTCGGGTGAAGTGTTGGCAAAGATTTTCTCCAATCCTGTAGATTGTCTGTTTCATTTTGGTTTTCATTGCCTTTGTTACAGAGATGATTTTTAGTTTGATATAATTACATTTGTCAATTTTTACTTTTGTTTCATTTTTTTTGGGGGGGGGTCCTATCTAGAAAACCATTACCTGTACCAGTGCCTTTGCACAGAGAATATAACAAGTTGCTTATATCCAGTAATGTTAGAGTTTCATATCTTACATGTAGGTCTTTGATCAATCTTGAGTTGATTTATGTATGGGATGAGAGATGGGGATCAAGTTTCAATCCTCAGTGGTTTCAGAGATTAGTCTCTCTGATGTATGTTTTCTGGTCTTTTGTTGCGAGTTGGTTGGCTCTACTTAGGTGGGTTTAATTCTGAAACCTCTATTCTCTTTCCTTTTGTCCAGTGTCTGTTTTTCTGCAAAACTGATAGTTTTGTAGTCTTTCTTGAAATCAAAGGATGCTTCCCACTTTTTTTTTTTTCTCAGTATTGCTCTGGTTATTTGGAGATTTTTGTGCTTCCACATAACTTTTAGAATTTTTCTAGTTAGGTGAAAAACATCACTGATGTTTTGGTGAGGACTGCATTGAGTTTGCAGATCAGTATGTTTAGGAAATTTGGACATTTTAACAATATTATTCTTTCAATCTATGAACCTGGGAACTCTTCATCTTTTTTATCTCCTCATCAACATTTTATAATTTTTATTGTAAATATCTTTAATTTCCTCAGTTAAATTCATTCTTAGGTATTCTTGTAGCTATTATGAATGGGAATGCATTTATGATTTTTCTCAACAAATTTATTATTTTTAATATGTTTATATTCTGCTGCTGAATTGGGCAGTTCCAGTAGTCTCAGGGTGAAGTCTTTATAGTCTTTATATTTTTTATTTGTAGATTTTTCATCTCCAAGCATATGTTCACTTTCTCCCTCCCTATTTGCGGGCCTTTTCTTTCTCTTGACTCCTTGCTGTAGATAAAAACTTCTAGTACTACTCTGAGTAAGAATAGTAGTAAGAGTGGGCACTCTTATCTTGTTGTGATCTTAAGAGAAATGCTTTCCATTTTCCCTCATTCAGTACAGTGTTGGATGTAAGTTTGTCATACGTAGGAAGCCTTTGTTGTGTTGAGATATGACCCTACTGTACCTGATTTTTTTTCCAGGGCTTTTATCATGAAAGGATGTTCAGTTTTTTCAAATGCTTTTTCTGTATCTTTGGGATGATCATCCTTTATTCTACTAATGAATGTATGATGTGTAACATTTATTGGTTTGTATAGGTTGAATCATTTTGTGTCCCCGAGATGAAACCAACTTGATAATGGTGAATGGTAAGGATATTGGTGAATTTGACTTGCTAGAATTTTGTTAAATTTTTGTGTCTACGTTTGTCAAAGATACTGGTCCACAGTTGCCATTTATTGCTATGTCTTTGTCTTGTTTTGATGAAAGGGTAATGCTGGCCCCAGACGATGAGTTAGAAAGGGATGAATTCTTTTGAAAAGTTTGAAAGCATTGGCATTAGTTCATCTTTAAACGCTTGGTAGAAATCAGCAATGGAGCCATCCAGTCCCGGGCTTTGTTGTTGTTGAGAAATGTTTTATTATTGATTCATTTGCATGGCTTATTTTTGGTCTCTTCAGGATTTTTTTCCTCAGTTTTGATAGGCCATATATGTCCAGAAATATTTCCACTACTAGGCCTTCCAGTGTGTTAGAATGTAGTTTTTCATAATCTCTTTTGATCCTTTTATTTCTGTAATATTGATTGTAATGTATCCTTTTCACCTCTGATTTTTATGTATGTCTTCACTCTTTTGCTGGATTAGTCTAGCTAAAGGTTTGTGGATTTTGTTTATTGTTTCAAAAAGCCAAGTCTTTGTTTTGTTGATCTTTTGTAAATTTAAGTCTATTTCATTTATATATTTGTTCTGATCTTTTATTTCTTTCTACTATCTTGGGGTCTGTCTTGTTCTAACCTTTGTAAATCCTTGAGTTGCATCTTTAGCTTGTCAGAAATAATTTCCTTTCTTTTCCTTTTCCTGCCCATCCTACATTCCCCGTCCCCCTCCCCTGCATCCCTCCCTTTCTGCTGCCTCTGCTGCCCCTGTCATTGGAACCAGAGCCTTGTGCATGCTAGGAAAGCACAGCCACCACTGAGCTGCATTCCAGCTTCCCACCCCCTTTTCAGATAGCTTAAGTTGCCCATGCTTGTCATTACATTTGTGGTCATCTTGTCTCAATCTCCTGAGTAGCTGGGATTACAGGCATGAATCAATATGATGATTGGCAAAATCCTTCTTTTGTGGTGCAGACATTTTTTTTGCTACAAGCTTCTGTTCTAGTGCTGCCTTTTCTGTAGTTAGTAAGCTTTGGGATGTTCTGTTTGCATTTTTGTTTCAAGAACTTGGTAAAAGTTCCTTTTGAATTCTTCAATGACCAGTTATTTATTCAGAAGTGTGCCATTCAGTATGTATTGGTATAACTTCCAGAATTTCTTTTGTTGACTTCTAGTTTACTCCATTGTGATCACAAAATATACAGGATATGACATTATTTTTTTTATTTGTTAAGACATTTTGTAGAACTGTTCTAGAGAAAATTTTGTATGTAATGAAGAGAACATGCATTCTCTAGCTGTTGGATTGCTCTGTGTCTGTTATGTCCATTTATCCAGAGTGTAGTTTAAATCTGATGTTTCTTTGTTGATATTTTTAGACAGTATAGATGGTGTGTCCCCTGCTGAGAGTTGCATATCAAAGTTCCTGTTGTTGTAGTAGAGCTTATTTCACTTTTTAGATCTATAGAATTTGTTTTATAACTTGGGTGCTCGAACAGTTGGTGCATAGAGACTTAAAATCATTCTTTCTTCTTGTGAAATTCGTCCCTTGGTTATTATGTAGTGACCTTCTTTGTCTTTTACAGTTTTTGTCTTAATGTCTGTTAAATATAAGTATAGCTACTTCTGCTAGATTCTCCTAGCTTCTAGGTTTCTGTTTGCTTGGAAATATCATTCCTCATCATTTTACTTTCAGTCTTTATATGCCTTTACTGAATCTATTTCTTTGTTTATTTTATTTTATTTTATTTGGTGGGGGCATGGGTAATTATGAATCCAAGCTGGCCTTAAACTCCCTGTATAGCTCTGACTGGCCTCAAATTCAAAATGCTCATGTCTCAGGCTCCTAAAGGCTGGGATTATAGTCATGTACCATAATACCCCAAGGTAGTGATGGCAAATCTTTTGGAGAGGAGTGTTCAAACTGTAACCCAAAACCCTCTTATTTATCATGAAGTGCCAAAGCTACAATTAAATTTGAATATTGAGAATTTCGTTTAGAAACAACTGCTGCATTAACATCTTTTATCTTAAAACAAAACACAGTGGTTTCACACCTTGCCCCAAGGTGCATTTCTTGTGGGCAGGATATTGTTGGCTTTTGTTTTTCTGTATTCATTCAAGGTTATTTATAGATAAGAAATTCTTGCTGTTATTTTCTTAAATTCTTCTAGTTTAATATTCTTTGTTCTTTCTCCCCCTCTTGTACATCTTTGTGGTTTGATGGTTTTCTGTATTGATAATGGTTGATTCTTTTCTGTTTTTCTTCTGTTATCTATTATTATAGTGGGATTTATGCTTTCCCATGTTTTCATGATACAGTTCTTTCTTTCATTTCTGGACATAGGATTTCCTTAATCATCTTGTGTAAAGCTGGTCTGGTGATCACAAATTCTCTGTTTGTGCTTGTCTTGGAAGAGTTTTATTTCTCCTTCATTTTTTAGGGAAAGCCTTGCTAGGTATAGTAGTCCTGGGGGAAGTTATTTTGTTTTAGGACTTGGAACACATCATTACATTCCCCTCTGACCAGTAGGGTTTCTACTGAGAAGTCTGTTAGTCTAATGAGGATGTCCTTAAATGTGAATTGGCACTTTTGCAGATTTTAGAATTTTTCCTTGTCTTGTACCTTTTACAGTTATATTATAATATGCTATGGTTAAAGGTCTGTTTTGGCTGTGTCTAGTTGGAGTAATTTTAGCCTCTTGTACATGGATGTCCATGGAAATGTCCTGTTGTTTCACTGAAGAGGTTTCCTGTGCCATTGCCCTTTCCCTTCACCTTTGATTATTCCAAAAATGTGGATATTTGTTCATTTAATGGTGTCTCAAAGTTATTGAATGTTCTCTTTGTTCACCTTTTTTTTTTAAACCAAGTAGCATATTCAGAAGACCTGTTTCAAGTTCAGATATTGCTTCTTCTGCTTAATCTAGACTGTTGTTGAGGACTGCAACTGTATTTTTAATTTTAATTATTGAGCTATTTATTTCTAAGATTTCTGGTTTGTTGTTTTTCAAAATCTACCTCTTCGATTAATTTCTTATTCATATTCTGCATTGTCTTCTCAGTTTCATTTACCTGTTTATCTTCGTTTTTTTGGATCACACTGAGCTATTCTGTCTTCATTCTTTGAAGTTATCAGACATTTCATTCATGTCAACCTCTTTGGGGGCAGGAATCCGTTGCTAGCGTTATTCTGTTCTTCTGGAGGTATCCTATTACTTTGGCTTTTCGCATTTCTTGTGCTCCTGGTTTGAGATGTACACATCTGGTTGGTCAGCTTTCTCTTCACTTTCATTGGTCGGCCTTGACTTAGAGCCTTTCTCTTGAAAATGTGTTGTGGGAAATGTCTTTGTTGTGCAGTGCTAGCTTTATTTCTAGTTGGGTGTCACGGTATAATCTCCTTATAGCTTTTTTGTATGATTAGTTACTTTTGGCCTAATGCATATTCCAGAAGAGTTGGGGACACTCATCATCTCTGGAAGCCACACAAGAGTGGGACACTGTAATAGCTGGGCAGGTGTGGTGCAGACAACAGATGTAGGTGCTCTGAGCTATTGATGAGGTGGTCTGCATCAGGTGATGGACATTTTCTCAGGCACTGTTGGTTTTAGCTCTGCTACTAACAAATGCTTCTGGCATGGAGAGGAGTGGTGGGTGCACTTGTCCTCTGAATCAGTGGCACAGGCTCAGAGGCTGCATGAGTAGAAGTAACAGGCATCTGAGTGTTGTGCCCTGAGGTGAGAGCCACAGCACTCCCACTGTGGTGCTCACAACCAGTCCTGACCGCGATGTGTGGCAAACAGGATGCAGTACAGGCAGGCAGCACAAACCATGTAGAGATGTGGTAGCTGAAACTTCCTTCCTGCTGCTGGTGGTGCGCACTCAGGGGCCGGACTATAGCTGGACACAAGTAGATGCTTTCTTAGCCACCTTTAACCGCATGGGTTAGGGCTTGGGAAAGAGTCGGAGCTATGAAGTTGCATAAGGCCCCCTCGCTGCCCTTGAGGTAGAGGAGCATCAGGTACTCTGGTGTTCCCTCGCCCCTGTTGGTAGCAGATGTCTGAGGGTCGAGACCTGAGGTGCGTTATGGGAACTGCACAAGTGCCTGCCTTCAGTCCAGGTACTGGTGAATCCATGCATGACTTGCTATACTCTTTGTCCAAGAGGACTAGCTCCCTGATCTAGTACTCTTGGAAGCATCCTCCTGTCCTCATCATGACAGAGCATCCATCCCTACGGTGTAAAACAGGCTTAAGTGATAATCACTCTGTTAAGCCAAGTTGAATTCTTGGCTAGAGTATCCCAGGTATTCATGGGGAGATGATGTGAGATCCTTTTCCAAAGAAGGCTCTTGTGCAGAGTTCTGGTTATTTATCTAAGTGGGCGGCAAGCCTGTGAGGAGCTTGAAACTTTCCAGTGGCATAGATTACCAGCATCCGACCTAATAGTTTGCTGGAACTCTTTCACCATGACCCCCTCAAAAGGGGAAGCACACCCTCCCCAGCTGTGGGGATGTGAAAGATGCCAGGGTATTTTGCTTCTCTTATAATTCTGTGGTCCCAGGTCTCCAGAAAGTCCAGTTTCTGTCTTGCTGATTTCCAGTGTTCTCCCATAGTCACTCACCCAAATATAAGTGTATTTTGCTACATTGCTGCTTTGTGGAGGACATGAGGGCTGAGTATCTCTGCTCAGCTATCTTGGATCTCTGGTTGGTTTTTAAAATGACATTTGTCTCTTTGTTGAATTTCTCACTCAGATAATGAATTGTTTTTATGATTGCACTGGCTTGTCTATTCTCTTGTATTTCAACGTATTTTAAATTGAAATACTGTATTTCAAATTGAGTCTCTTTCCTTGGATGCAATTCAGAGGCTTCCCTTTCTTCCAGGTCCATTATTGGAGAATTATGCTGTTATTTGGGTAGAGTCATGTTTCTTTGTCCCCCCCCCCATTTCTTTGTCCTTGTGTGGATACCTGCACAGTTATTCTGGTAGAATAACTACCTCTAGTCTTTCAAGAGTGGCTTTTTATAGGGAAAGACTTTCAGTTTCAGGTGGGTCTAATGTGGCAGTTGGGCTGTGGACATAGTGGTGTAGTTTCCATCTGGACTCTTCAGCGGTGACCTACATCAGCAATGACTGGTACCTCTGGGTCTAGGCTTCAGGAAATTGTGGCAGCATAGGTTATTTAGAATCTTTGGTGGGTATTATGGTTCTCCTTCTCTTTTTGGTACAGTGGGGTCTTACATGAAATGATCTATCTTGATATTGAATCTAACATGGCCCAGAAACATCTGTAGTGATGCTGGCTTTTAGGGTGCAGGTGCTCCTAGCAGCTATGGTACCACAGCCCTTGACTCAGGAACTTGTGAACCTAATTGTGACCACAGAGTCTTGGGGTATAGGCTGACCCTCTAATCCATAGTTAAATGTTGACTGCACACAAAGCTCAGGTCTGTGACGATCAGGCACCCCCAGTAGTTTTGGCCCAGGGAGTTGAGTACAACTGCAGTTTGGGAATAAGAACCATTAGGGAATAGTGGCAGCTCCTTCCCCAAGGGGTGATGCACTGCATCGTGGTGATTGTAGACCCTGGGATGATACGACAATATCCTAAACAATATGAGGCCAGCTGCAGTGGCAGCAAGGACCCTGGAACAGCAGAACACAGCTACTGCTTGGGCTTGGGGAAGTGTGGGAGCATCTCTAACTTCTTGGGGTCTTGTTGAAGCTTTGCTCCACCATGTACTCCCTGCCCAAAGGAAATGAAGCCAGCTGACCATGGATTGAAACCTCTGAAACCACAGGCCAAAATAAACTTTTCCAGATTGGCTGGCTCCATTGATTTTAGATCTGTGGCAAGGCGGGAACACCATGGCAGAAGGGCATGGTGGAAGAAAGTTGCTCACCTCATGGTAGCCAAGAAGCAGAGAGGGAAAGAGGCAAAGAGGAAGAGACTGGGAAAAACACAGTCTTCAGAACCACATCCCTAGTGGCCTCCTTCATCCAACTGGGCTCTACCTCCTAAAAATCTCCCAATAATGCCGTCACATTTATGAATCCCAGTGAGTGGTTTAATCCACAGATAAAGTTAAAGCTCTTATGAACCAATCACTTCCAAAATCCCTTCAGCTGCTAACCCAGAACTCAGCACATGGTCTCTTGGGGATGATCCAGAGCTAAACCAAAACAGTGACAGATTCCCAAGCACTAGCCTTCCTCCTTAAGCCTGGGAATCCCGAGCCATCATGATGGGCTGTCTCTTGATACCAGACTCTGGTCAATCTTCTTTCCCAAAGCCTTGAAAGAACAAACCTCCCAATCTTGCTTTGGGGTCTGGCCTGGCTTATCAGTTCATTGTAGTGTTACAGCAAAAGGCCAGGCTTTGGAATCTCTATTCAAATTCCAGCTTTGTCATAGTATCTGTGAAAATAAACATACTACAGCCAATCTGTAAATTGAGTAACATACCACAGAGTGATTGTGGTTAAAAGGATTTAGCATATCTCTATCTCCATGAGATATATAGGCTACATATAAAGGATTTAGCACTATATCTTTCTAATATATCTCCCTCTATCAAATACTAGTTTCTGTTCTCCCTCCTAAAACTAGGGTTATAGAGTATATAGTTACACTGAGAGGGACTATAGAATCCCCAAGATCAGATGTTATTTCTTGTATCTTGCCAGATCAAATCAATTTTTAAAGATGTAATTCCCCCAGTGAGAAAGCAAAATAAGCCATTAGTTCAGGGAGCACTGACCTGGTATCTCTTTATTTTCTTGAATTCTCTCATGCCATTTCCTTAGTCATTTATTTTAATGTGGCTTCTACAGATCAACAAGGATTGGAAAATGACCAGGAAACAAGAAAAAGATGCTAGTTTAACTAGTCTGGAAGCAGTTTTAATGGAGATGAAAATGTTTAACTCAACACAGTTACCCCAAAAATACAAATCAAAATATCTTCAGCTCCATAGCAAATATGATTTAAGAATTTAACATCCTTATTTGATCACAAGCGTAAATATGTCACCATAAATAAATGTAAATTCATTGTACAAAAATCCCCAACTCTTAATACAAATATGGTACATTTAACAGTTTCTCAAACAGAATTTTTAAATTTTTAAAATCTAAGCTTTTGTTCTTTGACACAAAAAAAAAACAAAAGGGGGTCAGTAACAATACTAGAGAAGAAAGAAACTCATCTAGATTTCATAAGTGCTGCTGATGAGCTGAGAAAAATGAAAATTTCCCTTGAAAGTGAAAACCTCAATTTACTGGGATCACATCACTTGAGGATAATGTGATTTTTCCCAGAGGGTCAACCTCAGGGTCACAAATGCATGGTGGGAGGGATGAACTGTTGAAACAGCAAGTCATTAACTGGATGGTCCCCATCTCTACAAAGCAGCAGTCAAAGATTTGGAATGAAATGGAGAACTTAAAAGCTATTCATCTACCTGAAAGAGAGCCAGCTATGGTTTCCAGACGGATCTGGAGGTTCGGAGCGTGCTGGAGCTCAGAGATCTCATGTAGGTTTTGATGGCATGTCCTACCGCATCATTTTGCCCCGTGGCATAATCTCTCTGCTGCCTCTGGAATCCACCCACAGCCATTCAGAAGAAAAAATACCAGAATAAGTGGCAGTGTGAGGCAGGAGGATCCGCCAGCTTCCATTCTGAACCATCTTCCTAAAATACAAATATTTTCTTTCGTGGCTGAGAGGTAGCTCAAGACCCAAGGTCAGCAGAATGACTTCTCTACCGCAGTGGTTCTCAAATGGGGATGTACAATAGAAAACTTGACTAGCTTGTGGAAAATGCAGGTTTTTATAGCCCTACTCCCAGAGATTCACAACTAGTAGGTTTGAGGTACACAAATATGCTCATCTCAAGAAGCTCTGACTCAGGCGGCCTTTGGGACATACTTGAGTGCATCACACAAAATTCTGGACATTTCCTTTGTTCATCCCTGGTGGTTAAATACGAACCACCTGCTTAATGGCAACCATTACAATTTGTCTTTCCTAGGGGAGTGGGTCACTACCTATTCCTTCCATTTTTTTGCTCTCCCTTTCTTCCCTGGGCAAGACGTATTAAATACTCTACTTAACATGTTCTTTAAAGCTCAGGGCCATAGACTCCTTTGAAAACGATGCTCTCTAATGAGCATCTTGAAACTTCTTTTCCTAAAAATCTCACCACACTGGGTGACTTGAGATTTGCAGAGGAATTTTGGTTCAGTGAAGAAAAATGGAAGTAAATATTCCCCTGTGAGCGAACCTACACCCCACAATGTAACTTGAGGAGAATTAGAAGAACAGGAAGTTAAGAGCAAAATGGACAATGAAAGTTCTCATTCACTATAATAAGACTTCTCCTTAGGGGTGTATTTTCACTCCTCATGTCCTTGTCCCCAAGATGTTTTTGGCCCTGTTGAAAGAGCCCCGTACTCTCCTTCCTGTGGGAGGAGTGTTCCTTGAGAGATTCTGTGCGAAGCAGGAGACACTGATTTGGTCCCTGGTTGAGGCTGTGGGAGCTCTATGACCCCCTTGTTCAACGCTGCACCCTCAACATCCACTGCCCGGTGTGGGCCAGAGCTAAGCATTTAAGCTGATGAGATTGTTCCTCAGCTTTCTGTTTGAGTTTGGCGAATTCCTGGCTGAGTTCATGGATTCCCGGACGGCTTCGACACAGCTGATCTGCCTATCTTCCTAACCCAACTACACTGGTGGGATGCAGCTGTAAAAGCATTTCTGGCTTTTCTCTAGGAAAGTTCTGAGACGGAGTTGTTCATGGGGAGCTCAAGGAAGGCCAGAGCCAACACCACCTACTGCCATGCTGAACCAGGAATTGCTTCCTAGTTCACCATGGCTCTCAGTTCTCCGGTCCAGATATACTCTTGGTGGTCGAGGTGTTATTTCTGTCATCCACAGCAGGAGATATGAAAGCCAGCTAAACGCGTGTGTCTAAGAGTTTTCTCAGTGTCTAAGACTTCAGTCCAGGGGTAATGTGTGGGCCTTGGATGGGAGGCAGGCATCTTAGGAGGAGGTCTTGGGAAGCGACCATGGATGGGGAGCTGTGGGATGAGAAAGGGTGAAACCGGGAGCTCTTGCATATGGCTGAGACAAACAGAAAAAACAAGCACACACTGCCCTGTTCTTTTTGTTTTCATTTACACTATGGAAAGACCGCTACGGAGATGGCATGGGAGAGCATGCACGAGCCCAGCCCTTGGGAGCGGCGGTGCAGGCATGTTCGGGGGGGGGGG
>NW_022900921.1:10696269-10751097 GCF_012274545.1 Fukomys damarensis | reverse complement strand
TTCCTATTTGATTCCTGGTCCATCCCACACACTGTCCGGTGGGACCTGCGGCAGGCTGACCGCTGCTTTTTCTTTCCTGCTTCTCCACCCCTAGCTCGAGGGTCTGCGGACCTCCGCCTAGCAGGTAGTGGCCAGGGACTGGTGGATGGGTGGCTGGAAGCAGCGCACATGCTCCACGGTGGAACTGTCTGTCTCCACGGACTTCATGTATTTGTTGAGGATGGCAAAAACCTCATTGTTCAAGATCTGGTACTTCCTGATCCGGTCAGCCATCTTCTTCAGGGGCTGCAAGAGGACACAGATGTTCAGCGGAAGGTGGGAAGAAGGGCAGAGAAAGAAGGATTCAGTGAGGTTGGAGTCCAGGGACTCAATGCTTTAATGACTGTCACTCTCTTGCCTAAAGGGCAATTTGGGTTCCCATATTAAATCTTTGCAACTTTTAAAACCAGTGTGATAGTGGTATAAAGACCACTCGCTAGGCCAGTGGAACTGAACAGAGAGCCTAGACATCAATCTTCACATATATAAGCAAATGATTTTCAACAAGGGTGCCAAGACCATTCAAAAAGCGGGGAGTCAGGTTTTTTAACAGATGGTGCGGGAAAAATCAGGCAGCTGGAAATAAATAGGTTTTCTACGTGAAAAATAGTTTTGGAACCTTACTTTATACCACACACAAAAATTAGCTTGAAATGGATAAAAAGGACCGAATGTAAGTGTTATAACTATAAAATTCTTGGAGGAAATCACAGTAACAAGTACTGATGAGGACAGGAAGAACTGGAACTCTTAGGTACAGCTGGTGGGGTATTAAAATGGTACAGCCATTGTGGAACACAGAACAGCAGTTCAACCAATTGAAAAGAATTACCAAGTGACCCAGCGATTTTACTCCTGGAATGAAAGAAGCGACCCAGATATCTGTGCACCTGTACTCACTCACAGGATCGTTCACCACAGTTAAAAGATGGATACAACCAAGGTGTCCATTCGTGGATTTTGTTTTAGATAAAATATGGTATACAATTACAATGAAATAATATTCAGCCTTAAGAGAAGGGAATTCTGATATATGCTAGACTATGGATAAATCTGAGGACATTACTCTAAGTGAAATAAACCAGTCCAATATTAGAATCCAATATTCTAAGATCCCACTTACAAAAGGCACTTGCAGTGGTCAGAATCATAGAAACAGCAGCATGGCAGTGGCCAGGGACTAGAGAGTTGCTAAAGGGATAGTGATGGAAGTTTCACAATGCACTTAACATCACTCAGCCGAACCACTGGTCACAGTGGTCATCATTTTCCCACAGTTTTGTAACACTCCTTACAAGGTGGCTCCTGCCCCTTTCTCCACTGGTTGGTTTCTGTCCCTGGTTGCTGCCCTCTGCTTCAGCCACCCCCCTGCCCTGTGCCTTTGCTGTAGCTGGTCCTTCTGTCTGCAGCGTCCACCCAAATCCTGCACTCCATTTGCAGGTGGCCACTCAACGCGGTACTGGCAGTGCCTCTTATGAAGCCACCTCTGAGCACCTTGTCCTGGCCTGTGTGTCTCCCACAACAAACAGCCTTGCCTAGCCAGGCCGGCACCTGTCTCATCCCAGGCCCCTGCTCAACTCTACTGGGGGTGAATGCACCCACAAGACACATCAGTCTGCCTGCAACAGGGGATGGGTATTTCGGGTCAGCAGCTGGGCCGGCCCTGATTCACTGCAGTGGGCTATGAGCAGGTGACTTGTCGCCGCCTCCAGTCCCCAGCCACCGAGTGTCTGTATCTACCCATAGCATGGGCAGACGGCTTCCAAGAGCAGCTCGCCCTCCTCTCTCCGGACCAGAGCCTGCCGCCAGGCCAGCCCCACCGCCCACACCCCAGCCAGGCTGCTCACCACGTTCTTGATGATCTCGTCCTTCCCGTCCTGCCTCTGCACTTTCAGCAGGTGGTAACAGAAGTCGAACAGATCAAAGCGACGCTGCTGGCCCAACAAAACGATGATGGAGCAGCCAGCCCAGTTCAAACCATCGCCAAAACACTGCCTAGAGTGGGGAGAAGAGCAGGAGTGAGGGGCCAGGGAGGATCATCCTGGAGAATGCGTATGAGGGAAGCTGAGAGGTGGCTTCCTTCGTGCCTAGGATTGTGGTAGGATAAGCCCTTCAGAGCACAGGGCGGTGCTGATCCTGCTGAGGTGACAAAGCACTCATTGTGGAAGAAGGGATTCATTGACAAGGAAAAATAGGCAATCAGCCCTTGACATTTAGGCAAGTCAGAGGAGGAGCTCTCCTGGCTCAGTGAGGAGAAGAATCACCTCACACCAGGAGGCCAAGTGGCCGGCCATAGGTGCGGCAGGGAGGGACAGGCACAGGTGCTACTGGCATGTGGAGGCTGAGCCCCTGGGCTATGAGGAAACTCTGACTGCAGGACCCTGGATGCAAGAGAAGTGTGGATGGCCATGAGGCCGGCCCTCTGCCGTGCACCTCCTCAAAGCTGGTAGGCTCCTCACTGCCCCGAGCTGGAAGTTTGGGCCCAGCAGTTCTGAACATGCCCTTGGCAGCGGGCTGGCCTTAGCACCCCATCCAATACCTCTCCCTTGGCAGAGCCTTCCCGGCCTCCCCCAGCCCCGTCTTTCTCCCCTGCTCTTGGCTTCTGGAAGGCAGGCCTGGTTACCTTCTCTACTACTCGGACCTTGAAGATGAGCTGTTTAGCGCTGGAAGAACGGGGCCCTACTTCTGTCCACTCTGGGGACTGAAAGACGCTGAAGGGGGCAGTGATATTCTTCATGCCATACCCTCACTGGGCTCCCGTGCCCATTTGTTCAGCCTGACGTCCTGTCTTGGAACACTGAGGCCCCAAAGGGCTCTCTCGCCCAAAATGGGCACTCAAACCTTCTGCCTTCATTGGGCTGCTGCCTTTCTTCCAAGATCCAAATGCCAAGCACTTTGGGAGGCTGGGTTCTATCTAAAGTTGGACAACCCATTTTATCTCTATCTGTGCCATCTGTCTCCCTTCCTTCCTGGCTGCAAACACTCCTGTGTCTACGTGTGTCTTCACCTTGGCCCCTTAAGCTACCAGAGAGCAGGAACTGCCCATCTATTCAGCGCTGCTGTCGGTCCAGCCCCGGCACGTCACAGATGCTCTCCATAGAACCACTGCTGTCCAGCCAGGTCCCCACCCGTGTACATGCCTAAATTCTGCCACCCCAGCGGCTCTCACGGGGACAGGCAGGCTGGTGGGGGCCCTGCCCTCCCAGGAGGTACGTACTCAGCTGTGAACTCGTTGGTGCCCACGGGGATGCAGTAGACGAACTGCATGGCGCTCCACAGCCGGTGGAACTCCACACACTCGTCCACGTGCATGACGCCGTTGGTGGGCGGCGGGCCCCGCCAGATGGGGTCCTGCAGATAGCTCCGGATGCGGGTCAGGATGACCTCGAACATGGACAGGCCACAGCACAGCCGCTCCTTGGTCAGCAGGTCGCCTTCCCGAGCGATGGCGATTTGCTGGGAATGGAAGGAGACGCAAACCTTCGATCCACATCGGTGGTTCCCGCTGTCCACCTGCTAGAGGTTCCCAACAGCGAAGCCAGGTGTACCTGCAATTCCTGTCATGCCTGCTGTCTTCTCCAGACATCAGTATAAACCTGACTATATAAACCTGTGACATTAGGAGAGTCTGACTTGGGCTATGTAAAATCCAGGAGCCATCTGTAGAAGAATGATGTTCAGAAATGATGATGTAACCTTGCCATCAAATGGTAGGTAGGAATTAAAAGTCTGACGTGATACTATCAGTCCTACTGTACTGTTGCTGTAACTAGTTCATGCGTATAACCTATAATATACCACCACCTCCTTTTCTAAGCACCTGGTGGGTACTGACTATTCAATGCCATATTATGCTTAGCCCTACTTCACAGATAGGAAACTTGAGGCTCAGAGAGGAGGCTGCCAGTGAGGGCTAAAGCCAGGATCTGATTCCTGCTAATCTAGATTTGTGGGTGTAACTGTAAAGTTAATAGAGCAAATTGCAAAAAAATGACATATACTACAATCCACTTTTTAAAAAATCCACCCACAGTTCCACAGACAGACAAAAATAGACAGACGTGTGGTATGTGTCTGTATGTAGAAACATTTTAGATTAAAATCAGTTGCGAGAGCAGATGGGCTTGGGGAAATGGTGAGATCTGCTGTTTAAATATATCTGTACAGCTGAATGCATAACAAGGAGATTATGTTAATCTTAAAATTTGCCACTGACTTCACAGAGTTATTTCCTCTAGTTAAAAATCTTTGAGCAGTGCATGTGATCTATATTAATAACTGAAACTGGCTTCTCATTTGGGTTCTGGTTACTGTGTATCTAATGATTACATGGCTAGGCAGACACATCAAAACACACTACCCTATGCATTCTGAGAAAAATACCTAGGGTAAAGATGATCAAAGTTACCTGAAAAGCAAGATAAATATTAAAATCTAAGGTCAGAGTCAGGTCTTCTAGTCTAGGAACAAAGCCAAAGGGAGCTGGCTTCGGACACACACAGGTCCACAGGGCACTTGTGGTATCGGCTCCCTGGTGTAAGGTTTCACCAAGGGCCAACAGCTCCCTGGAGTCCCCCAAAGGACGGGGGGGCTCTAGGTGACCCCTAGAAGAAATGGAGAAATATCAATGCCGGAGACTCATGAATGTGGGCTATGAGTGCAGCTGTCTTGACAACTGTAAAGTAAAAGAAATCTTGGGAAAAGACGAACTGGAAAAGTTTTCCAATGGGTGTTTTAAACACAAAGATAAGTGAAACTTGGTTCACAGGAGGCTCCTCCTGATTCTATGGGAAGACACAGTTCTCGGGGTGGGGACACCTCTCAAGTTGCCAGTTAGCTAGAATGATCTCTCAAGTAATCTTGAGCCCTGTGCTTGATTCTGTTTCCTTTGGTCCCAAGAAGGGTTTTCTACATCAGAAAGACTGCTCAGGGGAGCTGCTCAGTAAGGGACCCAAGTTTGTTCTCGAGTTGTGAACATTTCTTTTTGGCAAATATATGTAAAGTACTGGCCTACAAAATAATTTCGGCTGTTGGTTGATCTGCACAAGTCCCCAGGGCCAGATAATCTTGGCTGGGGAAGGAGGAAAAGGAGCAACAGAATTGATAAATCTACAGGCCGACTTTGAGTCCTACTGGCCCCCACCACCACAGCCAATGAAAGGAGCCTGGTTTCTTTCCTATGGGAGAGTGTTTGCCTTCAACAATTCCATGAACTAATAAAAGTAATAAACTGCCACCATGCGAAATTTTGAAAAATTTATAAATTAAAAACACTTTAAGGTACAAGAGAGAAAAAATCCTTCACTTAGCACCTAGAGATGAGCTCTGAAAAAATAATGATATACAAATACTGTTTGTGGCTATGTGAGTAGGTGTATACACGCATATTTAAAATTTGGACCACACTGTGTCCATGGCTTCTTTCTCTTAATATATCAGTAATTTAAAATCCACTTCCTTCAATATTTCCAGTATCATGAGTTTTTAATAACAACATAAATAGTGGCCCTTTTGTTAATTTAAATTGCTTATAAATTTTTACTTTTGTGGATAATTCTAAAGCTGCCATCCTATTTACCTGTGTTCATTTTGTTGGATAAATTCCTAGTTATAGATGGGTCAAAAGGCTTTCCTTTTCCATAGAAACTGGAAAAGCTGAACTGAAGGTGTCTGCTTAAAAATCCTGTTCGTTGTCCCCTATCCATGCCATTATCACGAAGAAAAGTCCTTCGCCAACCAACTCAAGAGATGAATTTATTGCATGTGTTGGGATCTGCTGCCCGCTGATTACAGGTAATGCTCAGTACGACTTTTGTGATTGTTGGCATTATGTTTCTCATGTTTTGAGTTTTCTTTCGTGCTTTCTTTTTTAGGGTATATCTATCACTTTACTTTTGTGTTGCAAAAGTGTTTTATAGATTGTTTGCTGCAAACACTGCCAATTTGTGGTTTGGTATTTCATCTGTTCTCTATGGGGGGTTCTCTCTAAAGTAGTTTCTGCATGGAGCCATTTGATTATATTTAATGCCCTCTGGAGAAGTATGACTTTGTATGATCTTTTACGGTTCTTGGAATTCTTAAACAGTGGACCCTAGAATTACGACCAGCCTGACATACACATGAGTTGGGTTATGGCTGGACTTTTAGTTTTAACTTAGGAACAAACTCTTGTGTTACAACCTGATGACCAGCCCCTTGTACTCCCAGATGGTCTCAGATACAGATTTAACCCTTAAAGAGTTGTAGAAGTAACACTGTAACATCCTTCCTGGGTGGGGTTCACTGCAAAATCCTGGGCCAGTGTCTCTCCAAGGACACTGAGATCTGCCTGTGCACAGGAGAGGGCCTTTGAAGGCTGTGGAGAGGAGCCTGAGCCTTCCCTGACCAACTTGAGTCACAACAGCACTCAAGAACAAACTGAGTTTGTAACTCAAGGGTCCATTGTACTATTTGTTTCCTTGTAACAAGCGAGGAAGCTCAGCTAAGGAAAAACAGCTATTACTGCATTCCTTTCACCCCTGAATGTTCTTTTCACAATTGTGGTAGGCAGTGAGCCAGGTCACCTCAATCTGTCTCCGAAGTAAATGCCAACAATGCAGTCCTGCTCAAACTTCTTTGCTTGAAATACGCCACACATTCTTCTGCTACTGACCCAGATATTAGGTTAGATATTGACACAGACTGACCAGACATTAGATCTTTGAGCGGAAGTAAGACCCTGGCTAGCTTGGAAGTACTGCTTTTTTTTTTTTTTTTCCTCTATGGAATAGTTATTTCATTTAAATGTTTTTTGTTGTTGTTTTTCCTAATACCAGGAATTGAACTCAGGACCCTTGTGCTTGCCAGGCAAGCGAGGTGCCACTGAGCAACATTCCCGGCCCCCCACTTTTTTAATGAACGTGTACCATTTGTATACATGAATGGGTTTCAGTCTGGTATTTCTCCATGTATGCACCTAGCATGTACTGATCCCCGCTCCCTCCCCAGGCCCTAGGAATTGCTACTCTCAGCCTGACTGCTTTTTTAGTTTTAAAACCATTTCTTGAGAAATGGGAGACTTATAAAACTGGCATTTCCCTTCTTGTGGAATGTCTAGGGTTGTGTTTATTCAACACTCAACCTTTGACAAATTGAGATTTCTATCAGCTCCGAGGAAGCTGTGTTCACCAGAACAGGGAAGGAATTCACAGTCCTCTAAGTGGAAACACATGCTAAGCCTTGGGCTTAAGGAGCTGGATTCTTGCAGGATGACACCAACTGAGCAGCGGGCACACTGACATGTCGCCGGCTTGGGGGATTTCTCCCTGAAAGGAAACTACGTGAGAGGATCTCCTCTGTTCAACTCTAGGCTTAAGGAGCTGGATTCCTGCAGGATGACACCAACTGAGCAGCGGGCACACTGACATGTCGCCGGCTTGGGGGATTTCTCCCTAAAAGGAAACTACGTGAGAGGATCTCCTCTGTTCAACTCTAGAAGGCCAAAGCATGTCCACTCCACGGCACCTCGGGCTCTCTCAGTGAGCCAAAGAACGTAAATGTAGCTTAGCTTTCAGGAACAGGCTGGTAGCAAACAAGCCCTTAAGGGGACTTCATCAGCCTGACACCTGTGCAGATGGGGCTCTGCACTGTGCCCCAAGTCCCTGCCGTGCTGTGCCTGAGTGGAGGCCACTGAGGATGTGACAGCCACAGAGAGGAACGGCCATTCCACAGTGGAATGAAACCCTAAGGCTTCTCAGCAGTCTTGTCTCACTATGATGTCCTGTTCCCCTCCTTTCTGAATGCTCCCAGATCACCCCAAAACGCCAAGTTCGCTGCCATCAATACGAAACAGCGTATTCATTGCCTCTCCCCGCTACTTGCTTCTTTCTTGCTCCTGCCTGCCGAGCCTGTGACCTCTCTGAACACAGGGAGTTCACTCGTCTTAGTGTTCACAGCACCTGGTACGGGTTTGAATCCACACACCTCTGAAAATACTCTAATATTACAGATTAAGCTGAGATCACTTGAATTCCCTTTCTCCCCCAGTTACCATTTCCTCTGTCTATCATCAGAGGCTGCCACTGAGATGTCTATCACCCCAGATATTTTCAGGGAACGTTTCACTTATGTTTCAAGTGTATGTATTTAAAAACAATAGAGGGCTGGGGATTTAGCTCAGTGGTTCCCTCGCCTGCCTGGCAAGCACAAGGACCTGAGTTCGATCCCCAGTACCAATAAATAAATAAATAAAAATGGGATGATTATATAGCACAATTTGCTTTATTAATGCAATTGTGTGTTTAAGATCTATACACACTGATCAATGCACCTAGATCTAATTTTTCCTTTTCATTATTGCATCATAATTCGGATAATTGCACCACAGTTCATTAGCACCTTACTGACTGACAGGAATGGTTTTCAGCGTTTGGGTTAGCAAGCTCAGTGGCCACGCCCATCTCCTGCTCCTGTGTTTCTCAGAGGGGAACTGAAGCCTGAGTGGGTGAGGTTTTAATTGTCAGAGACAGCACAGCAGAATTCCCGACCTCCAGCAAGGGTGCAACAGTGCCTGTTTAAATGAGGTAGCTGACTCCTTGCTTCACAGGTACAGAGGGAGCAGAAGACAGAACTCAGGCCCAGCGTCCACCCTCACCCAGACCTGTGCCTGCCACGGAGCAGCTTTGTGGTACTAGAGGCCCCCTTCCCTTTCCCGGCCTTACGTTTCCTATCTGTAAAATGAGCAGGCTGGGCCGTATCTTCCTGCCCTAGGGTTCCTTGGGGTTCATACCTGCGGGGTCCCCAGTCGCTCTATCAGGGGCACCAGGTGGAGTGGGGCATACTTGGCTTCGAGGCGCTTCATCCGCACTTCCAGGCGCTCACCCTCTACAAAGGAACAGAAGGGACACTTGGGGCCACAGTGAAGGCAGGAAGGCACTCAAAGAGGGCCGCTGATGGACAGCCGCGGCCCCAAGCCTGGAGTGGGCGGAGCTTCCTCCTTGGACTCAATACAAGGAAGCACTTTCTGTGGGCTCTGCCAGTCATGGAATCGTTTAGCTTCTGGGGTGGTGAGTTTTCCACCCCATGAGGAAGTTAAGCCAAAGTTAGATAGCCTTGCTAGGGACTCTAGAAGGGACAAGGCCTAGCGTGTCCATTTCGAGTCTATAATTCTGTGACTGAATTCCCCTGCTGACTGCAGGTCTGAGTTCTGTGTGATTGGGCAGTGAGTGGAAGTCGGGCACAGAGGCACACACCTGTCATCCCAGCATTCTGAGAGGCTGAGGCAGGAGGACTGCAAGTTTGAGCCCAGCCAGGGCAACTGAGCAAGAACCTGTTTCAAAATTTTTTAAAAAGGTGGGGGTGGGAGTGGGGCTCTGCTTCAATCTCTAGGACGGCAAAACAAACAAACACCCCCCCCAAAAAAGAAAAAAAACTAGGACAAGACAAGACAAAACCAAACCAAACCCAAGAGGTTTAAATGCAGCTGTTGATAGCCCTTCTTACCTTTGATGTAGACTCGAGGCAGGATGTTTTGGAAAGGTGCAGCATGGAGAAGATCGCAGACTTCCTCCTGAGACTGCAGAGATAGAGGGAGAGAAAGAGAAAACAATTTTCATTTTAAACCAGGAAGAATTTTCCTTCCTACAAACTTGGAACACTAGAGTCAGCCAGACCCGGGTTCAAACACTGCGGCCTTAGCCCATTACTGAGCCTCTGGGTCTGTTTGCACAATGACGGGGCGAACAGGACTAACGAGGTGTCGTAACCCAAAACGAGAGAACGCAGAACCTCAGCACACAGTGCCAGGCACATGAGCACTCAGTACATTTTTACTATGATCTTATAAGGAATTTGTTGAATTAGGGAGAAGGACAGAAGGATCAGACAGAGACACTGAGCTCCGGACTCTGTCTGGTTGGTTGTGAGGTCTGCGGGATTAGAGGAGGTGGCTGCCCGACCTTCCAGTCCATTAATCAGAATACGTACACAAAAGGCTGTGTCCGATTAGTTCGGTTTTCTCCACACCAGACACTAACTAGGGGGAGCAGACACGCTAGACCACAAGTCAGACAGGATTTGACGGGGACTGTTTACAAACAAAAGTTCGCTTATGAGTAATCATAAACAACACTGGTTGGAGGAAAAGCGGCTAGGTAAAATGGAAGATAAGGTCTAATGGGCTTACTGTCCTGGAACCAGCTGACCACAGCTGGATCTCAGGAGGAAGGGCCTGGGTAATCTCCCTCTAGTGGGGCTGACTTTCTTGTCTCTCAATTGTGAGCATTCACAGTAAGACCAGCCCAGGCTCCTTTCAAATTCTGACCACCTGGGATTCCAAGCCCCTGAAAACCTCAGGGATGTAAGTTCTGTTGGCTTCTTCACCCCATGTAGGGATCCCTCCCATCCCGGAACTCTGGAGGAGCGGGTGTTCAAGAGGGGAACCCCTATTCTCCTTTGTGAAAACTGTGGACAGTCCCAGACGTGAGGATGCCAGAGGCAGGATACTCCACATTCCCCTGAGGGACCTGGCTGCTCTCACTACTGTAAGTTTGTCAGAGAGGACCAATTTCCCACTCCCTGAATGAAGCTGTTTTTCTCAGCACCAGGGAATTACACAGCCCAGTCTTCCCTGCTACGGCCAGGCTCAGATTCATCAGGCAGCTTGAAAACTGGCTGAGGGGTCACGCAGATTTTTCTCATACTCATACTGTGAGTTATACTCGGTGACTTCCGAATGAAGGAGCCCAGACTTGCACTGCTGGGATAAACCCCATCTGATGGTGATGCATTATCTTCTTCAAGTATTTTTAATTTTGTTTCTAAACTTTTTTTTTAAAGGATCATTATACTTACGAGGGATACTGATTTGTGGCGTTCATTTCAAATGTCTGTGGCACTGGTATTAGGGTGGTATAGGTTAGGATGAGTGTCTTTTCAAGAATGTGTGTCTGACCTGATTCTCCCCGTCACCTGGGGTCCTAGCAAGACCGTGGAGTTTGTGGCTTGTTGGTTTTTGTCTCCTGGATCTCTGCACGTTAATTATAGCACTGAGCTCCTTAAGGTAAAGGTGGTATCTTTATCTGTGTCTCTCAGTAATGACTCATTATTGTGTGCATAGCATCTAACAGTCTTCATTAATTATGTGTTCAGTGAGTATCTGACACCCTGTAAGTGTTTCCTGGAAGAAAATCAATTCATTAGCCCACACAACAGCCCTCCAAGTATGAGAAGGATGTAATAGCACCCATCACTTATTTATCCAGCAAATACTAAGGACCAGCACACCATTATTCTAGGCTTTCCAGATATGATGTTGAACGAGTTGGCCTACATCTTTGTCCCTAACTACTAGTTGATAGAGACAAATGAAGTAAACAAATGAGGTTTCAGATAAGGTAACAGAGTAGGGAGTGACAGGGGATAAGGAAGGATGATTAAGAAAAAATCCTTGAGCGAATGATGGCTGATTAGAGGATGGAATGAAGTGAGAAAGTCTGTCATTTAGATGTGAGGTAAGGGCATTCCTGTGCAAAGGCCCTGGGGCAGAGAATAAGCTGGAAAGCCGTGATGAAGGGCATGACAGTACATACACCATGAGACCGTAAAAACAATAGCCGGCAGATCATGAGACTTTGTGAATGTGATACTAAATTTGGATTATATTTTAAATATAATGAAGTTCTACTGAAGTTCAAGTTTTTCCAAGAAGAGAGCTAGTAGACAGAGCCCAGTGCCAAGTGCTCGTCTTTCTCTCTCTCTCTCCTTTTTCTCTCATTGAGTTTACCGGTACATTTCAGGTCTGCAGCACAGTTACATGCTTCATTGGGATCTCATACCTCTCCATGACGGGTCTTGGCTCTCATTCTTCCCCTTGCCCCTGCCCTCCCTTCACTCCCTCCTCCTCTCACCATTTACAAACACTTTATTTCCATTTTTTCCTGTTTTTTTCTTTTCCCTTATTCCCTTTCCCCTACCTTTCCCACTGTCGACACACCTTTAGCCCTTTTCTTCCTATTTCATATTGTCAAGTTTATCATTAGGATCTTACGTACCATTATAATTTTTCACACCAGAGAAACTATTCGGCATTTACACATGTGTGACTCATTTCACTTAGGAGTACATCCTCAATACGTATCCATTTTCCTATGAATGAATCTACTTTCTCATTCTTTATGGCTGAGCAGTATTCCATTTTATAGAAAAACCACATCATCTTTATCCAGTCAAGAAATCACACAATAACAAATGCTGGCAGGGTTGTGGGGAGAAAGGAACCCTTTTCCATGGTTGGTGGGAGTGCAGACTGGTGCAACCACTGTGGAAATCAATATGGAGATACCTCAAGGAGCTGGGACTGGAGGTTCCATTTGACCCAGCCATCCCTCTGCCGGGTTTCCTTCCATAAGAATGGGAAGAATCCTACCACAGTGATATACGCGCACCTGTGTTTACAGTGGCACAGTTTGTAACAGCTAAAACGTGGAAACAGCCCATCTGTCCATCTTTCTCTCTTAAAAACATTTCAGCTGCTCCTAGAAATGCCTTGTTACTAGAAGGCTGCCCGTTGTGTGATTACCACCTTTCTGTCTGTCGCGGTGGCTGGCCTGACTGTGGGCCATGTCAGAGGACAGAGGAAGCCGAGGACGGCCCGGGTCTCTTCCGGAGAGAGCCGCCGCTGCTGTGTTCGTCCTTCTTCCGGTTTCTTGGGCAGAGACGAGAATGTATCGCTTCCCTCCTGCAAAACCCTCTCCCAGCCAAGTTGCAAAGTGCAGGTCGGTACAGGTCCAGAGAGGCTTTCGGGAGCTTCCTCCATAGCCTGTTGTGTCATCCTGAAAGTGGGAAAGCTTTTGCCTGGGAGGTCTCCGAGGGTGAGCTTAGGATCACATTCGGGGCGGCCACACCCTCTGTGACACCTGCTGGGCAGGGTCCTTGTGTGGCCTGGGTCCTCTCCCACTCACCCTGGCTCTGAAGATCCAGCTGCAGCAGCCAGCACGGAATCTTTCTCTCTCTGTAATGCTCCCTAATCCAGCTCTTAATCTCTGCTCCTGTGTTTGGTAAACACCATTCCTTGAAAAACACCATCCTGACCCCTCAGCGCCTCACTCCCCATGTACGTTTCTTTTTGGTGTGTGGGGGGTGCCAGGGATCGAACTCAGGTCCTTGCACTTGTGAGGAAGGCAGTGGCACCACTGAGCTAAATCCCTGGCCCTCCCACGTGGGTTTCTTCGCTTGGTATCCTCAAAGAACCTTCCCTTTTAGCTCAGTTTGAGTTCACTGTAGACCAATGATGGCGAACCCTTTAGAGCTCTCAGTGGGAACAGCCACTGCAACACACGTGCTATAGGTTCGCCACCACTGGTCTAGACTACATACTTCCACATGTGACTACCAGACCGATGCCCCCACTGCGCCCACTGTAATTCACCTTCCACGACGGCAAGGGCAACACACATTTCTCACTCTGTTTCATTCCCTAAGTAAGTACTGTGCCACATGGAAGTCATCACATGGAAGGAAAGTTGACTATGTGGTATTAAGAGCACTAAGACTAAGAACCTTTTCTATCTAAAGTTTTCCTGAGCAGGCCTGGGTGTTTTCCTTACTATTTTCTCTTTAATTTTCTTGATGAGTCTACATGAACAATGTGAAATATTTTTAACACAGGCTCCATGTAGTGAGATTTTTCTGGTATTTTAAACTGTCGAATCCTCTCTCACTTCCTGTTTTTTCCTGTGCGTAGGTATGTGGTTACTACGTTGAATATGCATGACTTCAAAAACTTAACTGGAAAAACCCTAAAGCAGGCGATTCTTCTTCTTTTCCAAATAAAAAGCTTCTGGAGTCAGCTGTAGTAATCACAGAGAAGGAAATGAAATCCTTGCGTGCCACCTGGTCCACAAGGAGTAATATTTGCACAGGCTTCATGTGAACAGTTTTTTTTTTTTTTTTGCTTTTAGGCTACACTTAAGGATGAATTGTAGATGTGGGACAAAACACAAATATTACTTTAAAATACAGCTGGCGATTATAGAAAAGTGAAAGTGTAACCGAGAAGAGCGAGGAAGTGGAAGGACCAGGAATGTTCATGTCCAGGGCCTTTTGCTCTTTCATGGGAAGGGGTCAGGAAGCCAAATCATATAAACAAAAGAAGCAGGAGAGGGCTAAGTGCACCACCTGTGATTATAGGCGAAGATGAGGCAAACATTAAGTAGAACCGTCAAGTATTGAGTGTAAGAGAGAGGGGAGAGGGAAATGAGCTAAATTCTCAGCTTTCCAACGAGGGAGGCAATACATATCATGTAAACTTGATAACAACGCAGGGGAAGTTACCCTCGGCCGAAGTGTTGTGGAGATGACAGCTAAAGGAACTGGCAGTAGAAAGGGTTAAGACGCGCTGCCTCGGCAGCTGGGGTGCGGGCAGGATGTACACCGAAACCCAAGAGTGGGGTTTTCCATCATAAGCTCGTCTGTATTACTTGACGGTTAGATGTAATTAAGAACAACTTAAATGGAACGCGATAAAGAGGTTGTACTCAGTGCACCGGTCTCTAGGGGTCTTTCCCTAAGGGAGTTTATAGGTGATCACACCCCTGCTCAGGAAGCAGACGGTGAGCACGCACGGGACTGAGTGTGTGTCAGGTTCTCTGCTGTACGCTTCCGAGGGGAGGGTGCACTGTTCCACTCGGTGGGAACCAGGTCTACTCCCTGGGCCATCTTGGCGTTTCCATCAGTACGGGGCCTCTCATCAGATCCAACCTTTAACCGTGGACTCCCCAGCCTCCCCAACAGTAAGAAACAAATTTATTTTCCTTATAAACTACCCAGACTCAAAGCAGCAGGAAAGAGACATTAAGACAGGAAGCTTGAGAGACTCTCCCCGCTCACTATACATACACACAAGGAAAACATGAAAAACTCTAATAGAGGAACAAGAGAAAATTCTTACCACCTGAGAAACTTTTTAGCCGTACTCACATCTGATAGGGCTGCAGCATTTCGGCCATAGGAACCAACACTGTTTTAACTTAACTGTGACGTGTATATGGACGCTGGAGGAGGATGACGGAGAATTACTGATAGCTCTGTTCCCAGAGGTGACCTCTGCCTTGAATCTGTGTAAATAACTTCTTTGCAGGCAAGTTATTACTACATCTGCTGGTGTGATTCCGAAGTACTTAGACCACTCGTGTGGTCACCTTGTACCTCCCAATCTTTGCCCACAGAGCCCTAGACAAATCTCACCTCCTTGGAGTTCCCCTCCAGCCCACAGTGCCTGTTCTTTCAACCACTGAATCCCATCAGAGCCCTCACCCATTCAGAAACCCCACTAAGCTGTCTGCAGACAGAACCGTCTCAGTGCAGTCCCTCCTTCTGATGAGAACCAGGGCAGTGTCTCACCATTCTTGCAAAAACCAGGCTGAAAAGTCTTCTTCAGTGCACTGCGATGCCTGGGACTGCATTTCAGCTGACAAGCCACTGAGCAGAACATGGAGAACATGGGGTTAACGGGACAAACAAAGGGTCAAATTCTAAACATTTGGATTCTGAGATAGTGCTTGAACAGAGATGTCCTTTTCTTTGCACTTCAGTAATAAGTACTACACTCAAAGCTCTCTGCAAGGTGCTGGATATAGAACAGCAAGTGCGGGAGGCATGATTCGTGGGACAAGGAAAGTGACGAGATGGGCAGTTCTAGTGCCACACTTGGGTCCTCAGGAGGGCTGTGGGCAACCCACCCATGCCTTGGAGGACAGTGACGCCACGCGGAACAGCTGCGAGGCAGGAATGAGTGCTGGAGGAACAGCCCCTGTGAAGGCTCCGCAGTATGAAGGGCCACAGTGAGGCGGAAGCTGACTTCCGAGGCTCTCCCCGAGGGAGGACAGGGTGCAAGACACGGAAGGCGGCCTGGAAAGACTCCTGCAAGGCTCACTCGAGTACTGGCAACACACGGTCCTGACGGCTTAAATCAAGGAAATGTCATGATGGAGACCTGCAGTCTTATCTTCTAGCTGCAAGGGAGAGAGAGGAGGGAGGGACGAAGATGGGCATTGGAATAATCCAGGCAAGAGAGCTGGGCTACGGGTGGGAGCAGCGAGGACAAAGAGGAAGGAACAGGCGCCACGGACCTGATGACCTGAGAACCGAGGGAGCCAAAGGGTTCCCACGCTGTGAGCCTCTGTCCTCAGGGGCAGGGCCACGGGAGGGGGCTGAGGTCAGATGGGGGCAAAGGAAATCCCAGTCAGCGGGAAGCTGAGAAAACTTCTCTGCAAGGCATCTGGGTATAAGGCCAGGCCCCTGTGAAATGTGGGGGTGAGGTCTGACCTTGCGGAATCAGCAACACCTGAAGGAAACCGGCCCTAGGGAGAAGGAAACACACCAGCGGGTAGGTACGTGCAGGTGGGCGCTTCTCAGGGTCGCCACCCTTCTAGGCACTTGGATTCCTCTGACTCTGAGAGACCAAAGAGGCACAAAGCAACCCTGGAGACTGAGGGGAGACTGATTAATCTGGTTACTTCACTATCTCCTAGCACGCAACCTCGACAGTGATGAAAATCCACTTCAAGCCAGGCGCAGGGCAGAATGCTGCCCTTACACACGGGGTGCGGCCTGTTTCCTCCTCTCTCCAGGTCACCGAGTATCTAGTGAGTGCTCTGTGATACGATGGAGAAACTGGAGCCACAGGTACCAGGCTGATGTGCTTCACAGAACCGGAGAGGGGCCTGCACACGGCAGGGAACACAGCAGGGAGGACCGTGCGAACTGTGTTAAAGTCCAGTTTTTACAATCCAGTGAGGAAGGCAGCCAAGGGCATCTGTGACTGGGAGATGAAACAGTCAGCTAGGTACAGCGGGAGAAGTGGCTGTGGAGATCGGAGGACGGAGAACCACCAGCGAGTTCCTTACAGAGAGGAATTTGATGGCGTGTGTGCAGAATAAAGCTGATGGCTGTGAGATGGGCTGGGGGACAGGCGGGTTCTCAACTGAGGAAAGGTGCAGTCACAGACAATGCGGATGTGACTGCTGGCTGATGTGAGGGGCTTGGGCGCAGGGCCTGCGGAGAGAGTGGGGTGCAGCACTGTGGACAGTCAGCCCTGCCACTGCTGGTTCAGAGAGGCGATTCAGTCTCCCACCTCCGGAAGAGGAGGGAAGGACCTGATTACTAACCTGGGGAGTCAGACAAGCTGGCTTTAACATCTTTCTCTTACATTGCGCCCCTCCGGGCAGAAGGCAGCTCCCCACCACGGTCAAGAGGCAGAAGATGGCCCAGTGGTTAGGGCCAGATTCCCTGTGGCCTCTTTCTAACCTGGCCCAGGCAGCTTCCCCAGTGATGTTTGCCTTTTACTATGGTCCTGAACTGGTATTTCCTGGGTGGTAAATCAAATAAACGTTTGGTGTGAGAGGCATGGCTGAGCTCAGTGCCAGCGGATGCCTTTTATAAATTAAAAAAGTGAGGTCAGAAGTAGCTGCAGGGCATATGTTACCAAAAATAAATTCACCACCTAGCGGAAGTAGATGGAAGAAACAAAGGCCCTCATAACTCTTCTTCCTCCTCAGGCATCATGACTGTCAGCTCAGCAACCTTTTGCTTTCTTTTGCTCCCATGCATACGGTTTTTTTCCTCATTCAATTTTGCATCGTGAAAAACTCTTAACTATAGAAAATATGTGAAAGGACAACAACTATCCTCGTACCTTCCATGGGGAGCCACAGTGGACACTGTCCTATTTGCAGTAGCTCTGTCATATTGAATCATATGAAAGCACACTGAAGACACTGAATTGCTTTAGCCTTAAATACCTAAGCATCTCACTCCTGAACACCAGGACATCTTCCTACACGCCTGACTGCATCAACTGAGATCATTAAAAACACCTTAATTACAAATCAACTCTAAAATTTCCTCAGCTTCATTAAATTGCTCCCTTTCTAGTTTTAACATTTTATTGGACCCAGGGTCCAACACGATGAGGGTGTGAATATTATGCAACTGCACTACAAAAACAAAAAACAAAAACAAAAACAACAACAAAAAAACAGTGCTTTAGTGCTTGCTGCTGGGAGGAACGGGGTGCAAAGTTGCCATTTGGTTCTGTTTGCCCACACAGAGCTTCCCGATGCTTATTATTCTCGGAATGTGACAACTCCCAGCAGATTATGATCATGAAAGAAGTAATCGTAGACAGAACCGAAGCTTACTCTGCACTCATTCACTTCGATAAAGTAAGTGAAAGTAAACAATTTTGGAGTCAGGTCACAAAAAATGACCGAGGAACGCATGTGAAACTTCTTTGTGAGATTTGTATTTTATTTTTGCATTGCTTTCGGTCTTAAAATTTTCCTTTTGTATTAGAGTGTAAAACTGATGGACTGTGAGGATTTCCATCAAATACGAAAAAGCTTACAAGCTTCTCAGAGCCTAACGGGATCTGATTTTGCTTGGTTTAAGGACATCACAGAGGCATATATACATAAAGATTTCCCTGCGATTCTGCCGAGGTAGATTTATGTGGAATAGCATTAGATTCTACCTTTAGGCTCCGCTCCTGGGTAAAAAAGCAAAAAACAAAACTACTTTTAGCGGAATGATTAAAAGGAATGACAGACCCATCTCAAAGGAGAATTTTAAATAATGTAACTCTTAAATTCTGAGGCTGTCTCTGTCAAGTAAGTGAAGAGCAAATAGCTGCAGAACTGAAGGCCCCCCCTCCGGTTTCGTGGCCTAAGGGGAAGGCGGGTGCTGGGCCTAACGGGAGGGAGGGACAGTGCGCTAAACATTCCCTTATATGGGCGCTCACACTGTTAGTGTGTTTCCTGCACTCTGAAGTTAAACCCCACGGAGACAGGGCTGGGGAGAGAGGCACCCACATCCTCCTGTGCATGGTAAAGGCCAGCTGTGGCTTCCAGCCCCTAATTGGAGAGTCCATTTGCAGGGGGAGCTCAGTTGAGAGGTGTATGCTACCTCTGTCGTGCTCAGTAGGAATCCTTGCTCCAGCAGTCTCAAGTTCTAGCTAAGTGAGTCCCACAGTCTTATCCTTGTTTGTGTGGGCTGTGTGCACTCATCCATCTGTGAATAATGCAGTATAGGACTCGGTCTCGCATTGTACCCCCTCCTCAGAGCCCCAGACTGCCAACAGGAGAATAGGATTATCCCCAGAATGATGTCTTGTCAACTGGAAAACATCTACCACCAAGAAACTATGGCCTTTAAAGCGGCTCCCGGCCCACCCCGAGTATATGGCACTGTCTTCCAAGGTTAGCATTTGCCAACGGGGGAACTGGGGATATTTAATAGCCTTTTTCATTTTTGAATTTTCCATCAATTCCTTCTCATAACCTTAACTAAAGTTGTCATTTGGAACCCATGGGTATTAACACCTTCCTAACGTTTACTAATTCTGCTTTTAAAAGGAAGGGGCTATGCCCTGGGGTTTCAGGTCTGGGTAGGCAGCACTGGCATTTAGTCCTTTTTCCTTTTTCTTTTTTTTTTTTTTTGTGGGGCTGGGGATCATCCTGCGACTTACGCGTGCTAGGCAAGTGCTCTGTCACTGAGCTGCATGTACTCCTAACCTTTACTTCTACTGAATTTATTGTGGCTGCTTTCTAAAACGGGCAAGAGGTGATGCTTTTCTAAATGGAAGCTACAGTTTCCTATCATGTAGGTAATACAATCAGTGGTCCGTAGAGGTGGCAAAAACTGTGACAAATAAACTTTCATGCCTAACCTTTGGCAACACTGGTCCAAGACGGCTTTTGGATGAGGAGTCCCCCACTCTGGCTGCACATCAGGATGAGGACTAGTGTAGCTTTTAGAATTCCTGGGTCCATTTCCAAAGATACTATTTTCCTTAGTGTGGGGTAAGGCACGGACGTCACGGTATTTTTAGAAGCTTTCCAAATGATTTTAACAAGCAGCCCGAGGTGAGGCCTCTGCACCACCCTGTGCTGCCTGGTATTTGGAGATGTCCACACTCAGGACAGCTAGCCGCATGACGACCCTAGGCTCTCTGTCATAGAAAAGGCATCGGTACAAAAATCACATAACCAAGGCCCTGCTTTCTTGGCAGCGACTGGGAAACTAGAGAAATATCAAGGTCTGAGCTGGCTTTGGATGAAGGTGACATATCAACCCTGCCTCAAACTGAACGGTGATCTCTGACAATTTCAGGGGACAAACAGGTACGATTCCATGTAACTAGGACCCGGCGGAAAGGTCCTTCCCCTTATTCATAATTAAGGAGCCTGTGTTCGGTGCTGAAGGGACAGTCAGGGCCCTCGCTTGGGAAATCTTTCCTAGTGCTCTGTTCCCATGGATTACTCTTCCTTCATCCCATGTTTCACTGTGCAGGTACCAAGGATGCCAGACCCCCAACTTTTTTTCTCTCAAGGGTTCGTCGGTAGATCTCGGAGCAAACACTGACACACATTCATTTTATCAGCTGTATATATGTGTCTCTATCAAACAATGTGTTAATAAACAGTAGGACTGAATTTCTGATTTTTTCTTTCAGTAAAGAAATAATTAAAAGCCCTGTGATCATCCTGCCTACCGGGAGGGCCAGTCCTCTTATCTACAGTCCGGTGGTGGACCTTGGACAGTGCCACTGTGCGGTCAGCTCTGAGCCCCATAGCCCACCTGGCCGACGGGGACCCAGTGTGTGTGTGTGAAGCACCAGTGCCACCACCTCCTCAGCCCATTCTGTTAATGACCACAGGTTTGTTTTCCAGGTTAGGCCGGGTCAGAGAAGATGAAAACACGCTTGGAACCACACAGCCGTGCAGAGGAAGGGTACTTGGAGCCCAGGGCCTCCACTGGCACCCAACCCAGCTCTAGTCCTGGGCACCAGAAAGGCAGGGCCACACCTGAGCGTGCCTGCATCAAGGCTCGTGGTTCTTTGGTAAGCATTTCCTTATAAGGAAAAACCAATAAATGTTGAAATACATTCAAACAGTAAGTCAGAACGTAAAGTAAAAAGAGAATGACCCCTTTCTCCTGCTCCTGTAACACCACGCTCCTTTAAGCTCAGTGAATGACTTTTATAACCAGCTTGTTTATAAAAGTTACAGTTTATGAGAAAAGTTAATATTTATGCCAGAGCATAAAAACTTCTGGAAGAATATCCTGTGGAAAGTGAACAGTGGTTATCTTAGTGTGACAATGTTTTCTTCCTGTTTTCTCTCAATGCATTTATTCCCCTTCTTTAAGCAAATGGGAGAACAGGGTGACACAGTGGAAGTCAGTCACATACGGGGCCGGACCTATTCAACACCAAAACCTGCAGAGCTCAGCTGTACGTCCTTCCACAGCTATCTTTGGACCCCGGTCCTCTCTGACCCTTGTCCTAACTCCAGAATGAGTTGTAACCCTGGAAAAAATCAGGGCCTCAGTTTTCCATCTGCAGTCTGCAGAGTTGCCCTAGATAAGCAGATCTCAACAGGACATTGTTGGTCCTCACAGCAGAGGAGGGGACTCTACCGGGCTCTAGTGGTAGAGTCTAGAAATGATGCTCAGTTTGAGGGCACTGTCTGAGGGCCTGTGTCAGTGGAATTGACGGTGAGACAACTTGCCCTGGCTGGCTTCTGGATCCTTTCCCAATCTGACCAGAACATGAATCACTGAGTTTGGGTTCAACTCTCCTCACCTCCTGAAAAAGCAGTAATTTCAAATGACTGGACTGTTACTGTGCTCTATTCCACTATATGGAGGGGAAAAAAATAAGCAACAGGGACAGAAGAGGAGCATGCTCCCACGTCCTGGATAGGAATCCCTCAGGAAAGGGAGGAATGGCTCTCTTAGGTCAGGCCCTCATCGCTCATGTGTGTGATTAGCGCCCTCTCCTGGTGTGTGCATGCATAAGTACAATGAGGTGATTCTAGAAACAACCAAAATGGTGATTCCTATATCTCTAATGACATGGTCATAATTTCCCAAGTTAGGGGGTTTCAAGAAAACACAAGATTCTCATAAGAATTTGTTTTTTAAAAATGGACACTTAAGAGCTGAGTATGACCAGACCATTTATGGATGTTTCATGAACAATCAACATAGCACTACTTCTTTAGCTGGCAGGAGGAAGTATATTAAACATGAAAAGAAATGGAATTGGATTTCTATCTCCCATTAAATATAAGCATCAATTCCAGGTGCATAACAGCAAGATTTGTGAGCCTCAAAAGGCTAAACTCCAAAGGTTTTAGAGAATCATATGTCTTCAGGAGGTTAGGGATGATTTGTAAGCAAGTCACAAGAGGAACCACAGAAAAAGGAGGAAAAATCCCTACACTGACCTTGAGTACTGCTCTGCAAAAAATGAGCTACATTAATGAATCTGTAACACATGTATTGATACTATATAAATAATGCCACAAATGAATAAGCCCACTATAAAAACCGGATTAAAAAAACTGAACAGAACTTTACAAGAGGCTCTCCAGATGGCCAATTCCACATGGGAAAGGAATCAGCATCATTAGGGAAATTAAATCCAAAATGATACATCAAGACCCCTAAAAGGGCTTGGATTTTACAGAGGGGACTTATTCAATAGTTTGTGAAGATGTAAGGCAATTAAAACTCTCACTTTGCTTACTGGGCATTTAAACTAATACAATTGATTTGTAAGACTGCTTGGCAGCATCAACTGAAGCTAAAGTACATGTTTCCTTTAAAAAGAGCATACATCCTCCAAAAGACATGTACAGAGTACTCATTACCTCCTCATCCCAACAGTGCCCAACTGCAAGCAACCCAAATGTCCATCCCAATCACTGGATGACTCAGTCTGTTCCTGCAGTAACACAAAGTAGCAGTGAAAATCAGATCATGCACAACATGGATGAACCGCAGAGACAGTGCTGAATGAAAGGGGCCAGATGAGACAGAGAATATACAGAACAATTCTGCTTCTGTGAATTTCAGAGATAAACAAAACTAATTTCTAGGAGCAGACGTCAGAAACATGGTTGCTTTTAGAGTATGCAAGGTAACACGAATAACTACAATATTGTAAGAGTCCTTATTTTTTTCCTGGAGAGTTACAGGGGCACATGCCTTGTTCGAGATGTACACTTGGCTATATTACAGTTTAAGACACCCACCCTCCCCCCAAAACACCAAAGGTATATGAGTTACTGGAGTAATACTGCACTCTGAATTTTGAGAAATGTTTAGAAGTCCACAATGAAGAAAATATACTTTCATCCAAGTGATCAACCCTTTAATCATTTCCTTGTCTATAAGTTAGAGATATACTTATAATCTTTTAAAAGCAATGATTAAATTGAGAATGAGACAAGGGAGTTGTAACATGAGAGAACTCTACCAGAAAGAGGCAGGCGGCACAATGGAAAATGGTCAAAGACTGCTTTGCATTTTTCAGAATCCTAGTATTTCTAAGGCCAGTGTATTCTAGTGCTGTTTTAACATTAATATTTAGGTCAATAACACATGAGTATACTTTCCTCTCGGAAAATGGCACCTTCCAGAAAAGGCTAAAGCCTCTCTTGATCCCTAATTCTGGCCTTCTACTTGGTACCCAGAGAAAATAACTGATACTTGGTATGCTTATGTATTTGCTAATTTTTTTCTATATATGACATCACAATGTGTCTCATCTAGGAACTGTTTTTCACTCAACACCTTCTCTTTGTGCAGTGCTGGGACTAGGATGCACAGCCCCATGACTGCCAGGTAAAGTGGTCTGCAGAGCTACACCCCTCACCCAGCTTTGTTCTTTGTAAGCTGCTTTGGTCTTTCAGAAGAATGGGTGTCCCACGGTTTCTATGGAGTCCCTTTTATAGATGGCCATCAGTTTCTCTGCCTGCCTGCCTGCCTTCCTCTTTCCCTACTAGTCCTCTTCTTTAATGAAAGAAATACAACACTCAACTATTTAAGTCTGGCTTCCTAAACAAAAACAGACGAAACGAAAAGCTCATGTCCCACTTTCAAACTCAGAAAGCACAGCCAGTGCTTGGAAATTTCCCTGGTGGTTAAAGTAGAAAGTGGAGAGCACAGCTCTGGTGAGCCCCGACTCCTGTTCTTGCCAGCTACCGGGCCCGGACACAAGAGCTGGGATCAGCACTGGAGGCCTCTGCTGCTGATGTGCTGTGCAGCATGTGGTGAGCAGCCTGCTGTCTGGTTCTCCACCCCCTAGCTTACGAATACAGGATCATGATCTTGCTGGGGTCTTTCTCGGCCTGCAAGTCTTTGGTCAGAAGTGTCTGCTCTTGATATGCAAGTGACCAGGCAGAAGGCGGGGGGTGCTGAGAAACACTTCTTTTCCTTGCAGCCCTCGTCAACGACCTCCCTCCTGGTCTGAATGGATGCTCCAGTCTCAGAGCCTCAAACGAGGCATGAAGAGGAGACCCGCCCTTCCCACCTCCACCTCCATCTGGTCACCCTAAGGCCTTGGGCTGTTTTTTCCTGTTCATCTCTGAGACTGCTGAAGGCGTTGCTATAGTAACGCAGGCCCACTGAAGTTGTTAGCAGCCAGTTATCAGAAAAAGGACCCATTAGCTGTCTCCAGAGTCCATTTAGAGGGGCAACAGAGGAGCAATTATTTCTCAGAGGGAAAGCCACAATCCTCATTTCAGGGCCTCTGGAGTGGGTGAGGACACAAGGCCTCACAGCAGGGCCCAGTATCCTCTCTGACTGAAGCTCCAAGATGGTTGCCTCCTCATCTCCCTCCCTTTGTTCTGTCTCCTCCTCCCTCCTCTCTTCCTCTTTTACCTGCTGCCTCCCTGTGATCCCAGGGCTGCAAATGGCCTTGTCATCCAGCACCTGTCCAGCCAGTTCTTCCCCGACAGGGGCCAGGGCCTTTGGGAAAGACCGACCTCCTCACTCACAGTCCCCATGGTTACCTGCGGTGGCTCAGGAGATGAGCCCTAGGGCCCTGCCCAGGCTGTTTCCCCTACTTCACTCCTGCTCACTCTGGAGTCCTTTCTCTCCACAGACATCAAGACCCATCGCCTCCAAAGACAGCACGGCCATCGTGGAACCTGCCCCCAAGGGTCCTGGCACCCTGTGTGGTCCCTCACAGCACACATCACACATCACTGTCTACAGCTACCAGAGTGCACAGTCTTTGCTCATCTCCTCCAGAGTAAAGACGGCAATGCTTCGTCTGTGACTTTGTCATTACCTGAACCCTACACCACTCCTAGTAGGGCGCAGCCCGCAAAGCCTTAGACCGAATGAGTGGAGGGAGGGAGGCTCAGAGTTCTCGCCTTGCCCACAGGGTACCCTCCAGGCCATGTCTATTACCATCCTCCTGCCCCCGACCTGGAAGCCCGCATGGAGAACAGACACCAGACGCACGCGTGGAGAACACTCCGCCTGAGTACACCGAACGCAGACCTCAGAGCCTGCAGGGTGAGGGGGCTGGTTCTGTGGGATCCTGAGAGGCTCTACCAGGAAGGAGGCTTTTCCTCATTACAACTACCACCAATTACATTTTTTTTGTACCAGGGATCGAACTCAGGACCTTGTGCTTCCAAAGCAGGTAGTAGCACCACTGAACTAAATCCCTGGCCCCTACCACCAATTACTTAACTCTTACTCCATGCACTTTCCAGGCATTCTCCACCTTTAACTCTCCAGGCATGGTAAAGCCATTGTTTCATACTTTCCAAAATTAACACTGTATGAGCTTCCCTCGGCCTGGAAAAGAATCTCCCTCGGGTGAATGTGGTTTCCTGCTCATTGCCCAAGAAGTCTTCCCTCAGCCCCAAAACTGTCCAATTCTGTATGTGCCCACCGCTCACAGGACGGTCCCTGTTGACTACATGGAAAAACCAAGGCCTGTGTGACTGCGCTGAGGACTAGTGCAGCTGGAGTCGGGTCTGAGACCGCAGGGCGCAGCCCCAAGACCCCTGATCCCTTCGGGCTCAGGACTCACCAAAGCTTGCTCTATGAGGAGGCAGAAGAGGATGGCGTTGCCCACCTCCCGCAGGCTCTGGAACACATCTGTTTTGAGCTCTGCGTATTCGATGATGTCCTTCAGCTGGTGATGGAAGAACTCCAGGATCCCTGGGAGGTGAAGGGAATAGTCAGTGGGATGTTTCAGCTGAGGAGCAGCCCCAGATCTGACTCTTAGATCACAAACTATATTTCTTGCTGTATGGTAGGTGCACAGGCTGAAGGTTCTTACAGGGCTCAGTCCTAGAAAAAGCTCCAGAAGCTGGCAGATTATTTGAAACAAACAGCATAGGCTCACAAATACAAATGCAGCAGCCCTGATCATCTGTCCCTCCCAAAATTTTTTGTATTAGTTGCCTGAATTCTCAATAATTACACGAATATTAGTTTATAGGTGTTAAAAATTGTGCTTTGCACTCTATTTGCAACATTTACTAGTAAGAATTACCATAAACTAGATACTCTGGCCCCTCTTTTTGGAGGAAGTTCAGAGGGTAAGTGGTGTGGCTGGAAATGGACACCAGAACTTCTGGCTGCATCTCTTCCCTACTCTGAATCCCCTGGGTTAGCACACAACATCTTGGTTTGGAAGATATAACATCATGATCTCCATCTTTCCCTATTCCCCAGTCCAAGAAACGACTAGAGAAAAATGCCTGTTTCCTGATCTACCCTGGCACCGGCCGGCCACCTCCAAACAGAAGGCTAAGAGGTGCGGAGGTCATGGAGACCTTCACAGCAAGCCCTGCCATTCCTTACTGACATGCTCTCTCCTTTGCTGTCCTCTTGAGTTGCCAGTGGTCTTGCACGGCAGGCCCCGCCAGCATCGCTTACCTCCTCTGACGTGTGATGCTACTGCTCAGAGAGGGGCAGGAAGGGTTCAAGGCTCTGGCCAGGGTGCAAAGCCAGTGCTCTGTGAGCTCACTAGCACCACAGAGAAGCAAAGGGTCCAAGGCAGACGGTCAGAGCCCCACCTGACTCTGAGACGGGTTTGCACTTTTCCCGTCACCAACCTGGGGAGCCGTACTCGTGCCGGGGCAAACGGCAGATCTTGGGCATCACCTCTATCAGTGTTTTCACGTACTGCAGAATGGTCCCTTGGAGCTACGAGAGAAGCACAGGAGCATGAGATGGCGCACTGCTGCCATATACTGCTGTGCCTCAGGGCTGAGGACGGGCGCCTGGGGGTGGGTGGCTTTGCAGGGTCCACTGAGTTCCCTGAGAGGAGGGGCAGATTCTCACTTGAAGGTGATCCACTCCCCAGTTGTCTACTACAAGCCAGAAAAGGGATGCTCTGGTCTATTGGGCATATGGACTTGGAGGAGGACACAATTCCAGGTGAGGGGTCCTCCTGGGGTTGGACTAAAAGGAAATGTGGTCAGGGAACTATGGAGATTAAGACATATTATCTAAGTATGAAAAATGCACGGCACATTCATTCCTCCTGGGTCCAAGGCAGACATCTTTAATCAATTACCATGTTTTCCTATCTTATTCTTAGTTTAGCTTCACAATCCTCAACCATTCATGGTGTCTCACAGCTAAACACTGAAGTTAGCAGGTGAATCCTGCTTACTATTCCTGACCTGGTTATACACTTATTCTGTTTCTCTTAGGTCAGGTCATAGTTTCTGCAAAATCTATGTGTTTCAGCCTTGCATCAGCAAGGAATTAAGTGAAGGTTCAGATGACCATATACGGTGCTGATACAAAATGCTGGTAGGGATACAGATTTCCCTGGAAGCTCAGGCACTTTTGATTACAATACTCAGCAAGAACTCTCAAAAAGAGGAAGGGTGGAGATCCATCACTGTTTGTCATAGTCATGGGAGTAGAAAATGGCCACGCCTGTGTCATGGACAGTCCATGTTCAATTGGAGAATACCACACAGCTGGGATGCATGAGCAGCCACTGGGGTCTGAAGATCAAAATAAATCGTCAAAAAGAAAACTGCAAAAAGGAGGCCAAGCTGCAGCTGAGAAGGTGCCCAGAAATGCACCTGAACAGTAACTGGAAATGCCCAAGAGACAGGACCCAAGGACTCCCTGGGTTATCTGCTAAGGAAAAGCCAGAGTGCTTGGGATGGGGCTGGGAATTTAACTCGGTGGCTCTGCTGCCTGCCTCGCAGGTGCAAGGACCTGAGTACCAAAAAAGATAACAAAACAGAGTGATTGGGATTTTTTTTTTTTTCAACACAGGTACAAGTGAAAGCAAACCTTGTTCATATCCACCTGATCTGGGCACAGCCACACTGTACTGAGGTCTCTCCTTACCAAGCTCTTGACAATTTTCAGCAGTTCCTCCATGACCACAGCGATGCCCTGATAACCCAGAAGTCTGCAGATAGTCTTGAAGTGTGGGGGTCCCACGAAGTTCCTGTAGGAGCTGTAGATGTGACTGTAGGCAATGTTGAGCGGCTGGAAAAGAGGTGGTGACAAAGTGAGCAACAGTGCTGAATGGATGCTGGTGACAGTCCTGGCAGGAGACGTCCTGCTGCCAGAAGCAGGAAGAACTTGATGTTATTAGAGCTCTCGCACCGGGGGGACCCCGGGAATGTATCTGCACAACGTTGGCCATGGAGAGAAGTATGGTCCGTGACCAGTGGGTGAAGGAAAGGTCACTAGAAAGAGGAGCTGTTCCCCATGGAGGAGCGGGAGGTGTTCCAGGCAAAAATCTCTCTTACAGGGACTTTCCCAAATGGAGCCATGGGACAGGGGTACAATGGCTGCTTTTCTTTCTCAAGAAGCAAAGTGGTACTAGGAAGAACCACATGCACGCACGCTTCAACATCTCCTGGTGGTTGTTTCCATCATGGGGTCCTGGGAACGAACAGGTCAGGAGTCAGGAGAGGACTTGAGTGTCTGGGAAAATGACTCAGGCTTTTTGAACCTTGGTTTCTTATTCTGTGAAGTGATGGGGACTGAATCAAATCAGTGCTTTCGTAACTTTTAGAGCAGCAGTCCAAAGGAAAGAGGTCACGTAAACCACTGTCTGAAACAGGCAGAGTGGAGCTGGTCACTGTTGCTGTCCTCTGGGTCCCGTGAGACATCCTAACTGAACTAGCAAGATGGCTTTAAGATCTCCCTCTGCCTGAGAAAATATGCTCAAAATTCGGGCCTCTGACTGGTCTTGTGTGTCTGGTGATGCTGTAAAAATCAGCACTGACTCTAACACTCTGTATTTGAAATGCTATGTACAGGGCACTCCATTCCAGGCTTTGAGAGGTCCTCCGTGTACATCTCCACTGAATCCACACAAGTATATACAAGTTTACACAAGTATGCAGCACACACAGCCCCATCTCACAGACGAGGGAACTGAGGCTCACTCGAGGCCATAGTTCGGTAATAACAAAGCCCTGCTCTGAGTTAGGTATGGGTGATGCCAGAGTCTGTGCTCTTACCCTATACGGCACATTTAAATTCTTCTATAAACCATACTTGGTTATTTAGGTAAGATTTCATTTCACAACTTAGCTATGAGTATAGCTTTCCTACCTGAAATCATAAAGAATTTTGTGCGTGCATGAATGCACAAACATAGGCAGTTCGTACCCGATGTTCTGTTGGTTGAAATTTTCCATTAGTTGGCTAATTAAAAACTCTACAAATGAGAATCAAGACCTATTATGTAAAGGTACAGGATCCCAATAATGAATGTAACTGTAATGTATACCTAGATTGTACCAATAAACTCAAGAAAAAGAAAAAAAAACTCTACATGAATCAAACAAAAACTATGCTGATGGTTTTGGAGGACTGCAAGATTCCACTCCCTTTGAAGACTCTGAGGGAAGATTCAACCTTGTGCAGTTTAAGTTTTAAGTATCTTGTGCTGTACATGAATTATCTTAAACTTTATCAAACAAACATCGCAGTTCTAGTATCTTTCAAATAATGACATATAAAGAATAAACTTAAACAGTTCTCAGTAATAACACGAATTTGTGATGAACTGGAACACCCAGCTACTCACCAAGCTGAGGACACAACATTTGCTAGGCTGAGGCTCCATATTGGGAGGCCTGGCACATGAGAAACAGCAGGTCTCCGTTTGCAACCCTGTGGAGCTGTCTCGGTAAACTCTGCCTGAACCCGGGGCGGGACACAGTTTATGTGGTTTCTAAATGGATGGGCCATTGGTAGTTTATGTAGAGAGGGAAATACAATTAACTTTCAAGTTTGAGATTCAATGAAGTTGATATTTAGTTAATCCTGGAAGCACATGAATTATTGTGTCTGACTGAGCCAACCCTGGCAGCAGGCCACATAATTTTCTTTGCAATAAACCTGTTTCACTTAGTGCCTCTGTAACAGGCCACCCTGCTCAACAAGGCTGGGAACCAGGATGAGGCTGTGAAGCGCACAGAGCACAGACTCCCAGAAGGTGCCTGCTCTTCGTTCTGGCTCTGCCACTGAAGTCCTACTACTCTGTACTGTGCCATTTCCCCCTTCAGAGGTGGGAGTACCTAGCAAACACCTAACCAACCCTTTTCCACTGGGGCTAAGTACTGGGAAGGGGTGAGAGGCCTTTCCAAGGTGACAGAAAGGCTCTTCGTGTTGATTAGATAAATCTGTGCATGGGTAGATCTTATGTCTGTGTCCTTCCTGAACTCATACATTGAAACCCTAACCCCAAAGGGATGGGATTAAGGGGTGAAGCCTGGGGAGATGAGTCAGTCTCAAGAGGGAAGAGACCTCACACATGGGACTAAGAGTACTCATAAAAAAGAGACAGAGCCCACTGCTCCTCTGCCACACGAGGCTGTAATGGGCGGGCAGGTGGCCATTTGAAAACAGACTCCAGATCTGCCGATACAAAGATCTTAGACTTCTCAACCTCCAGGACTGTGAGAAATAAATGCTCGTTGTTTAAGTCATCCCATCTACAGTGCTCTTATTACAACAGCCTGACCTGACAACAACTTTACATTTTACTGGAAACTATTATACCCTGATATAAAAGGTTAAAAACCCCACTTATATATGTATGCCTTAGCCCAATTCACTTCCTAACATTTACTTTCCAAGATCAAAATACAGAACTACGCGTTTTCTCCTGCAGAGGGCTGCACACAGCTCAACCCTGCACAGCGCCAGGGAACAGCGCCTGGCACGCTCTTGGCCGTGGGGCGAAAGGGCTCCTGCCCAAATAGCTCATCATTCTTGCTCACATCAGGGACTCTGGGCTTCTCCTCTGAACCCAGGAAAACATATTCTCCCTCATCCCCTTTTCAAATGTCCTATAAGTGGGATTCTGGAATAGCAGGGAGCTCAAGAGAATAACACTGGTGGCACAAAGAGCAATCAGCTACTTGCTGCAGTATTTTCTGATTTGCTCACTTTTCCTCATTGGTCTGAGTCCAGAGGATGAGCTCTAGGGAGGACACGGCTACAGCTGAGTTCCAAGCCCAGCTCCCCACTTACATTCTTGGACAAGTCATTGGAACCCTGAAGCTTTGGTTTCCCCTGAGATGACAACAACATCCAATCCGTCAAGATGGTGGGAGGTTTGCCTGATACGCACAGCTGTCAGCACAGCGCTATGTGTGGCACACTGAAAGCCATCACATGACTTCATCCGTAACTTGAAAGTAAACACTGAGAACGTACAGCTTCCTGCTCCAATTTCCTCCCAGCAGCCTTAGCCGCAGCTGTGACTCTCGAAGGTGGAGGAGTGCACGTGGGGGTGTGGCGTTATACAGTAGTGCGTGTCCCACGAGGGGGTGTGACAGAAGTCAGACCTGGGACTGGTTGATGAAACATTATCCTGAACTGCAGAGTTTGCTCAATGTTTAGAGCAAGAAAAAAGTGAGAGCTTCCCAACAACACTGTGCTGGGCAGGCCCTCCCCTACCCGAGGCTGGAATCTCCGTGCTCAGTCATTTCCGTCCTCCTGACTGCTCGCCCTATGTGACGTTATACAGTAGTGTGTGTCCCACGAGGGGGTGTGACAGAAGTCAGACCCTAACCCTAACCCTAAGTGAGAGCTTCCCAACAACACTGTGCTGGGCAGGCCCTCCCCTACCCGAGGCTGGAATCTCCGTGCTCAGTCATTTCCGTCCTCCTGACTGCTCGCCCTTCTTAGCAGTCTCCCAATTCCAATGGACCCCCCTTCTCCCACCCAAGGGGCTTCTAGACCAAGTTTCCTTAATGCTGCCAGACGAGCATGAGCCAATACATTTTCATATACCGTTCAGTAGCTCTACCAAGTCCCAGGCTGAGGACAAACATTTTGGAATTGTTTAAAAATGCTCCCCGACCCAGACCCACGGGATACACTCAGGTTTCTGGATGTCCCGTCTTGGAGTCTGGTCCAGATGGGAAGTTTAGGCCTTGGGTGATGGCTCAGTGCATATTTCACACAGGAAGAACCAGCGCGAAAGGTGCAGGGTTCCAATCTTCCTCCTCAGTGAACAAGCTCCTGCCACCCCCGTGCCCTGAAGCACACCGCACACATGCAGGAGGGAGTGCACACACATGCTGGAAGGTACATGCACACGCACACCCCCGGAGGGCACCCTCTGACCTGCTGGCTCAACAGGAGGCTGGGTCCTATTGAGAAAATGTGGGAATAGGGGAGCCTGGGCATTTTCTGAGGTTTGACAAAGGAAAAACAGGAATTCAGTGTGACTCGAGATACTGCTCCCTCATCCATCACAACGAACCAGCGCTTCCCTGACCAATGGACCCAGTGGGAAACTGTATCTCCGTATTGGTTTAGGGTCGATTGCGCACTGAAAATCAACCTAACTAGATCCATACTACACAAGACAGGTAACTTGTGGAGGTCTTTAAGAAATCCACAATCCTGATGGAGGAAGCAGAGCCATATTATTACTTGGTAACATTGACTATGTTTTCTGAAAAGGCAGATAATATTTTAAGGAGGGGAAAAAACACGGCGAACTTGGTCTGTGGGACTATGGGCTGTAACACCCGGAGATGGACTTTTAAAAAATTGTGCTATATAAACATTTATCACTTCCCCATTTTTAACTGTGGCAAATGGACTTTTAACCACAAGGCCTCCCTCCAACTCTCACCAGATAGAGAAGAGGCTGAGAATAATGAGACCTACTTATCTGGCAAACTGAATTTGAAGGCAATTTGCATCTCCTCTCTCTGGAATCACAATTGCTGTTTTCAGGAATCCCAAGAGGAATTAAAACTGCGTCTAATTTCCTGTTTTCATTACAATTTCTCTAATGAATGCCATCAACCCACAAACACAAACACAGCCGATAATTCAGGTTCGAGAGCTTCAGCTTAACTCTGTAACAGCCGCTACCGATAAGTGCAGACGATGTAAATGAACAACCCAGCAACACCATCCTGTTGGGGAAGCTCGTTCAGAGGACTGATCGATGCTGCCATTGTTCAGATCCACTGCTACAGCCTGGGTAAAACCCCTACCGTTTCTGCCTGCCTTTCTGAGTGTTTGGTGAGCTGCAGAGCTGGGTCTCAAACATCTGGGCTTCTTCTTGGTATTCTCACCTCATAGGCTGAAAGACGTGAGGGAGCTGCTATAGAAATCTCAGGAAATACGCTCCTTTCTTTCTTAGCCAGGAGTAAAGTGCTTTGGAAAAAGCAAGACGATGAGTAAGAACTGCGCCTTCCAATTCCGAGCTGTCGTATCCACCCTATCCTACTCAGAGGCTAGCATTTTAGAGGAAGCCAATGCAACCCCTTTCTTGATCCTCCGTACCCATGTGATACACACGAGAATGGAATGCTCCTCTATGAGTGTCTTCACAAAGGAATTCCTTCACGACTTCCCAGATGATCACAAATCGGGTGGCTTGAAACAACAAAACTGAATTCTCTTCTACAGTCCTTCTGGAAGCCATAGATCAGCATCACTAGACCCAATCAACAATTGGCAAGGTCACCTTCCTTCCCGAGGGCTTCAGGGCAGAATCTGGTCTTTGCCTCTTGCAGAGGCAGGCGGCTGCCATTACTCCCGGCTCGTGGCCACATCACTGACTGTCACATCTCTGCCAAGTCTTCACATTGCCTTCTCCTGTGTGCGTGAGCTTAGAGCTCCAGCGGCACGATCGGTACTTATATGTGTGCACAAAAATATGTGTGATGAAACGCAGGGCTCATCCTAGTAGTTGAGGATCATGTTCCCATCTCAAGATTCTTCACTTCATTGCATCTGCAAAGACTTGTTTTTTCTCGGAGAACGTTCCTTTCACAGGTTCTAGGACCAGGACCTGCTGCCTGTGGGGACCACTATCAGCCTGTAATACTTGATAAAGGAGATGATCATCCTCAGTTAGCGGAGGCAGAACCTGTGAAATGAGGTGATGCCGATCTGAAACACAGGGTGTTATTCTGCCACCTGAACAGTACCAGAAGCCTTCCAGACTGGTACGCATGAAACGTCATGGAGCCCGAGAGAGGTACCGAGCAGACACGGGGAGGACGGGTGGCCATGAAGTGGCTCGTGCCACGGGTAGTGCTGTCAATGGGGCGGGGGAGAGCCTCCCGTCAGCCCAGGTGGGCACTCTGCTGAGAGCTCCTTGGCTCGCTGCAACAAAGCCCTAGTCCCAGGGGGCTAAGGACTATGACTTACTGGGGTTGGAGCTAAGAGGAGCATGAGCCTCCTTGAGGTGAAGGTGTGGCTATGACACGGGTGTCATTTAGCTGACCATGCTGATGACCTTGTCACGTCCATGTGATGGGCACGACCATGCTGAACAAAAAAATCACAGCAACAGTTTCTAAAAGCCAAAAACTACTGAAAATGAAGAAAATAACTGAATTGTGCCACACCTGTGTCTGTTGGAAGGCAGTTTTATGATACTCCATGCCACTTATTTAAATAATACATTTTTAAAGTTTCAGCTCATATGTTTTTATTATAGGACTAGGTGCTAAAAGTCCCCCCCCAACTTTTTTTTTTTAACATCAACCCTAAGCGACAGCACTCTTGGGCTGGTGCACTTGAACTCCAGAGCTCAGAGTGTTCTGCAGAGGAAGTACCTGCTGCCCGTGTTCTCCCAATGAGCAGGTGCTCTCTTTGGCGCTACCCGCTGCACCTGCATGTTGTCTGCAGGGTCTCTAAGTTCTGTCTGTTCCATCGTTCTGGAGTTCACTATGCTCCAAAGCTGTGTCTACCTCCCAATAAACAATTACGGCAAGGTGAGGGCTACAGCAGGCACAGATAGATCACAGAGGGACGCAAGCTTCCCGGAAGGCAGCCAAGGGGTCACCCGGAGCTCTGACTCTGTGGGCACCTGGGCTGGGTGTAAAGCAGTGCTTTGCCGCCTCCCGGGCTTGCGAGAGCGCTTGAGGGAGTCCCTCTGAGTTTCCCCTTCTCCTGCGCAGAGGGCACACGGCACATCCCAAACGCCTCATGTGAATAAAATGAGCACCAAAATGTTCACAGTGGTTATTTCTGAGTTGTACGGTAGAAGGTTGAGTGCCATTTTTCACTTTTCTATATCCTTCAATATGTGTGATGAGAAAAGTTTAACCAATGAGGCTGATTTTAGGGGGACAAAGCAGGGAAATACAATTTAGGGTGAAGTTATGACCACCTCAGGTCGTAGCTCTGATCCACCGACCTTTCCTAATAACACAGCTACTGTTCCTAAGCCTGGCACTGCAGACATGGTTCTTCTCACCGTCACAATAACACTATTCAGTGGGTCTTACTACTTCTATCTCACAGATAAGTAAACCAAGGCACAGCAAAGTGAGGGAATGTGTCCAAGGCCACATATCCAGGATCGGCATCTGGCTTGGTGATGCCAGCACCTCGCTTTCCCTCTGGGCAATCTGCTGTGGGACTGAGTCAGGCCCTCATACCACCCGACTGTTACCTTCAGGAAGGGTGCAGGGACCGCGCCCCACGCTGACTTCCTCTGGCAGTAACTAAATACAAGCCCAACAGGGGCAACCTGGCCTGGCAGCTGATGGCGCTACAACCTGGCTGTACCAGGAAGGGCTGGCCCAGTGAGGAAGAAGGAACAGCATAACTCATCTCATTCACCAAAAGCTGCACTGGCTCCTGTGGGTGCTGCTGACAGGGGAGTAGGACGAGCCAGGGACCCAATTTCTAGTTCTGTCATGGATCAGTTATGCAGCTGAGGAAAGGTGCGTCTTCCTCAGGACGGGGAAACAAAATGGCTGCTGGGCCCCACCTTCTCTGAGCCTCTTGATTCCGTAAGAAACTCACGGTTAAAAATGTCATCTAGGAACATTAAAAATAAATTCCCACTTTCTGTGGAATAAGGACTGAGTTCTACCTTGGCCCTTCCCTGGGCCCTTTATAAACTCTGGTATTTTTATTTTCCTCAAAATAACCTTTTCAAAAGGTACCTGCAAACTGCAGCATTGGCCTCTCGCGGAGAGGATGCTTTCATGCCCAGCAGGGCACCACCGTTAGCCTTTGGGCAGAGACATGCTATATGGGCTGCAGCGGATTTAAGGCAGGCCCCCCAGGCAGACTGAATGCCAGGGAAGGCCACGGAACAACTGTCGGATCAAGAACACTGACACCCCGAGTCTCCACACCACCAAAAGACCCTGGCTGGGGCAGTGTCTGGACCACCAGGCAGCTCTCTCTGACTGTGATTATCAGTGACACGGATTCCTTAGAGACCTATGTGGGTTCACTTGGATACTCTGGCTAAGAACCAAGGAGAAGGAAGCTGACTTTTTAACAAAGTATGTTTAGTTTTAACTGACACGCAGTCATCGTACATATTTATGAGGTAGGGTGTGACATTTAGAGATATGCATACAATGTGTATTGATCAGATCAGAATAACTGGCATATCTATCACCTCAGACATGTGTCAACATTCTTCGTGCTGGAGACATTCAAGATCCTACGAGCTACTTTGAAATAATTAACTGTTTCAAACCACAGTGACCCCGACAGCAATTATTCGTGTTGAACACCACCACTGTACCTGTCGAACATCCTCTCTGTCACTGTCTCCCCGACACTCTTCTCACGGTCTGCTAATTACTATTCCTCTCTTCTCTGAGATCAATTATTTAGCTTCCACATTACAGAAGTGTGTGTGTGTGTGTGTGTGTGTGTGTGTGTGTGTGTGTGCGCGTGTACCTCTCCAAGGCGTGCTATTATCAGGCACATAAATATTAAAAAGCTGACTTTTAAAAATTCATGATTTGTGTAGAATTGGTCTGAATCTGGTTGAGCTCCCCTCCAGCCTGTTTCAGGCATGCTCTGTGGTCTCCTCCATAGAATGGGGGCAATGTATTCTTACGAGGTTCGGGAAACAGGAAAGGACTGAATCTCAGGCAGACAGATACACCTCTGGGAAAAATGCAAAAGGCCAGTCAGGAGCCTTGAAAGGACAGGAAGAGTACAGACCATCCAATCCAGGCACTGACAGATCCATTCTGGGTGTCAACTCCACATGACTGGTGGGTAAGTCCCCCTCACTGCCTGTGCTGAGGACTCTGGGGCTCTTTCTGGCCTAAATGTATGAGATTCCTAGGGTTACTGTGCCCAGCTACTGTAAACGTGGTGGCCCCAAATGATAGAAATTTATTTTCTCATAATTCTAGAGACTAGAAGCCTAAAATAAAGGTGCTGCGAAGCCACTTTCTCTGAAGGCCCCAAGGGAGAACCCTTCCTCACCTCTTCCAGCTTCCGGTGGTTCCTGGCACTCCTTGGCCTACGCCAGCACTATTCTAACTGCTGCCTGTGTCTTTAGGTAGCTGCTTCTTTTTGTCTGTCTCTGGGAATAAATCTGCCTCTCCTTTCTCTCATATACTCCAGTCACTGGATTTAGGGTGCACCCTAAACCTAGGGTGATTTCATCTTGAGATCCATAGCTAGCTACATCTACAGAGATTCTATTTCTAAATAAGGTCACATTTTGAGGTTCTGGGTATGTAAGCATGGGGAGGGCATTCATCAACCCTCTGTAAGGGCCGTGATAGCTGAGCAACCTCACTATGGGTCCAGGAGTGAGCAGGGGTGGCACTTCTGCCTCCTATCTGCCATCTCAATCTGGCCCAGGGGTGGCTTTATAGATGTCAGAATTGGGATTCAGGAAATGAAGGTCTTGATGAGGGAGATAACATAAAACCTATATAAACTAGACCGAGCCACAGGAAAGAATAATTGATGGAAGGTATGCAGGTGGAGTAGGAGGTGGGTTGGGGTGGAGAAGATGAGGATGAATTTACTGTTAGTTGTGGAATAACTAAGAAGGCTATCTTTGCTTTTGAAACTACTGTCCAAGGGTCTAAAAGGGGCAATAAAATGATCAGCAGCCAACTAGAGAAAAAACGTCAGTGCACGGGAAGAATCAGGAGCATCCTGGGGATCCTTTTGCTGAGGGTGGTTTGCGCTTTTTTGGCCAAAGGAATGAGAGTTCCTCTCCCTGGGTAAAAGCCTCTCCAGACTGATCCCTGAAAGCATCGTGCGTAGATGCCTGCTGGTTGCCATGGTGAATGATGCTGATGTGAAGAAATGAATAATGCGAGCACTGGGGGCGACAGTGGGATTACTCAGTGGTGAGAGAGGCATCAAGGAGAGCCCAGAGCAGAGGAAGCCACCATTCTTTCAGCTTTGGTCCACTCTGTCCCAGAAGGTAGAGCTCTAACCAGACAGACTGCGAGCATCAGGTAAGAGATGTAGCTGGTTCGTCTTGGAAATGGAAATGGCATTTCCTTCCACCCTCTGCTTGGAGAAAGGCCAGGTGATAGTAAATAGCTAGCTAAAAATAGGGAGAATTTAGAAAAAGAGATAATAAAAACTAAACGAGGGACATAGCTTTGCTTCTGAAAGCTGAGGACGATGAGACAAAGGTCTTAAAACTGTCTGCTGGGGGGAACCCGGGCTGCGAAAACAGCCGCTGCAGACATGAGGCAAACAGAAGAAAAGGTTTGTGCGTGACCAGAATAGGACTCCTGGTTACTCCCGATGCTAGGGTTTTATGGAGTCTTTCCCTACGTGTCACAGGAGGGAAGCGCACTTGATTCAGCGAGGTGGGAAGCGTGTGTAGGATGTGTGGGGAGAACAAGCGCGTAGGAGACGACCAGGGAGCCAGTGCGAAGGTCGTCTCCTTCCGGACAGCCTTCCCTGGGAAGATAAGATGCGAGCGCACCTGTCTTACCCCTTCCCACTTCCACCCGCTACCAAGAAATCTCCAGCCAGCTAAAACGAACTCTTTCCCTTCCTGGTCGTGTTAGTTCACTACCATCTTCAGAGAAGCAACATGGGGATCGAAAATTTACTCCATGCTGTGTATCTTTCTGCAGCTCCACTCTCCTAGGAATGCGAGCAGTAAACAGGAGGTTGTGGGAAGGTAGGGCAGAGAGAACGGTTGGAACAATCTGGCTTAAAATAATATCTCTTTTGGATTTTACAGTGACTGGCTCCTTCTTACTATGTCACTGCAACCTAAAACGAAACCTGCTTCATGGGGGGGCACTGCAGGGTGAAATGTTTACCAGAGCACACACGGGTTGACGACAGCTTTCTCTAGATTCTTGATCGGGGTGAACTGAGTGGAGGGGAACTATTATATTTCAGATAGAATTAAAGAGAAACCAAGAAACTTGGTTGTCTAGTACCAAAGCAGGGAGGCTGGCAATCTGAAGAGGCCTCACGGGAACTGTCTGGGAAAATGACAACTGGGACTTAGTCCTGGTGCCTCAGTTTGCAATAATGTTCTAGTAGTACATCAAGCCCAGTGGCCACACGTTTGGGAAATACAGTGGTTAAGCAGCTTTGAGTCCTCTTTCTGTGTATTAGCTGAATGGCCTTAGGTAGCCCATCTGTAAAATGGGAATCTAGCTGGGGGTGGGGGGTGACGAAGGAAGGGAATTTTTTATTGCATGCAAAGCATGTGCTGTGACCTGGACACAGCAACCTCACTGCTGGGGGTGGTTATGACATCACTGACAGTGCCGGCACCTGGTAGCACCAGGGATACTGGACGGCAGCAGCTACATTGCATTAGGAGCTGGTTACCTTGACCGGGAAACTACTGTCCTGGTACCTCTGCCTTTGAAAAAAATTAACAAATAGAATACAGGTAGAAACGAAAAATCAGTTGGCAACAAGGGATGGGGTGCACCTCGATTCTTCACAGGCATGGGCGTGGACAACATAACTGGGAGTCTAAAGAAATGCACTGGGCAGAACACTGCAGATCCCTGGGCTCACAGCACTTAGAAGAGAGGCAGGAGGTCAGGAAGGAAAACCAGAAAGAATCACCTGAGAGGCAAGAGGACACAGATCTAGGATGATTAAGGTGGTTTCCCGAGGGTCTCCTTCCTTTCCCTCCCTTCCATCGTTCCCTCCCTCCTCCGTTCCTCCCTTCCTCAAAGGGGACTGGTGTCGTCTGTAAAGGATTTCAGACAGGGTGGGATGTGGCTGAGTTACAGGAGCTGAAGGCTCCCCCTGGCACGAAGCAGCACTGATGTGTGATTCTGTTCTGCCTCTTCTTTTCTAGCCTAAGTCACGTATCTCTGTGCTTCCGTTTCTTTGTCTGCAAAGTGGGTGTTCACTAATGGTGCCTAATTCCTACGCTCAGTACACGGTGATGATGACTGTGATAATAAATATGTAGGTAGGGGGATGTCACTCTCACTTTGATTCTGGTTTCAGAATCGGGATGAACATCGAGGTTGGGAACATTTCTTACACGGGAGCCATCATCTCCTGGTCGTCCTCAGAGCCCTGCCTGGAGGACTATTACCATATTATGTACAGGCCCAACTGGAACAGCATCTTCTCTGGCTATCTTCGCTACAGCTTCCACCACGAGGAGAAGGTGCCTCGAACCATCAGCTCCGTGGTGCTGGAACACCTCGCCCCTTCCACTCTCTACTTCCTCTGCATCAGCTGTAAGAAGGGTGCCTTCCCCTATAGGCACTACTGCACCATGTTCCACACGCTGGATAAGAGCCCACTGGCGGCCGGAAGCTCCCTGGTAGACCCCCAAATCTCTCTTTGGGTGCTGATGGCCATTCTGCTGGCCTGCTTCACTGCTGTCCTGGCCTTTATCTGCCTGCAGTTCTGGTGCATCCGTTGTCATGAGCCTCGATGGTCATACAGAGCTGGCCACATGGAGGAAGCTAATGGGCTGGTAAGATGGCCGGAGGAGGCCCTTGCTCTTGGTCAGAGAGAGGAAGACCTGCAAGGGCTCCCCCTGGTGGAGCTGCGACGCAAGGACTCTGGGGCCGCAGCTGAATCCGAAGCTGAAGCCCAGCAGAATGCAGCCGATGTGGGAGCCTTACCCACGGAGGGTAGCGGGCAACCTGCCATCCCGGCTCATTGCAAGGAGTGAGAAGAGGAGACAGCCCCCATCATGTGCCCAAAGCCCCCCAAGGAGATCTGTAAAAATGTACAGACTGCCCATTTCTCTTCCTTTAAATGTGAGTGCTATTGTGATCCCTGGTGTTGGATAAAAGTCTCATCATGAAGCTTCTCAAACTAGAAAGCAAACCCCCCAGGGCTGCCGCAGGTCAAGCATGGCTTCGCTTCACCCGTGTCCATCTCGGGGTTAAGAATTGCAGGCCCTACTTTAACATTCAACCAAGCGCGGACACATCATAGAGTAGAAAGCAAACATTTGCATGACTTAAATAAAGCACAGTATTTGAAGGAAATGTGTGGGCTGTAGATTTAAGGTTAGGGATCAGACAGTCTCTGAGATTTGCCTTCTGTCATTCTTTGGAGAGCATGAGGAGCCTTACACCAGAGTGTTTTCCAACTTTCAGACAATCACATTTTACATTACATCCTATTTTTTTTTTAAACCATGGGCTTTTATTAACAATACTACTACTAATAATAATACTTTCTCTTTAAATTTGTTCATTATTAACTTTAAATATATTTTAAAATATAGCCATATATTACTCCCGTGAGGCCCAAGGGATAAGGATTCATCTGGGTTCATTGCACTTTTAGGTTTGGAGCGGAGAAAATTTTCTGTCACATTGTTGTATTCACCTCGTCAGTTCCTCTCCTAAGTCCAACTCCGCTCACTTGTTGAAAACAGGGTCAAATGTGGCTATTTTTATTCCAGCAGAAAGAAAAATGCTGCCCTCTTTTTTGCTGGGTGACATATTTTACTCTCTGAGTGGCATCCTTTAGTCCTCTCACACAACCCTGCGGTCAGAAACGAATCTCTTGCACGTGGTGTGGCTCTGGTGGAACTCTGTGCTCACCGCTGCCCCGGCCCTGACAGTGGTGCAGGACAAAATCCAGCAGGGGAGAGACTGTCTGAGCCCTGTGTGCCTCCAGCACTTTCAATCTAGCCTGGGCCTGGCCTACAGCAGGTGCATATTCAACATCCAAGGGGTGGAAAGAAGGCCTAGGACAGGCGCCTCTGGAGAGGGCCAGCGTCAGGCTGCACCATGTGTCAACAAAAGCAGCACCGAGATGGGACCGGAAGTGGCCCTTGGCTCTAGCACCAACCATCTGCAATCTCCGTCAAGTTCCACCTGTCCAACTTCTTCCTCTGCAAGTCCTTCGTATTCACTCGCACAAAATCCCGGAGTCACTGACCGACATGCCGTGAATCAATTGAGAAACAAGAGGAGCCGGGGAGCCAAGACGAGAAGCCGCACGACGTGGTTCCCCACACACCCCGGGGCAGTGCTCACCTCAGTGTCCACCCAGCGTCCAGCCCCCAGGCCCATGTCCGCCCCACCCCTGCTAGCTGTGAACAAATAAAGATGCACAGAGTTCACTCGCAGTTGGTGACGCCTGAATCTCACGGCCGCCTCTCCATCGCGACACCGTCCACCTTTCCCGATTCCGGGACTGCTCTTCCGTGTGCTTTTTCTCACTGGCCCTCTCACAGGCAGGACGAGGCAGGGCTACTTACCTTGGAGCCATACAGATAATAAGGCTGGACGTTGGCAGGCTTATCTCGTTGTGGCTCTTGGGTGAAAGGAATGGCAGTTCGGACAAAGCTAGTGAAAGACGAGAGATGGGAAGGAGTTAACCGGGCCATAGCGTTATCCTGCTCGGTCCCATGCAGGACACAGCAGGAGCCCCCTCAACCGAGGAAGGCTCCTGCCGCCATGCACCTGCACTGTCCTAGGTGGCTGCCTACAAAGCTCTCAACTCTTCTGACGGCCTCCCTTTCAGCTACTGTCCCCTTCCCCAACCCTCCCACCAAGGGGCGAGGCTGCAGCTCAGATTTCCAGGCTCAGCTCAGGGCTGTGACTCCTCAGAAGAAAAGGAAAGTGGTCTGCACTGGGACCGCAAAGGGCTCTCTGTAGGGTCCTGTCCCCCCACCGCCAGCTACATTTCACGAGCTGGGTTCACTAAATTCTTTCTGTAAATGGGCAACAAGCAAGTATTTTCAGCTTTGCAAACCAGATAGGCTCTCCTACAAGAACTCCACCCTGTGGTCAAGCAGGAGCAGCGGCAGGCAGCAGTAAATGAATGAGCAATGGCTGAGTTCCAAAAAAAGCATCATGCATTTCAAATAATTTTCACGTGTCATCCATTATTACTCTAAATATTCTTCCCCCAATCACTCAAAACTCCATTTCCCATTCACAGGCTGTACCCAGAGACCTGGCAACTTGACGTGTCTGTAGTTAGTGGCTGGGGCCGTAGGCAACTGCTCCCTGCTGAAAGCCTTAAATCTTTAGACAGCTGAAGTCTGTCGCTCAGGGTGTGGGATGGGGGGGTGTCTGTAGATTCTCCCCATCCCCCTCCACTTATTCTTCCTAATACCACCCTGAGCCAGGCCCGGAGGTACTGAGAGGATCTGCAGACACAGGTGTCTTGGCACAACCTGCGAATACAGCCCTTATCCCTTCCACCCAGCTGTGAAGTTCCACGGACTAACAGAGTAGGACCTTTCACTGCCTCGGTGCCTGAGCCCAGGCCGTGCGCCCTTGTGGAAGGAAGGCTTCACTCTGTCCTGTATGAGCATTATGTATGCTCTGCAAGTACAGGCCTATTTTGTACATACATGTTCAGATATGTGGGCATCCTGACAGATGTTCAATGTGATCATGTCCCCCCAACTTTTCCAGGATACAAAAGTGCATAATTCTGATGTGGCCTCGGGTGGTGTTAGGTTTCGCCCTGAAACCTTGAGCTTTCATGGCACCACTGCCCACAGCACTGGTATGACCCTCACCCACCTCCCAGTTCTTTGGAAATGCTGCCTGGGATTCTGTTCTCCGGCCACTTTACCTTTTCTTTCCATTTCTCTTACATCTCCACTCCAGCACTTCCTGGCCTGGATCAGGCAGTGGCTTTTCTTTATCTCCTTACTTACTGCTGCACTGCTTTCTGTCCTGTGATTGCTTGATCACCTAAGCCTCCTCTAGCCTCCAGATTCTAAGAGGCAGGACAGTGTTTCCCTGCTCACCATGACATCCTCGCCTCCAGCACAGAGCCGGATCCCAAGAAGGCCTCTGAGAGATGCCTGCCAGATTGCTGGGTCCAGTTTGGAGGAGGCAGCTTGGCAAAACTCTGACCCCCACCCAGCCCTGGTCCTCTCTGCACATGGTCTCCCTCACCGGTTTGTGGAACCATTGTAGCAATAGTTGGGGAGGAAGTCAAAGTTCAGCTCCCAGAAGACATGCAGGGTGATGCGGCCATAGGGGGCTGACACGTTGTGATTGGCTTCCCGGAACATGGCGTCGAAGCTGTCCAGTGTCATGTGCTTGCAGAGCAGCCGGTGTGTGAGCCGGTTGATCTCCAGCAGCCACTCAAGCTCCTACAGACAGAGAATGGAGACTGCTGAGGACTTGCACGTAAAGCACACACAGGTGCTCTTCATCTCTGGACTCCTTTCAGGCAGGTGAGAGCCCCTCAATGTCTTCACCTTGCACATGAGGACTAGGATCCTCTTGCAGCAGCACCAGACAATGTTCTCTTGTTCTGAGAAGCACAAGGAACTATGTTGGAGTTACGCTGGGCCATTCTGGGGACAACAGTGGGAGAGAGGGGCTGCATGCCTGACACCTGGAAGGAGACCACCAACCAGGTAGAAATCCTGTTTGTAATCTTTACGGCAGAAAGCACATTCACTTGCTTTCCAGTTCCTATCCTGGTGAGGGGAAAGTTTGTCCCTCAGTGTCACAAGTAATATAAAAGAAAGCTGTGACTCTATCACCAGAGGTAACGTCTGTGCCTGAGGAAAACAATAAGAGCTACCACCTTTCTTGCGCTTATTATTAGGTTGAAGCATATGAAGGTTATTGTTTTAAGTCAAATGCTGTCAAATATCGGTAACTTCAACTGGTTCAAATTAAATAACATGTCCAATTTCATACGTGTTAATACACAGAATTTTCAACAAACCTCTGTGAGGTCAGTACTGCTACTGTCTTTATGCATGCAGAAATTTAGGCATCGAGAAATTAAGTAATTTGGCTGCAATCTAGGAAACTGGGTCCCAAGGTCTACATTTGCAACCTCTACACAATTTCCAGGAGAATTTTTAAAGGAAATGGAAGAGAACGGCTCCTCCTTTGGACTGCAGGCCCCTCAGGCAAATAGGACAGCAAAGTCTGGCAATAAGGCACAGACAAGCAGTCTGTACTTGGCCTGCGATGACCAGGGACCTAAGGGTGCTGCAGGCCTGGGCCATTCAGAGTCTACCTTCAAGAAGACTGTGGGGTCAGAGAGGGTGTCCACACACAGGAGGACCCTGCATTTGCGGAAACAGGTAGAGTGAATCCTTCTAGCTTGCTCTGGTTTCTTGTTCTCTATAACTTCTCAGTCATTGCTATGGTTTGGTTTGGTTTTTTGGTACCAGGGATCGAACTCGGGTCCTTGCGCTTGCAAGGCAGGCCCCGGAACCACTGAGCTAAACTCCTGGCAGTCACTGCTATTGAAAAGCACGACAGCCCGTGACAGAATGAGGGAAAGAGAACGCAGACCTAATGCTGAGGCACCTGAGGCATTGTTTTGCTGAAGACATCGCCTGAGATATGTGTGACTGTCCCTGTTTCATGGTAGGGTGAGGTTTGTAAGGTCAAGGAACTTGCCCGAGGTTACACAGGGAATACATAGCAAGGCCTGGAATGTGAACCTGGCTCTTTTGCTGCGGGTGGGCTGTCCATGGCTGACTGAGGAGCCCCCACCAGATGGAGTGAACCTGCCCCTTCTGATACTCATCTGACAGCTGCCAAGTCAGGACAGGCTAGGGACAACAAATCCTGTGCTTTCCAAAGAAAGTGAACGCCTAGCCAGAAGAGTAAGTCTCCAGTCCCCGTGTACCATGAAGTAAGAGGAGGACAGAAATACAGAGCCATCTGTCTGCCTCGGTCTCTTGGGGCCTGGCTAGCTGCACGGTGCCTATGTTCCCATTTGCTCAAATGGGCACTGATCAGATAAATCATAAATGGGCCACTGTAAATGGCTTTATTCCCAAGATCACTGATCACCTGGCAAGGGGTGGTGCCTTGTTTGCGGGGAGACACTCACCGATGAGAAACTGGGGAACAACTTCTGGCCTATCATTCTGTGGTTCTAAGTTTCACGAGTGCCTATCAGCATTTAGGAGGGAGATGAGCAGTTGAGGAGTCGTCTCAACTCTGCTGATATGGCGACAGCTGACCCAGTAGGTGATTCATACTGCATTTTTGAGGCCCGCTGTGGCCTTTAAGTCAAAAAGGACATGTGCTTGATGGACACAAGGTGTGGAGAACAGAAGAAAAGGCCACGGAAGCAGTTCAGGTGCCTCCTAGAGCATGTGAACTTCTGTCAGTCAAACCAGTTTACCCAAGGGCAACACAGAACAGGCGAACATGTCAGAGATGGGGTGGGAGGAACCAGAAGACCCAAGGGGCAGCCACGGCCACATGCTGGCCAGCTCTGTCACCTCGGGCAGATGAGCAGAAAGGCACAGTGAGGCCTGGGAGGCCACACACGCTTTTGGCGCTTGCAGCAGGCTGAAGGGAGCTCGGCCTCTAAGGGACAGGTAGCCACTTCCAGGCAAGTGTTGCCATCCGGGAATGCCAGGAAGGCACTGTCAGAGCTTCTGAAAGTTTATCAGAATTCTTCCAAATGTTGTACGTTGGCTCCAGTTTCAAATAAGCCATGCAGCCTGCACAAAATACAGGCTGCTGGCTGCTGGTTTTCAACTACAGCCGTCAGAGCTCACCTGACTCCATTCGCTCACTGTGCAAAACAAGGCAACCAACTCTCCGCCAAGTGCGCAACCTCTCCCGGCCGGAAAGCAGCAGTTTCCCCGCCTCAGAATGGCATTTTTAAGAGCAGGAGCTCAAGGCAGGAGGGGGTCACCCTGACCTGCACTGAGAGAGCTTCTGGGGCCTCACAGGAAGGGGTGCTGTGGAAGGGGCTGCTGCTTCTCTCGATACACAAAGGTTTTCACGGCTTGTTTTGATTTTGTTCCCAGCTAAGAGAACATTCAGTGCCTTTCAAGGGGTAGGAAGGAGCACATGAGGGCAGACGTACACACGTACACACATTAATCCCTTTTTCCCATAAGACAAGCTCACTGTTGGAGAACCACAAGTTACAGGTAAACAAAAAGAAGAAGAAGAAAAAAATCCAAATTCCCTCTACTTGGAGATGATCACTGCCAACATTCTGGCATAAACAAAGAGGTGGATGAATTATCTCCCTGAAGGGTGCATGCAATTCTTGACCCAACCAACCCACGACTCAGGAGTGTGCTGCAAGTCTTCCTAAGAAACATGGCTGAAAATTCTCCAGGACAGTGCCAAATTACAATCCCAAAATAATTTTTTATAAGCTCATATTAAACACAAAAACTATGCTAAATTCTTTCCAGGTATTATCTTATTGTATCTTTGTAACAATACTATGAGATGGATTCTAAAACTTCCTCCATTTTATAGTCAAGAAAACAGGCTTGGAGAAGACAAGTCACCTTCCAAGATCACCCTGCTAACAAGTGCCAGGGCTGGGATGGCACCTCAGGTTGGTCTAACTCTGGAGTCCTAGTTTTTGGTCACTTTATTTTTGCCACTTTATTCACTTAAATAAAGTAAGTTCCTTATTTTTTTTAATTGTTAAAAGTTTTTTGGTACTGGGGATTGAACTTGGGACCTTGTGCTTGCAAGGCAGGCAGCAGAATCACTGAGCTAAGTGCCTGGCCCAAGATCCTTATTTTTAAATAACTGTAGACTTACAGAAAAGTTGTTAAAACAGCATAACCTGCATATCCTTTAATCCACTTCCTCCATGTTAACACCATGCTTAACTGCTGTACAATCATCCAAAGAGGAAACTAACTCAGGTCCATGCTATAACTGAATATAGACTTCACTTAGATTTCAGCAGCTTTCGCACTAACAACCTCTTCCTTCCCTAGGACTCAATTCAGGAGCCTTCCTGGCAGTTAGCTGTGAAATCCAATGTTTCAGCTGTCATTCATTTCTACTTTCTACAGTTCTTAGACTTTTCTTTGTCTTTCATAATGTGGCATTTTCGGAAAGTATTACTCACTTTTTTTAGACAGTGACCCTTGATATGGCTTGATATTTTCTCCTGATAAGGCTGAGATTATGTATTGTGCCAAGAACACATGGCAGAGACAATAATGTACTTTAGTACTTAAACCTTGATACAAGGTTAGATGGTGCCTGTCGGCTTTCTCCATAAAGTTGCTCTGCTCCCTTTGAAGTTAATAAATGTCTGATGGAGACACTGTGAAACTATGCTATGTCTTGCTTCGTCTCAAAGTTCTTTTCTGAGTAATGTTTTCTACTGTAGAAAATTACACACACACACACACACACACACACACACACACACACACACACAGAGTCTACTGTTGTAGCCACTGTGGCATTCAGTACATTCACAATACTGTGCAGTCATCCGTCTCTCTAGATGAGTCCTCCCTGACTGAATCTGTAGTCATTAAACACAAATTCCTCCTTTTCCTTGGCAACTGCAGCTCCACTTTCTGTCTCTATGAATGGGCCTACTCTAGGAACCTCATAAACAAGCAATGATGTAATATTCTTCTCAAGGTTTCTTCTCACTAATCTTGGCAGTGATGGATTTTGCCCACAACAGTCATTACTATGATATTCTAATAAGTGATTTTCTAGTTTCCTTCCTTCCTTTTTTTTTTTTGTATCAGGGATCAAACTCAGGACCTTATGCTCACAAGAAAGGCGCGATGGCACGGAGCTAAATCCCTGGCCTTTCCTTCATTCCTTCTACTCATCTGCTCTGGAAGCATTAAAGCTTTCCTTTGATTGATTTAAGTTCATTAGTAAAGATTACTGTTATTCTTGAAGGGAGCGAATAAAGACAAAGCAGGTCCAACTGCTATTTTCTAGAAGAAGGGAGGAGGCCTGTTCTAAGCTGGGCATCAGAGTGGGTGGCAGAACAAAGCACAACATGCCAAAGCAGGGTCCCATGTTTAAAAAATTAAGACTTCCACAATGGTGACAAAAGAGCGCTGAACCCAAGTCAGAGCTGGCTGGGTCCCCTGCGAGGGCCCCATGAAGCCTGCTGTGCCATCTCCTCAAGCTTCTTAGGACCCTCTGCCCACTTGCTCAGCCCTTCAGAACCTGCAGACTTGCAGCAGTGCCCGAGGATTGGTCATCCCTGGAGATCTCCAGGGGATGCCCCTCCACTGCCTGCCCCTTGTCCTGCTGTTCAGGATCACACAGATATCCTCATGCCAATTAAGTCTGTCTTTCCCCTGCCCTGTTCAGACAGGAAAGAGACCCACTGCTTCTCTTACACTGACCCAGTCTCAACTAACCATCCCAGAGCAGAAATCCTACCAGCCCTCCGTCCCTTACCACAATGGAAGTCAGGTCTTCACTCTCAAAGCGGCTGATGGCCTGGTCCAGGGACTTATACATGGCGGCTGAGATGCGCTGGGTAATGAGTCTGTTCAGGTCAATGGATCTACCCAGCAGCTAGATGGCAGAAAGAGGGCAGTTACTTAGGGTTCACACCAACACCTGGCAACTAAATGCAATGCACTGAAAGGATATGGGTTAGAATTAGAAATACTGGGACAAATGGGGACTGTACATAGAAAACAGCACTGTTAACATTTCCCAGGTATGGTGATTTTATTTTGACTTCATAAGAGAATTTTGTTGTTCTTAGGACATACAGGCTGAGCCATGCAGTGGTGAAATGTCACAGGATCTGCAATTTATGCTCAAATAGTTAAGAAAATGTACTTATATCAACGTGCTCATGTACACACAAACTCACACATATTGTGTATGTCTGAGCCTACATATGAAAGAAAAGTCAACTAAATACATTTAAACATTAATCACCATGAATCTGGCTACAGGGTAGACAATGTTTATGGTATTATTTTTTTCAAGTTCCTTACAGGCTTAAAATATAAAGTTGAAGAGAAAAACACAATTCATTCAGAGTGTGGGAAGAGGCCTAGGGTAGACCCTACTCTCCCATAAACACTTCTGCTGGCATCCTAAATTTAAGCTAGAGGCTCCTCCTTGCCCTGGCCTGCACTCCAGTCACACAACAACAGGAGCCACCTCAGCGATGACCTACTTGGGACATTCCTGGGGGCAAAATGAAAAGGAAGAACATGAAGGGCTGCTTAAAGGATGGAAAATACAGCGTCCATTACTTTCCATGCGGATCCACATGAGCACACTTGTACCAGCTGCGCAGGTGCCAGTGGACATTTAGTCAGCACCTGCTGTGCGCATTATGATCTGCTGGGTGCCAAGTGACTGTTCTTAAGCACTTTTCTCTTATGATAAATTGCCTACTGCTGTCTAGGGCCCTACGCTGTGATCTCACATGCACGTGAAACTCACAATATTTAACATCTGGTGGCTAAATGTGGCTGCATTGTAACTGACAGCAGTCATCTGAAAGGCTCAAGGGAAAGCTCCACCCAGCTGGTGTTGGTAGAGGAGAAAATGTTTCGATTCCTCTTCTGATGATCTATTTCCTTTGACTTTCTCGTGGCAGTGGGAATGTCCACAGTTCCCAATGTAGAGTCCTTTGCTTTCACTGTGCTCATTTTCTTGGCCTCAGCTCTGGCTCTTCAGAGAGCCGGGGCCACACAGTACACACAAGGCCATTTTGCCACCAGCTTGAACAGAGCAGTCAGGAAAGAGAGTCTTGTGCGGCATCTGCTGCACTAAGATTCCTAGGCCCCCAGCAGTGATTCTACACCAGGGTCAAATATTAACACAAAAGTGGAGCACAGTTTCTGCCCTGAGTTTAATCCAGTGTGCTGCATTTCAAAGGTGCTGCAGTCTTCTTTCACCTATATGAGCATCTAGGTTCTTTTCAGGGACAGATGGACCCATCACTGCATGGCAGAGCGAAATCAAAAGAAGTGGGCTCCGTCTAATGACCACAGGACAAAAGCTCTGGGGCCACTAGCTGTGAGAAGTGAGCTGGAGGTGAGTCGAGAAGCCTAAAACTTGCACCAAAAGATGCTTCTGATTGGGAGATTCGGAGGCTGCGTTACATCTATTCTTGGAAATCTGCACTGGGCTATTCCCGGGGCAGACACTATGGAGTCCTGACTTCTGAGTTCGACACTAACTTCACAGATCCTCACTCCTGCCCACTCCGTGACCACTGTACCTTTCCTCCACTATACCTGGACATGCCTCTGCTTCAGCAGCGTTTCATAGCGGTTGGACGGTGGGTACGGAATGATGACTCCATAATTCTTACATTCAGCTCGAAAACGTTTATCCAACAGGACACTGGAAAGGACACGAGTTAGAGAGGGCCAGTAAGCATGACAGTGAATGGCTCTCAGCGCCCAGCCACACAGCCCCAGACCACGGGATCTACCAAGGAGGGTCACGTCTCCGACACGGCTGCTACCTGCTCTACAGTAAGTACACTTCCCTAAGTACTTTTCACTCAGGGAAGCTCAATATGTGAAAGTTTCTAAGTTAGAGATAGGGGAAAGGAGTTGAGCTGCTTTCCCTTTTTATTCATTTACCAAGAAAGCAATTCAGAGCTTGCTTAGTACATCCTGGGGAACAGGCTGGCTGCTGTAGACACCAAGTTCCTGTCCTCAGTGCACCCTCTAGTGAAGAGGGACTGGTACTGCATAGGTAAGCAGAGGGATTAATGGAATGAACCCATGGCCTCTGCACTGAGATGATTCCCCAGCTCGTTCTATCTTTGAGACAAGGTCTTGCTAAATTGCCTAGGGCAGGCTTGAATCTGCAATCCTCCTGCCCCAGCTTCCCAGAGTGCCAGGATTAAAGGCATGTCCCATAAGGCCCAGCTAAAATGATTTCTGACAGCAGTAAACATGTGCACAGTGTGTACTCTTTACCAGGTGTGCACACACGCATGCACACACACAGCCAGTTTTAACCTCACAATAACCCTGGGAGTTGGGTGTACTATCATCTTCCATGCCGAGGCACAGAGTGCAGAGTAACAGGGCTCTGAAAACTGTTAAATTAGGATCATCTGGGGTTAGGATGTCAATGCAAGTCTCTACCCTACAGAGACCTGAATGATAAAAGTGCAAAGCTCTAGGGCAGTGACAGAGACGGAGGGCCAAATTGCAGCCCAAAACCCGCTTACTGATCGCCAAGGGCCAACACTGCAAGGATAGTGCAATACCGAGGTTTAAGTTTAGAAAAAGCAACCCAATCGTTAACCTCTTCTGTGTTCAAAGGAAAACACAGTAACACACGTGGCATAGGCTCACCACCGCTGGTCTAGTGGAAGGCGGACACAGATACCATGCATTTGGTGAATCTGAGACAAGGAGAGGTGGCCAGAGTGGATAAAGGATTAGGGCACACTGGAAGGAACAGTGCAGAAATGAACTTCTCACAGCAGCCCAGGGACAGGCTGCGGGGCACCGCACGAGGCCAGCAGTGGGGAGATGCACTTGAGATGTGACTGAAAGCCACCGAGAGGTTTTCAGCAGGAAAGGAGACACACACTGGATCAGCACTGTCCACTACTGTGGCCAGCAGCCCTGCACCTGTGTGTGTGGCACTGAGGGCCAATCCCAGGAGCACCCCACCACCGAGCTATAGCCCCAGCATGATTTATTTATTCTAATACAGGGTCTTGCTAGGCTAGATGGCCAGGCTAGGATCAAGTGTGCGATCCTCCCGACTCAGATTCCCAAGCAGCTGGGATTCCAGATATGCACCAACACACACAGCCTCGGGGCCCACCACACACCTGAAATGCTGCCACCACACACCTGAAACTGAGGTGTGCTGTAAAACGCATACTAGATTTGGAAGACTTAAAAAAGAAAAAAAAGAACAAAAGAGATTCTCTAGTAATTCTTAATTACATGTTAAAATTATGGTATTTCTGCCAGGCATGGTGATGCATGCCTGTAATACCAGAACTCGGGAGACTGAGGCAGGAGGATTGCTATGAGTTTGAGACCAACGTGGGCTACATTGTGAGTTCCAGGTCAGTCTGAACTGCATAGTGAGACCCTGTCTCAAAAACAAAATAAAAAAAAAAATTAGGGTGTTTTTTATGGTTGAGTTTAATAAAATATACTACCCAATTAATTTTACATATTTCCTTTTCCTTTTAAAATATAGCTATAGTAGCCAGGGATTTAGTTCAGTGCTTCTGCTGCCGGCCTCGTAAGCACAAGGTCCCAAGTTTGAGCCCCAGTGCAAAAAAATTCATATATACGGCTACAGTTAAATCCCTGAATTACGAACAATCGAGTTGCAAACATTTTCACAGGTGTACTATTTAAAACTCACTTTGTCAGATTACGAACAAATCTGACTTACAAACATCCTCCTGGAATGAAATTCAGAGACTTACTATACTAAAATTTTTAAAGGACATAAATGCCTCCCATCTGTGGCTGAATTTTATTTCTTAACGGATGGCACTGACCAAGTCACTTCCCTCCTGTGCTTCCCCCGGTTTCCCAACTTCCCCTAACTTCCCACTGCTCTCACAGGCAATGGTCCTTGCCTGAGTTGTACATCTGGCTGAGGGAACTTTACAAACTAAATCTATATAGGACTGGGTGTGTAGCAAGCCTGAGTTTGTTCCAACCGGATCAGTATTTGGAAGCAGAACTGTCTCTGAGAAGCTGGAGCCCCGCTCACAGCCAGGACCACGTCCTCCCCAGCCCACCTGCATTCCCTGAGAAACCACCGTGGGTGTGGCAGGCGGTGTCGCTGTGCTTCCTCGAACTCCTAAGCATCTGCCCACCTAAGAGTCACTCGCTCCAGCAGCACGTCCTGTGCTAACAGCAGTTTGTACTGACTGCATGGACTCGTACAGAGATGTTTTACAGCGGCTTCACTTGTCCAAAGCAAGACAAACCCAATTCTTTCCACAAAAGAAAAACAATTACGGTAAGGACTGCACTTGGACTTACTGGTTAGTTCATCTGGGTTTCCAATAAGATTATTTATAAGCCAATCTGAGGTTTTTCTAGATGAGTACTGCTATGGATTCTTAAAGCTGGGACTCATGGGAGCTTTTAAATCCATGCATTTTGGCAACGCCAATGAACGAACCTGTAAAGTCTGCATCAGACTTCTTCACTGGCCGCCCATGTGGCTTTCACAAACCCATCCTTGTTTATTTCCATCCCATTCTCCACACTTTCATAATCTTAAAGAGTGAACTTTTAAAACTAAAAATCCTATCAAGTCACTGTTGCGCCCCTGACACCACTCTCTGGGGCTTCTCTCCTCCTGGAGCCACACAGCCCCACGACCAGCCCTAGCCCTCTAGGCACAGCTGCGCCCCCTTGTGGCCTTGGGTGAACAGCAACAGCACTAAGTCACACTGACCCTCCCGACAACCGGAAGAGAAGTGCATGCTCTTGGGTGAATAGTTTCACCACACATATTCCTTTTGCTTGCAATTTCCTGTCCCACTCTTTACCTTGTCTTACTTAACTCCTAAGATGTTGCTTCTTTAAGATGACTTTTTTTTTTTTTTTTTTTTTTTTTTTGGGGTTTA
>NW_022900921.1:10659704-10695725 GCF_012274545.1 Fukomys damarensis | reverse complement strand
GGGGATTAAACTCGGGTCCTTGCTCTTGCAAGGCAGGCCACCGAACCACTGAGCTAAATCCCCGGCCCTTGAAATGATCTTTTACTTCCTCTCCCCAAACCCTAGCTCAGGTTTAACTGATATATGGGCCTCGAGTCCACGAGCTTTTCTTTCACTGACAGCACAAAATCTCCCTTGTCACTGTGTATTCATCAGTTTTTATCACAGTCTGTCTTCCTGTGGGACTGCAGGCTCCTCAAGGTTAGTACTGCAACTGCCCTATTTTCCTCCTCAGTGTATTCTAGCACCTAGGCCAGGCCACGGGATTGCTCAGTTTTCCTTGAGAACTACATCGTCCAAGAACCAGTCTTAGATCACAGCCCACGGGCTCTCCTACCTGCCGGCCATAGCTTTGTAGTAAGCAAAGATCTGGTCTGCCAGCTTGTAGACAAACTGATCAAAACACAGGTTCACCTGGTGAAGAGGAAGAGGAAATGTCAGTGATGCCTGTCTACTTTCATCACAGAAATGTATGCAACTCAAAGAGGGCAGGGGGTAAGCTCCGTACAGCATGTCCTACAGCAGTGTAAAAGGCCTGAAGGAAAACAAAAAAAAGGAGAGGCTGCGGCTTGGTACTTTTGGCCCCCTGCTCCCAAGGTCCTCAGTCAACAGATAACGCCAAGTCCTGGGCTGTCACAGCAGCCTGCACAGGGGCGCAGCAGCAGGACACCCATGGTGACCCTGGTCACTCCGAGCAGTCTGCTAACCCGGTAGCAGCAGCAGCACTGCCCACCCCACCTATCTGTTTGCTGACAGTTTTTGTGTTTTCCTTTCTTTTTATTTTATTTTGCTTGGCAGATTCGATTAAGAAGACGCATTAGAAATGTAAAAGCTTCTTCCTTCAAACTTCTGGTTTTTAAATGCATCCCAGCGTTTCATCACAACCAAACTACACTGTGAAGCTCAGCGAGTAGACAAGTTTATACCGTGCACAGAGAATCAAAACCACATCATTCAATAGCAGCCAGGGCAGGAAATGTCCAAAAAGTTGGACTTTAAAGGGACAGGGCTCTGGGGGCAGTAATGTACAAGGATCACTTCAAAGGAGGCATCTTATTCAGGTGATTAACCTTTGATTACTGTTCAATTCTCAGCTCTGTAAGGTCAACTCTTTAAGAGCTTTCATTATGTTTTATTAGATATTCCTCCTATTATGCAGAAAACAAAAACACAGTGTGGTGCCTGGTGCTGTCTTCACACCCAGGTAACTGAATCCTCTGCTTAGGCATGGGGCTTCAAGGTCCCCAGCAGATTCTCCTCTGGGCAAAGCAGCTACAGAGTCAAAGTGGAGTTCACCCCAGCCCCAGCAGGCTCCCCCTTCTAGAACCAGCTCTGAACAGCTCTGCCCAGATGACCTGGGCCCCCTCTTCCAGGCTACATGGTCTTTACTTGGGGTTCACCTCCGAGGTCAGACTGCACTGGGGGTATGAGCGCCTAGGTCTTAGGCTTGGCGAGGGGTCAGGGCCTGTGAGCAGAGGTGGTGGACAGAGCCTGGGCATCTGCGCACACACACACACTTGAAGCCCAACATGCTACGGGAACAGGCTGCAGATAAGCGGAGAGAAGGGGTGGACCACATGGGGTTTCAGCTTGTACACAACTGCAGTTGGTAACCACGGTGAACAGGAAGCCCCCTCTCCTGAATAAGTCACTGATTCCCCAACTTTATACTAATAGCTAAAGATCTGTGAAGTCCGGCATCTCAGGACTGCAGGAATGAGAAGCGTGTCACTTGCCTCAGCTTCGATCTCATCATACAGGAACTGCTTCTTAAACTTGGTGAGAGCGTAGTAGGCGCTGTCGTTGTACAGATCCAAGGGGTAGAGGACGTACCTGAAGAGGAAAAACCAGGGCTAGCAACTTGCTAACATTCTCACAGATTTAGGTAGCCTGAGGAACACGAGGGCTTGGGTGACAGGAGAAACAGTTAGGAGGGAGGAGCCTTCTGCACTCCCTGATGCCCCCAGCGTCTCTACACAGGAAGGACTTACTCTACATCTGCCCATGGAAATCACAAGCTCAGACGCTAATAAAGTGAAGGCCTGAAAACATCAGCTTGGGACTAAAAGAAATCAGGGGACAGCTAAGGATATTAGCTTCCTGATTTCCAGAGATGGTTACGAGCCTGGCTTATATGAGCCTGACAAAGTCGAGGGAAGGCAGCCGGACTAGGAAATTTCAGGGTCCAAGCTGCCCACAATAGTGTGAGGCCTGGTCCTCGGCCTGAGCTCTCCCCTGGGCGGGGCACCCTGCCTCATCTCTAGTCTACTTGCTTTCTTCTGGAAAGAACGAGTCTGCTGGAAAACTATCCCCCTGCCCTGCACCCCAAAGAACCTTCTTGTTGGCCCAGACCTGCCCCTTACTCCATCATGGAAGGCTCTTTGGTCTCCAGGATATGGTCTGTTAGAATCCAGGGCATGGACATCTCAATGGGAAACTGGATTCGCCGGCCCATGGTTAACTCCAGGAAGAATTCTCGGAACCAGAGCTGGGAAAGGTCACAACACTGCTGCAGGGCTTCTGAAAGCAGAGGGAAAGAGCCTCGGGTTACCCTGAAAGACCCAAGCTCTTCAGTTCCTGCTGTTTTTACTGTTATCCCTTTTATCACCACTGTGCCAGGAACACGGCAGATGCTGCCTCAGTGGATCCTGCTGTCTCGACCTCGCAGGCTGGCTCAGCGGCGACTAGAAAGAGGCATCTATTGCACCTCACAGACAGAGGCAGTGCATGGGGAGAGAGATGGTGATGTTCTGGAACTCTAGGTACCCGTCATTTCCATCAGCCTCCTACAGAGCTGTCCTGAAAACACACGCCACGTTAAAGAGCAGGCTTGTCACACCAATACTGCTGCAAGTGCACACCCGGACGGAGGCTCCCTGGCCCTGTCCACGCGGCAATTCTGTATCCTTTACCATCCAGAGGCCTTGAAAGCCCTACCCAGGCCACTTTCTAATGGAGAATCATGGATTGTTTGCTAAAATCACTCTTCCCACCCCAACAGGCATATTAAGACTCTCATATACCCAGATACCACTCTTTTCCTACCCTGCCTTATCCAACCCTTTAGTATGACAAGCGCCCTGTGAAAGGAAGAACAGGAGTAGAGAACGCAGAATTGGGGTGCAGCCTGGAAGCCTCTTCTGGAGCCCAGAAACAATGATACCAGTGAGCTCACCGCCATTGCTGAGCAGCCAGACTGGTTCAGAGGCTGGGGTCACTTTCGTGGCACGATGTCTGCCCAGTACACACAATGCCCTGTCCACCGTGACAGTACCACACATTCCTGGTGTCGATTCCCCTTTCCTAAGGACTTCAGGAAAAGTTAACCACAAATATCTACGTGACAAATGGAGCTTACGGAATGGCTGCACAGAGCCTGGCCTTCCCTAGCTCCCAAAGTCCACTGAAAAGGGTTTATGGTTTTAACCACACTTGATGGCAAAATGCACCCCTTCGGATTCAGGACCAGGTCTCTTTGCAATTTCTGACCCCACAGCCTTAGCTGCTTCAAGGGCCGGAAGTGCCACAGCCTCCCCTCCAGGCCGGCTCTGCAGCTTACCACTGATGTTGAGCAGATGCGTGAAGAAGAAAGACTGCTTGTGGAAGTCCTCGATGGCAAGGACGATGGGTCCATCCAGGCTGCTCCTCAGGGTCTTCTTGGAGCCGCTTTTGTCTGCGATGAGTGATTCCAGCATGGTGCGCACCATGTAGAGCTTGAAAGAGAAGGTGAGCCAAGGTTAGGGGCTGGCCCTCCACCCTGAGGGGGAAGTTCTTTTGTGCTGTATTTCTTTTCTGCTCTTAAAAGAACTGTCTTAAGGAAGCACCAGTTTACATGGAGAAGTACATTTGGAACTACAAGCATTTTTGTTTTCTTTCGCAATGCTGGGGCTCAAACCCAGGGCCTCGCGCATGCTAGGCAAGCGTTTCACCACTGAGCTACATCCTAAGCCCTTGGAGACATGCCATCCTAAGAAGGAGAGGCCCCACACATCCCTGTACAGCTCAAGGCCCAGGAAGAGGTTCCTGCCTGCCTTGCTCAACCCAAAGGCATGGGTATCAGAGGACAACCTCACTCCATGCCACTCTAAAGTCACTCCTGCTTCCCAGGTGGCCATGGTGGCACCGTAAGTGGAGCACTGGACTGGGACACGAAAGACCCAGGTTCAAGGCCACTGACTCACTGTGTGACCTTAGGTGCCAAAGTCCCCACTCTGGGCTTCAGTTGTCTTACCTAACAAGAGGGTCGTGCACTAGATGCTCTCTCATACCAGGCCCTTTCTGCTCTAACATTCTGAGGAACCGTTCAATGGGATAAGATCAAAATACTGTTCCCCCCAACCACCTTAAGTTTCTGATCCTCAGCCTCGCCAATCCATGAGTGATGGCGCCCTCTGGTGGCCCGGGCTGCACGAACAGCCTAGCGGAGAATCTGGGCAGATCACGGGTCATCGTAGGTACTTACACAGGAGGCTACCAGTTACTCCTGATTAACAGAGTGCCCTACATGCGAAGGGCGCAAGAGCAGTGGGTTGTTCTCTCTGCTAATCTAGATCTTTCCACGTCATCTGTCTGAATGTTAGGCTTCAGGGGGCCTGGAGGAGCAGGGCTAGTCCGTGCCCGGGGCCTCCTGGAGAAGGGTACCCAGACCAACCCAGCCAGGCGGAGTGATACCAGGGATCGGCAGCCTCTTCGGCCCTGTGTGCCACCAGTGGGGTGAAACAAAGCCCTCGGGGACCACTGGCAGGCCTAAGACATAGGTAGGAGAGAAGGAAGAGGGGATGGGAGGGCAGGAGAGACAGGGAAGAGGGAGAGAGAGAAAGAGAGAGAGAGAAAAGCGAGAGGTATTGTATACAGTGGGAAAGCGTCGCGACTGCTAGGGCCACCTCTGGGACGGTCCAACCTCCCAACAACCGCGCTCCTCTCGCTGCCTCTGGACCTAGCCTGGGGTCTCCCACCACGGCCGGCACTGAGCAGGCCTGGCAGCCTCAGGACCACGAAGCTGCCACCCTGTGCGGCTTCCCTCTACGAGGAGGGACGAGCCACAGTCCACTGCCTGTGGCCTCGGCGGCGGCCGATTCTCACCAGCCCCACGCACCGAGAAGCACTTTCTAATGCCAGCCTTTGGTGTCCTCAAAGGATGCCCCGGGTCTCCTTCGCTGTGGCTGCTGAGTCACGTCTAGTTCTAACTCCTGCAACATTGTTTTCGTCCACAGGAAGGCAGCTCCTTCCCCACCTACTTGAACAGAGCACGGAATTCACCCAACAGGCTCGGGGAGGTGCCGGGTCCACTGTGCTCTGAAGGCCACGACAGAGTCCTGGGGTGGGAGTCAGGAGACCTGGATGCTTGTCCCACCTCCACCTGGGACTCACCTGATGACTTGGACAAGCTACTTCCGCTTTCTGGACCTCAGTTTCCCCACCTGTGAATCAGAGGAGGGGACTGGGACTAGTCTACCTCTAAGGGCGCTTCCGGTTCTGGACGCCTGGGGCTGGGTTAAGGGTGCCTATGTGACCCTCATGCCTGGTGGCTCTGAGCTTAACAATTCACCAGCCTCCCCTCTCACCAAGACCCACAGCAGTGCTGCCCCCACCGGGTGCCTCTGGTCCCCTCTCCTCTTCACTCCTACTTCAGGACACACGGAAGCCCTGTCCAGCTCCTCCAGAGCTCTGACCCTCCACACTGCACAGCACTGTCGGCAGAAGCATCCTGTGAACATGTGCCACCAGCAGGGGACATGCAAGACCTGAAGTCAGGGAAAGTTATGACAATTCTACAAAGATCTCATTCTGCCCAGGCCCAGACCCAGCCCAGCCCGTCAGACAAGGACACACACAGAGGGGAGGGATCAGAAGGAGGGGGTGACCAAGCTCAGAGGCCTCCGAGCAAAGAGAGGCTCAGGGGTCTGTGGGGTGCAGTTCCCAGACAGGGGCTTCTGGAGCCAGGAAACCCTAAAACCTGCAATAAGAGCTGCCCTTTTTCAATACAGCAAAAAGCAGACAAGCAACTCTTTAACCTTAGGTAAGTGGCAAGAATTTAACTCTACTGCTCAGTTCATTTACATTTTCTTTTTCACTTGATTTTATGACAGCTTTACAGAGGTCACAGGCTACTTTTCGGAGGGGGAGGTACCAGGGATCGAACTCTGGTCCTTGCACGTGTGAGGCAGGCTGTGGCACCAATGAGCTAAATCCCCAGCCCCATGGGCTATTTTTAATGTGAAGAAACTCCACTTGGCAACTCTGAGCATTTCTGATTACTAGACTCTCTCTATGGAGTCAGGGCACCCTATACTTGTGGTTTGGGGGGGTTCTGGGAATAAGAAAAGCAGTGTTTGTTTTGTCAGTAACACGAGCTCAAAGTTTCATTTTTCTGAGAAGATAATCAGGGTCAGACAGTTCAAGGTGCTACCCTAGGTCACATAGCGAGTCCTAAGCAGAACCCATGGATGTCTACACTAGTGAACCACTGTACCAAGGGACAAAGTTTATTCAAAAGGGACAGCGTTAATGCATAAAGATTCCATCTTAAACTCTGCTTGCTCTTTGGAATCTGATTTCACAGGGCTAGGAGATACTTGACCAGGTCAACATAACATCACCCCTACCAGTCAGATCAGACAACTGAGGCACAGAGAGATGGCGTAACATGCCCAAGGTCACACCGGTGTGGAGGATGAGAATCCAGGTCTCCTGAATCTTAGGCCAGTGATCTTCCTTCCTCTATCACAACAAGGTGTCTGAAGAAGACCAGAGCAGCTGTCCCACCCTGCTCCCCTTGATCAATGACCCCCCACGGCCCAGCCATGATGACCTTCATGGTCCAAATGGCCTGTGTAAAAGCAGCGGGCCTGAGTGTGGGGCTGCTTACCTGTGTGCTGGATGGCCCCACAGCACGCCGGGGCACCTTGATGTCAAAGCCACCTTTAGGGTCTTTCTCCCCTCTCAGGCACGGGTCATTCGGGGGCTCCCGGCCCCCCTCCCAGTCACAGATGGTCTTCCGAATGGCCTGCAGGACACTGCAGAGGGAAGAACCGAGACTCGGGCCAGCCGTTCACCCTGGAAGGAGGCGCTCTAAGCCTGTGTTCAGGGCCCACGGTGTCCCAGGACTTCCCACATCAAAATCCCTGGGGTTCCCATGATGCACACTCTTTTCCGCTCCCATCCCGGAGACACTGAGTTAACCGAATCCAGGCACAGTCAGGAATCTGCGTGTCAGTACGTATCCCGCATAATTCTCACGCCCACTTCGTGTTTTAAAGCTTAGATCTAGGCCATACAAATGGACAAGACTTGAGGGAAGCAAGGGGTGGAGTCTCTTTAATCCAATTAAATCTTGGTTTACTGAAAGTTGTAACAGTTTGTACCTGTTGCTAGCTTAAGCCGTGCTGCCAAATACATAATCTCTGACACATGGATCTCATTTCCTTCTCCCAAATCCATGGGGACAATGGCTACAAAGCAGGTAACATCGTCCCCATTGCACACATGGGGAGGAACTGGGATTTTGAGACAAAACCGGACCCCATTCACAAAGCTTTTAACAACATGGTGAGTCTGACTGTAAACTCAGAGCCAGAAACCACTCCTCTCAGACTCTCAGTCTCTCAAGAAAGAAGGCCTACTAGAACTCGCTGGAAAGGCCTGTATTCAGAGGTTAACCGGGAGGCAGACTGAGCCAGGAACTGCCTCTCTAGCCTGCAGCCAGCACCCCTTATTTCCAATTGCCCTGAAAAAGGCTACCTAGAACCTCACCTGATGAGCACGTTCTTCTTCTTGCGCACTGCCTGCCTCAGGGGTTCCCGGAGGGTCACTTGGGCAAAGTCCTGCAAGGCCGCGTAGATGGTGTTCCGGATGGCCTGGTTGAAGACGCTCTCCATCCTGCCCATGAGCACCTGCAGGCCCTTGATCATGGCGATCACCTGACCAGACAGAGACCTGGGGTCGGCTCACCACGCCTCCATGGACCAGTCTGTGCACCACGCGTCACCACGCTGCAGAAGCACCAGGCCAAGGCCATTCAGGGACTAGGTAAGACAGAGATCCTGAAGCCAAGCACACACCTGTGATCCCAGGCAGAGGCTGAGGCCATAGGATTGCAAGGTTAAGCCCAGCCTGAGAAATGGAAGTGACTTAGTTGAGTTCCCTCTAAATCACAAAAGATTTAGCTCAGTGGTTTCACCACCTGCCTTACAAGCGCAAGGTCCTGAGTTCGATCCCTGGGACAAAACAAACAAACAAATAAACAAAAAAACAGGCTTGGGGATACAGCTGGTGAAAGCCCTGGGTTCAGTTCCCAGCAATGCAAGAAACAAAACACACCAAAAGTTAGTGCACCGCGTACACACAGGTCAGTTCTCCACTTCCTTCATCAACAAGGTCCCACTACGGCACAATCTCTTATGCTGCTGTCCAGCCATAATGGAAAACAGTATGGAAACTCCTTAGGAAACCAGAAGCTGGACTATCGGGGATCCTGCAGTCCTACTTCTGCATATATACCCGAAGGAAACGAAGTGAGGATGTTGAAGAAACACCCTCATTCCCATTGTAACGTAGCATATTCACAACAGCCGAACTAACCTTGTACCTACTGACCAATGAATAAAGAAAATGCACCCACACGCATACAGTGGGTTACTCCGCCATAAAATAGAAAGAAATCCCATCATTTGCAGCAACAGATGCAAAACTGGAAAACATTCTGTTAAGTGATTTATGTCAGACACAGAAAGTAACTACCACTACAGAAAACTAAAAAGCTGATTTCAAAGAAGTACTGGAGAAAGTCACGTCCCAGAGCATCGGAATGGTACGGGGAAAGGGGCACTGGAAGAAAGGAGGGTAACTGGGTACAGGGACAGCTGGACAGGAGGAACAGCTTCCAATGTTCAACAACACCGAAGAAACCATGGTTCACAATTAACAGCATATTTCCGGACATATCTAGAGAGGATTCTGAATGTTTCTACGCAAAGAAACATCTGAGGGGATGGGTTTGCCAATCCTCTGACTGATCACTGCATATTATGTATGCATGTACTGAAATGTCACACCATACCCCATCAGGATATACACCTACTTCGTCAATTAAAAACACATTTTATTAAAAATTTAAAAATTATTATCTTTATTAGTACATGTTTGCAGTACATAATGACTAAAAGCATCATGTGGAACTACACATGCATGTAACATATGTTAACTCTTTTTAATTCCTTCCCTCCTTCCCCTTTTCAAATATATTACTAAAAAAGAAAGTCTTCCCATGAAATAAGGATGTCGGCTAAGTGGAACAGTGCATTTCCAGATGCGGCTGATCTTCACCCTGGCATGAACTCCATGTCTTGTGGCTGACTGATGACAAACGGCAGCCTGTATGTGGCCCACACTGAGTAGCAATCCCACTTGCGGAAGCCTCACCACACCCCCTGCACCCACAGCCCATGTCCAATAGAGCATTCCCCTTAACGAAGGCTAAGAAAGTTCCACGATCTTTGCTCCGGAAACAGTTCGGCCAACTGCTGTCTGACTGTGCAAAGGGAAGCCGTCTCCTGAAGCAAGAGCCTCTCCTCCTCTTTGCCGCCTCTCCCCCTCACCTCCCTTATCTATTTGGAGAGGTGGGAGGCGGCCGTGGGGAGGACTGTCACCTGTGCCCATCTCGGCGGTCTGTCGGGGCCAGTCTGCCTGCAATATGTGTCCTCTCTTCAGCTCCAAGCCTTCTCCTCGAGGCCCGAGCTCCCTCCTCGCCCTGAGGAAGGGAGGCACACACATACGCAGCTACCACATAACCCGCAGGTAAGAGGCGGGGTGGGGGAGGAGTCCGATGTGGTTCTGAGGAGAGCTCCATTCTCCAGTCCTAAATGAGCAGCACCAGATCTGACCCTTTCACCCTAATCAGGCTCAAGTAGTAACTTCTTGACTGGCTCAGAATTCTGAGGGGAAAACGTGGGCCAATCAGCCTTCACACAACTGCCACATTTATCACACCCTCAATGAAAGTGCTTGACTCTACACCAGACTGCAGGTCCAGCAGGGACACACCCTTGGTCAGTGTCCAGGCCTGACAGGCAGACATTCTGTTTCAGAATGACTCCAAACACACAGCGTGCAGGGCTGTCAGACCTAAGAGAAAATCTTTGCATCTCTGGGCTAAGCAAGATTTCTTAGCTACAGCGTAAGAACTATAAACTAATAATAAGACTGATAAATTGGACCTTATAAAAATTTAAAACTGTTACTCTTCCAAAGGCATTCTTAATAAAAAGGGAAGGTCACTCTTTAGAGAAAACACTTTCAAAATAAATAAAATAAACATACATATATGATTAAGGTCTTATTTTCATAATGTGGAAATAATTCCATAACTCAATAAGACAGAAATTCAATTTTTTAAAAAATGGGCCAAAGATTTTAACAGATAATATGTTAAAAGGGAAGATATTCGAGAGGCCCATAAGCACATGGAAAGATGCCCAATATCATTAGTCTTCAGGAAAATAAAAATTTAAACCTCAACGAGAATCTGCTACATTAGGGTAGCTAAAATTAATAAGACTGATGATATCAAGTGTGATAGCTCTTTATCCAGATGCTTCCCCAAGCCCCATATATAGGTGTGGCTCTGGGTAGGTGGCTGCATGAGTGTGATACTGGATTAGGGTGTGTGATATCTGTATGAGTCCACCCATGATTCTGGGTGTAGCTGAACGGATTTACTAAAGAGGGAAGCTCCACACTGGGTGTGGGCCGCACCAACCAATGTTGGGTTTGTAGCCTGGATGGAACAGAAAGAAGGAAAGCACTGCTGCTTCCTGCTTCCTGCTTCCTGCCAGCCATGTAATGGACTCTTTATCCTCCTCTGCCATGTGGCCCTGCCTTGGACTGAAACCTCTACAAACTGTGAGATAAATAAATCTTTTCTCCTTGAACTTGTGTGTGTTGGGGACTTTGCCCCCAGCAATGAGAAAGTAACTAAGACACCAAGGATTAGGAGGGTGTGGAGTGACAGAACTCTTACAAAGAATAAGTGGTAACATATGATATATTATTCTTGGCATTTTCTTTAAAAAATTAAACACACTTACAAAGAGTTCCAATAAAAATTACAATACCCACATAGATTTATACTCAAATAACATGAAGCAATTTTACTCGTATTGGTCAAAACTTGAATTATCAGGAATTGAATAAACATACTGTAGTTTAATAACCATACAGTGGAATAATACTGAGCAATAAAAAAGGTATTGATATGCAAAAATTTTGAATCTCAAAAGCAATATGCTGGATGACAAAAGTCAAATACAAAAAATAAATACTGTAATGATTACACTCACATGACTTCTTCAAGAAGTTATAAACAAGTCTATGGTAACAGAAATCGGGTAGTTGCCTGGGGCTGGGACAGCAGGAGGAATGAATTACAAAGTAGCATGAGAAATCTTTAAGATGGAAATGACCTGCATCTTGATTATTGTACGGCTTCAAAAGTATATACAACTTTCAAGACTTTGAATTATTCACTTTAAATGAATGAAGTATCTTGAACATAAATTAAACCTCAATAAAAGTAGTGACAAAGACTGTAATATCTTCATGGAGATATCACACTCATGACACATAATCACAGTACTATAAAGGAACATGCGAAGAGCAATACGATACTTTTTCACATTAAAAAAGTTAATAACCGCCTTTATTTGCTCTCTTCTCTCTGGGTTTACTATTGGGCAACCAGAAATTAGTTGAACTTTTTTCTTCCTTAAGATACTTCATTTATTTTTGATCTGCTTTATGGGATTCAACTTTGAACTCAGTAGGATTTAAAATTTTGGTTATCAACTTTTTCTGTGTGATCTTGGATTAGACAGTGGCTTTGGGCAAAAGGAAAAAAAACTGGACACAAAATTTAAACTTCAGTTTTAAACTTTAAACTTTCAGGGACACCATCCAGAAAGTGAAAAGATAAACTATGTATGGGAAAAAATTTCAGCAAAGTATGTACCTGATAAGCAACTTATATCTAGTACATATAAAAATTCTTACAATTCAACACACAAAAAAACAACACAAATAGCTACCGTGTGGTTCCAGTCTTGTAATCTCAGCACCCAAAGGCTAAGACAGAGAGATCAAAAGTTTAAGACTAGCCTGAGCAGTTTAGCAACTTAGAATCCATATCAAAAAAAGGAAAAAGAAAAAGCGACTTCTAGGAAGATGGCAGAGTGGTGAACAGCAGACAAACAGCCTCTTCAAGATTTGGTGTCTAGATGCTAGAATATAGCAACATGAGAAAGAAAAGAAAAGGGGAAGTGGGACCCCAGGACCCAAGAAGGATCTGAAGTGAGAACTGAAGCCCAGGGGACAGCAAAGAGAGAGAGAGCTCAATGCAGAAAAAGGACTTGGCAAATGGCGCTTTCTCCATGAGCCCTGACTCATTGTGTGGGAGGGTGGCTCAAACCCACAGACACAGGGTGACTACTGGTGACCACGGAGGCCTCCACAGAGAAACGCACCTGTGGAACAAAACAGTGGACACAGCGGACTGTGAGTAATTTGAGTTCAGATATCCCCTAGGAGAGGGAAATTGGAGAAGGGCCAACCGAGTTCAGAACTCGGAAAAAGAATGGGCTGACTTGATCAGGGTGAGATGGAACTGAGTTCAAGTTGGCAGGAGATCAAGGAGCCAAGTTCAAGCCTGGAGGAGGTACACAGAGCGCTGCAAGCTGAACAAATTGAGTTCCAGCCTCACAACCAGAAAGTAGGCTCAACTACACAGAACCAACGGTTCAAGCTTGCTGGGATTATCCCCTACCCTGCAGTAGGTCCATGGCTCACTTGCTGGAATTAATGAACAGGGATCTGGACTCTGTCTGTCCACTCTGTCTACCAGTGACAGCAGAGACACAACTTGAAGTGGACATTTAAATTTTTTTAAATTTTTATTTTGTCTTCTTTTTCTTAATTGTTGTTTTATATAAGTGTGAACATTGTTTCTAGTTTTTCTTGTTGTTCTTCTTCTGTTGTGATCTTGTTTTTATTTCTTCCTTCTTTCTTTCCCTCCTGTCTTCTTCACTAGTCTCTCAAAGTTAGCATAATCTTCCTTTGTCCTCCAGCCTTGCTCCTCATCTCTTCCTCTTCTTCTATTTCTCTATTTTTCCCCCAACCCCTTTTAAATTTTCTCCACTGAGGGTAAGACTGCCATATCGAGGGTACATTTACTATATACAATTTTCTGGTTTGTTTTAGATTTTGTTATATAACCACAAATCTAGTTCATATGGTTAAAGGTGGCAAATTAATAGTTACTACAATCTGTCATTTTCTAGGCTGTGTTTGATGCTCTTGGTACTGCTGATCGTACTGCTTTAGCCAAGGTGACATAACCGTTCTAATCAGTTGTTCTTCCTGGTATGCCAAGACTGAGATTACCTAAGGGTCATAAACAATACTACAGCCAGTGCCAAAGAACCAGGGTCTAGGCCAAATAGGCAACAACTTCTCCTCCCCATAAACTGAAGAGGTAGGACCTGGCAACAAACTTAAAACCCAAAAACTAGTTACATTTGGAAAACATCTCTGAAAAGCAGTCATTTCCTAAGGGTTCTAACTATTAGCAATAAAGCTACCTGCCTTCAGCAATTTATAAGCATCAACCCAGGAATGAAACTTAAAAAGAAAAAGAAAATGAGAGACAGGTAAGCAAGATATAACTCCCAGAATTCCAGATCACCAAAGGCAAAGCTAGGGGACAATGAGGTGGAACAACGTGAAAGCTGCACACCTGGACTCTCCGAAGTGGTAAGAATGGAGGTAATAGTAGATAAATGAGGCTTTGGAAAAAAAATCAAATCAGGAATAATTTCTAGGATAACTACAGAGATGGTAGATAACGAAAGACATGATTAGTGACTATAGAGCAGATGCAGATTAAAAAAAATACGAGAGGAGCTTAGGAAAATGTTGGAAACCATACACACTCAACACAGGAAAGAAATGGAATCCATGAAACATTCAAACAGCTATCCAGAAGATGAGAAATTCCGTTGAAAAGATACACAGCAGAAAGAGCCAATGTGAGGAAAGAATATCACATACAGAACACAAGATTGCAGTCAGCGAGCACGAAAAGAAAGATTTCTTAAAAATAGCAAGGTGCACCGAAAAATTGATCCAACAACTGCTAGATGATGAAAAGAAGAACAACATAAGATTGGCTGGAGTCAATGAAAAAGCAGGAGATAGTGCAAATGACATAAAAGACCTATACACCACCAGGCGTAGTGGCACACACCTGTAATCCCAGCACTCAGGAGGCTGAGGCAGGAGGATCACTGTGAGTTCAACACCAGCCTGGACTACAAAATGTGTTCTGAGTCAGTCTCAACTACATAGTAAGACCCTGTCTCAAGAAAAACAAAACAAAACAAAAACAAAACCGTACACCGAAGTAAGGGCAGAAAACTTCCCAAGCAGGGAAAAAGAATTTGGCATACAGAACTCCAATTAGCCATGATAAAAAAAAATCTTCCCTAAGGCGCACAATAGCCAAGATTCCAGACATTCAAGAACAGAATATTGGAACTTGTTAGAGAAAAAAAAAAAACCAAATTACATATAAAGGAAAGCCCATCAGTATCACAGTACACTTCTCAACACAAATCCTCACTCATGTCAGTAAGAGCTTGGAGTTAAGTAACTGAAGCCCTACAAGAAAAGAGCCTCCAACCCAGACTGATGTATCACACAAAACAATCTTTCAAAATCGATAGAGAAATAAAATACTTCCATGACAATAACAACAAAAACAAAAAAAGAAAACTGAAGCAATTCATGACCATAAAACCAGCACTACAAAACGTTCTTAAGGACATCTTAGAAAGAGATACTGAATACTACAACTCCATGAATCCCAACAGAATGAAGTCACCAGACAAGGCAAGTAATTAAACAGAAGGGGGGAAAATGGAATCAACCACAGAAAACATGACAAAGATAAGACAATACATATCAGTTACAGCCAGCAATTCACCAATCAAAAGAAATAGACTCACCGAATGGATCAAGAATCAAGATTCAATAATTATTCTGCATACAAGAAATACATTTAATTCAAATAAGAAATTCATAGACTGAAAGCGAAAGACAATACTTTATGTAATAGGAATCCAGAAAAAAGTAGGGGTAGCTATTCTATTTGCAAACTGGATTTCAAGCCAAGACTGATTAAGAGAGACAAGAAGGTCACTACACATCCCTGTAAAGGAAACAATCCAAGAGGAAGAGATAGCAATCATAAATATATATGTACCAAACACCTAACTGCATAAAACCAGTATTAATGGATATGAAAAATCAAATAAGCACTAATATGACTGAAATGGGGGGTCCTCGATACCGCACTCTCACAAATCGATCAACTAGACAAAAAAATCAACAAATAACAGAACTGAACCAAACTTTTGATCAAATGGACTTAATAGAAATCTACAGTGTTCTACCCCACAAAAGAATATATATTCTTAGCTGCACCCAAGACATTCTCCAAAATAGACCACATACTACCTTATAAAACATGGTTAAGCAAGCAAAGGAAATGAAATTATCCCATGCATTTTATCAGAGCACAATGCAATGAAATTAAAAATCAATGACAAAACAAACCACAAAAATTCCATAAACATATGGAAATTAAATAATACCCTCTTGAACAACCACTGGGTCACAGATGAAAATAAAGACGAAATTAGACAGTTTCTACAATTAAACAGTAATGTCAATACAACACACTGGAACTTAATGAGATGCTCTGAAAGCAGTTCTACAAGGGCAATTTATAGAGGTGAAATTCTCACAACAAGAAAATATTGCAGGCTCAAATAAACAGTCTAATATTGAACCTCAATATTCTAGAAAAGCAAATCAATCCTAAATTTGGTACGAGGGAAGAAATTATAGTTTAGAGCAGATATTAATACAACAGAGGTTAATAATACAGATAATGAATCAAAGAGTTTGTTCTTCAAAAGATTAAATGAAACTGACAAACCCTTAGCCAATTTTATAAAGAAAAGGAAAGAAAAGGCTCAGATCCATTCAACAAGGAATGAAAAGGGTGAAATGGCAGCAGACCCGCCAGAAATCCAGAAGATCATCAAGATCGACTTCAAGAACATGTACTGTAGAGTAAGATGGAAAATGCAGAAATGAACAGATTCCTAGATACAGATGAATTACCAAAGCTGAATCAAGAACATATAAAACTTCTAATAAATTAGTATCACTCAATAAAATTGAAAATGTAATTAAAAACCTACCAACAAAGAAAAGCTCAGGCCCTGATTGATTCACTGCTGAATTCTTCAAGAAAGGTACAGAAGATCTAAGGTCACTACTTCTCAAACTCCTTAATAAAAATGAAAGAGAAGCAGCACTCAAATTCATTCCTGGAAGTAAGCATTACCTTCATACCAAAACTAGAGAAGGATCCAACTGAAAAAGAGAATCACAGGCCAATCTCTCTACTAAACATAGACACAAAAATCCTCAATAAGATACTGGCAAACAAATGCAGCAAATCATCAAAAAACTTACACACCATGACCAAGTTGGATTCATCCTAAGGATGCAGGGATGGTGCAACATTCACAAATCAATATATGTAATACACCACAATAACCGAGCAAAGGACAAAAACCCTATGATCATTTCAGTAGATGCAGAAAAAGCATTTGGCAAAGTCCATCACACATTCATGATAAAAACCCTGAAGAAAAATGGAATAGATGGACTATCTCTCAAACTGATACCATCTATAAAAAAACTAATGGCCAACATTACACTAAACAGAGAAAAACTGAAAGCTTTCACTCTAAAATCAGGAACAAGATAAGGTTATCCACTGTCAGCACTCTTGTTCAATATAGTTCTGGAAATATTAGCCAGAACAATTAGACAATTATCCAGAGCAATTAGAGACAGAAACAAAGGAATAAGGACAGGAAAGGAAGATGTTAAATTAGCATTATTTGCAGATGACACAATATTGTGTCTAGAATACTCCAAAAACTCCAAGACACTTCTAGATTTAATAACCAAATTTGTAGTGTAGCTGGATACAAAGTCAATAGTCAAAAATCAATACCATTCCTGTGCAGAAATAACAAACTCATAGAAATTAGAGAAACAACACTTTTCAAAATAGTATCCAAAAAAATGACATACCTAGGAAATCAGTCTAATGAAGTAAAAGATGTTTACACAGAAATCTAAACTACTCCGAAAAAGGAGATTGAAGAGGATATCAGAAAATGGAGAGATGTCCCTTTTTCTTGGGTAGAAAGAGCCTATATAGTATAAATGGCCATACTTTCAAAATTGTTATACAGATTTACTGCAATCCCAATAAAAATACCAGTAGTGTATCTACTGAATTACAGAAAACAATTCCAAAATACATTGGGAACCAGCAAAAGACAAAGGCAAAGCAGGGGGCATCACACTCCCTGATTTGAAATTATACTACAAAGCTACTGTGATAAAGACAGAATGGTACTGGCAAGAAAAAAACAAAACAAAAACCCAGACTCAAGGATCAACAGAATGGATTAGAAGACACAGAAACAACTCCAAACATAGTCAGACACCTTATCCTTGACAAAGCAGCCAAACACCTTACCTTCACTGGAAGAAAGACAGCCTCTTTAAAGGTCCTGGAAAAACTGGCTTTCGACACGCTGAAGATTAGAACTAGACCCATGTTTTTCAACATGCAATACACTAAAACAAACGGATCAAAGACCTACATATTAAAACAAAAGCACTCAATCTGGCAGCAGATGGAACAGGTGGAACTCTCTAAGACTTTGGTGCAGGCAAAGTCTTTTTTTTTCTTTTTCTCTCATTGAGTTTATTGGTACATTTTAGGTATAGAGTACAGTTACATTCACCTTTGGGATCTTGTACCTCTACATGACAGGTCTTGGTCAGGCAAAGTCTTTATGAACACACAGGAAACATCTCAAAGAATAAACTCAGATCTCATCTTATTAAAAAACTTTTTCTCAATGTGCACCCATTGAGCTATAATAGGAAGAAAAGACACAAAGGGGAAGGGGAATTATGAAGCGTACAATAAAGGAAAGAAGGGAAAGGAATAAATATAAGAAAAGGAAAAATGGAAAGGAAATCTTTGTAAATAGCGAAGAGTGGAGAGGTTAAAGGGAGGGCAGTGGAATGGGGAAAAATAAGAACCAATATGTATCATTTAAAGGTACAAATTTCCAATGATGAATATCATATCATACACTCAAAATGTATCAATAAACTTAATTAAAAAAAAACTTTCCACAGCAAAAGAAACCACCAACAAAGTGAAGATAAAACACAGTGTAGGAAAAAAATTTGCCAGTTGTTTCTCAAAGGACTAATGTCTAGAATATATGAAGAATTAAGAAAAAAGCAGACCCCCCTCTCATTTAAAGACCTAATCCAAAAATGAGCATATGAAATGAACACACGCTTCTCAGATAATGAGGTATAAATGGCAAATAAATGTATGAAAAAACGTTCAACATCACTGGTCATTCAAGAGATGCAAATTAAAATAACACTGAAATTCCACTGTTTCAAGAAATCCACCAATTACAAATGCTGTAGGGGCTGTGAGGAAAAAGGAACCCTTCTCTCCTGTTGGTGGAAGTGTAGACTGGTACAATCAGAGCAGAAATCAGAGTGGAGATTCCTCAAAACATTAAAGCTAGAGGTTCCATTTGACCCAGCTATTCCTCTTCTTGATATATTCCTGAAAGAATTAAAAGCATCATACCACAGTGATATATTCACACCCATGTTCATTAAAATTTGTAACAGCTAAATGTTGGAAACAGCCTAAATGCCCATCAACTGACAAATGGATAAAGATGTGGTTAATGCAATGAAGTACTACTCTGCCATAAAGGAGGAAAAGTTTAAGACATTTCTAGCTAAGTGGATGGACCCTAAGACTATGAAGTGAAATAAACTGGACCCACACATTGTATCTCTGGTGTGAGAAACCAAAAGTGTACATAAGGACCAAAATGTATAATATATATTTGGAAATGGGAAGAAAATGTTCAAATGAGAAGGGAAACAAGGCAGGGGGAGGAAGGAAGGAACAAGAAAGGGATTGGCAAATCAAAACCACCATGAGATACCACCATGCACCCACTAGGATGGCTAAAATAAAAAAGGCGGTAACAAGTGATGGAACAAAGTGAGGAAAGGACAACCTCAGACACTGTGGATGGAACTACAAAACAATACTGCTTCTTTGGAAAACAACCTCTCAAAGTTTTAAGGCAGTTTCCACATACCTAGCAATTCCTCTCCTAGACGTACACCCAAAAGAAATGAAAACATCTATTTACACAGAAACTTGTGTATGAGTGTTCATACTGGCAATGCTCATGATGATAACTGCAAAGTTCAAACAACCTAAATATTCATTTAACTGCTGAGCATATAAATCTGGAATATCAACCTAATGGAGTATTATTCAACTCTAAAGGAACAGAACACCGATACATGCCACAGCACAGACCAATCGCGAGGACAATGTAAGTCAAAGGAGCCAATCAAAAAGGGCCACATGTCAAGGACAATTGCATTTATACAAAATCTCTCGAACAGGAACATGTACAGGAACAGAAAGCAGATTAGTGCTTGCTGGGGAGGGGGGTGTGTATAGGAAGTGACTGCCAATGGGTACAGGTTTCTTTTGGACGTGACAAAAATATTCTAAAATTGGATAACAGTAATGGCCACTCCATTCTGAGAGTAGGCTATAAATGAAATGCACAATTTAAATGGTGAATTTTATAACATGTGACTTAGATTTCACTAAAGCTGTCATTTTACAGATGGAAAAAAACAGAATCGGGGAAGGGATTAGAATTCATCCATTCAATAGCAACACGAGAAGCTAGAAGGCAAGAAAGGCATGCTTTCAAATGTTTGGAAAAATATTTACAGTTTAGAATTCTCTGTGTCTAGCCAACTACAAATGAGGCTGGAACAAAAACATTTACAGACATTCACATTCTCGTAATCCTTTCTTAGAAGCTGCTGAGGGACACACTCCATGAGAAGAAGGAGGCAGACTTGAGATCCACAACAGGAGATTAGCATAACTCACAAGATACTGAGGAGGAGATGAATCAAATTCATAGCCAGGCAGCAGGACAAATCAGTGGCAAGGAGAGGCCTTCAGGAGGAAAGGTTCAAAGGACAAAAGAATAATAAAATTCAAATAATAATGATTAATTTTTTAAGGAGTTTTATGTTTTGGTGGTTACATCCGGGCTGCCTTTTAGTCAGTTCATGGGGAATGAACAAAACATAAGGTGCTGTCAGCCAGGCACAGTGACAGGTGCCTGTGACCCCAACACTCCGGGAGCCTGAAACAGGAGGGTTATCCGAGCCCAGCCTGGGAAGCTTAAGCAAGATTATCTCAAAATAAAAAAGAAAAAAGGCTGGAGAAGGAGCTCAGTGTGAAGGCTCTGGGTTCATACATACACACGCTCACACACACAGTCACACACAGACACACTGATAACCTTTAGAGCAGCTACAAATGAACAAGAGTATAAACATATTCATAACGGACCGTGTGACTCACTGCTGAACAGCAATTTCTTGGTCCACATAACTTAAGGTAATTACTGATTTTTATAAAAAAGAATAAAATTATGACCATGAGTATGCAGGGGGCATAAGGCGAAGATAAGAGAACTAAATCCTTATGTCCTAAAGTAGGAAATAAATAGAAAATGCTCTAAACTGAAAAAACCAAGAAATAGCCTCAAAGGCCCATTACTAAGATCTATGGAGATAAACACCAGAAGAAATAGCTTAATGAGGTGAAAGATTTATTTTCTATTGGGGATTCAGGGAGGAGAGGGGTGGTACAGGCTGCTGTTTTGCTTTTTTTTATGTTTAAATATCATGGATAACTTTTTTCTTTTCAAAGTTTTTAACATGATCTACTAATAAAATAAAAGTGGCAAAAACCTGCTATGCACAGCAACTTAAGGACGAGAAGGAAATCCAGCAAAGTCTTGCAGTGCTGGTGTCTGGATGAGGTTCTGAGGCCGTGGGCGGGCAGGGAAAGGACGTTGAAGGGACATTTTCTAAACTGCCTGCGACCCAAACACGGTCCTGTTATTAAGGAAAGGCGCCTGGCCAGTTTACATGGCTGCACGTACTCTCCAACTCTTAGGGTCACTTCAGAGAGGCCTGAGGAAGACTTTCCCCTTCGTGACGGGGGCTGGGATAGTTTCTTGAAGATTTATGTCAGCAATGGAAGCAAAAAAGGAGTCAGGGAAAACAGGACAATGTCGGCCGCAGAGATAAGCTTTCCCCCACTGGAAATTAAGCCTCTGAGCCTCAATCTCCACTCTGCAGAGCTCCTGAGGAACATCTCTAACCTCTCACGTTTGTATGATCCTTTCAGCTTTCAAAGCTCATCCACGACCGCTCTCTTACTGGACAGCATCATCTGATTCTCAACAACGTCTCTGGATGTGAGGAAGGTGAGGCGAGCTCCATGTGACAGGTGGGCAAGCTGAGGCTCATAGAAAAAGTGACCACGGGCCGTCGCTGTGATACAGGACCTGACTTCCACATCAGCCACTGAGGGGCTTCGAACGCTCATGCCCCAAGGAACCACGCTCACAACCCAGGACGAAAGAGCTTCTCCCCCAGCAGAAACATCGCCGTGTAGTCAGAACACAGAAGATCATTCAGAGGGTTATAAAGCACGACACAAGGGTCTTCCCTCCAGAAATGACTACAAAAATTTAACAATACACTATGCGCAGCTTCTTACGTAACGGACATCCTTTTATCGGCGGCACAGGACCCAGAGATATAACTAAAATTTACCTTACTCACTTGGCCCCACATGGAGGCACCTGTCTTGGTATTCCAAGCAATACTGTGATAACTCTCTCTGCACACATTTCACAGCTGCTTTATTTCCCTGGGACACATTCCCAAAAGCACAGCTTCTGAGCCAAGGGCTGTAAATATTAAAAATGTCAATGTGCATGGTCACACTCCCTCAGAGAAGGCCACCAGTAATGCCAGCGAACTCCACTTCCCACACCTCCGCTGCAGCAGGCAAAACTGATCCTTGCGCTCCTTGCTCTCCTCGCTGCTGAACCCTCAATCTTGTTTTAGCTCCAATCTGCAGGTCTCGGGTCACTCATTCACCTCAGGGTCTTTCCTATCTTGTTTAGCCATTTTTTGTTTGTTTTCTTTTGGCATTTTGAGGAACACATGTGTTTCTAATTTTTTTTTGGGGGGGTGGTTTTTCGAGACAGGGTCTCACTATGTAGATGAGACTGACCTGGAACTCACTGTGTAGCTCAGGCTGGTCGCTCCAATCTGCAGGTCTCGGGTCACTCATTCACCTCAGGGTCTTTCCTATCTTGTTTAGCCATTTTTTGTTTGTTTTCTTTTGGCATTTTGAGGAACACATGTGTTTCTAATTTTTTTTTGGGGGGGTGGTTTTTCGAGACAGGGTCTCACTATGTAGATGAGACTGACCTGGAACTCACTGTGTAGCTCAGGCTGGTCTCAAACACACACCGAGAATGCACCACCACGCCCGGCTTCTAATCATTTCTGAATAAGAACTTTTGGCAGAGGTTAATTTGGGCAGCAGAAGGGGATGGGGAAAGGTGCGTACATGAAGACACCAACATTCTCAGCTCGGCCAGGTCCATTTCCAGAACCACAGGAAGCAGCAGTCTGGTGTGGGGTGGGAGACCACACCTACCTCCACGAAGGCAAACTTCTCCTCGCTGGTGTAGTTGTAGCGTGTGGCTCGCTCATACTCTTCGGCCGTGCCAGGGCAGTCCTTGTTGCAGAACTTGTCTGTGGGGTGAACCAGCTTCCAAGAGTACTAGAGAGAGTGGGAACAATCCAATGCCCGTGAGCTGATGGCGAGCTAAACCGAATATGGTATGTCCATGCGGCCGAGTATTACTCAGCCATGTAAAGGGAAGTGTACTTATTTAAGCTGTGGCATGGAATAGATCTGAAAGCGTACAGTAAAGAACCCGAGTACAAAAGTCTATGTACAGTATGAGTCTATTTATACGGTCCATCCAGAATAGGGAAACCTACACAGACAGAAAGTAGACTGCTTAGGGCTGCAAGCACGGAGGTGAGGTATGCGGTCTCATTTTGAAATGATAAAAGTGTTCTAAATTGGAATGTGATTGTACAACTCTGTGAATGTACAAAAACCCAATGAAACAACACTCTCAGTGTGATGTGTGAGTTTTATCTCTGTAAAGCTGTTTAAGAGAGCTGAGGAGAGGTTGAGCAGATCGGTTCCTAGTGAACAGCAGTCAGCCAAGGATACTCACCACCTCCATGACGTGGGCGCTCCACTTGGACAGGAGCTGCAGGCCCCGCAGCGCCAGGTCGAAGAGCTCGCGGTACTCCTCGTCCGACTTCTGGCTGTCCAGCCCGGACCCTGTCACCACCTGGGGGACAGCAACTGTCATACTCACCGTCCATGTGCCCGGCAGGGAAGGGTTATAAAGCACGACAAACGCAGGCATTGCATCCCCGAGACAGATGAACCGGCCTCAGCTGAGGGTCTTGCTGAAGGCCACATGACTTGTAATTGGCCCAGGGTCCCCGTTTAGGAGGCACAGTGCCACAGACCTCATAAACACCCAGTGCCTAGACTCCACGGCAGCGGTACAGTGCAGACTGCACAGTGACTCAAGAATACAGACACTAAATATATGTATGCATGAAAAGAATAATGATTTTCACACAACAATCTTACTCTTGGTGTGTGTGTGGTTCTGGAAATTGAACACAGAGACATGCTCTACCACCGAGTTACATCCCTGGCCCTTTTTATCTTTCATTTGGACACAGGCTCTTGCTAAGCTGCATGGGTTAGCCATGCATGTGTAAGCCTTTTGCCTCAGCCTCCTGAGTAGCTGGAATTAGGGGTACACCAATGCACCCAGCTTGTGATCTCACTCTTAATACATGGCATTCCCTCTGATTTTCTATTCTACTTCATATGTTAATCACAAATCACTAAATTGGTTTTATTATTCATTTATTTGTCATGGCTCACTGATTAAAAAGCTCTGGTTAAAGCACTGCCTGTCTGCATTACACACCCCACAAAACGGGTCTCTATATGCAGACATGCTGCAAGCGGGCACGTATACACGTATGCAGCCGGCCCTGGTTACCGGCAGACTTTGTATTTGTGAACTCAACTGCGTGCCAAAATCTACTTGCAACCCCAAAATCAACACTTGAGATTTCTCAGTCATTTGTAAACATGTGCCTGTCTCCAGCCGAGGCTGGACAAAAAGCCTCTTGGCCTTTAGTTGTAGCTCTCAGACTGCACACAAAAGTCCTTTTCACAGTCTACTCAGCGCCATGCTCGCCATGCTTTTGTGCCTTTCACTGGTGATGTCGCAAGTGAAAACGGCCCCCTGAGCACAGGGATGACAGAGAAAGCTCCAGGGAGAAAGCAGACTACGGAGGGTGGAGGAACGGGGCTGGCCCCACCTGCAAGGAAGCTGTAACACCTTGTGGGAAAAACACGTTTCAGATGATTTGTTCAAGCCTAAGCCATAATACTACAGGCCCTCTGTTAATGCCGATGAATCAACACTATACAGGACACCCCAGAAGGTGTCTTTAAAAAGAAGCACACACAAAACACACAATACAACTTGACTAGGACTTAAGGAACAGCGGCACTCAAGAGCAATGGTTCCTGTGGCTGTTTGGCAGACTGGCACATTTGGTACGAAAGCTAAAGGCTTAGACTTGATCTTTTCCATGGGAGCCACTAGCTTCAAGGCCACGCTGCCTGCGCCTGTGAAGACTGCCCATTTCAAGTACAGCGCTCTATGAGCAAAGGATTTCCGGAGGATCACTACTAATTCTGGCCACACGGTGGAGCCAGAGAGCAAATGGGCTGTGCAGAGCCATCCAGAGGACCAGGACACATACACATTTATTAAAGGCAAGCTACATGAAGAGACGCAGGACACATGTTCCCAAGTATTAATCATGTCTGCTCCAGGATAGGAGGATTTTACCAGATTGTCCCTCCTTTTGCTGTTTTTTGTTTGTTTTTGGATCTTTTTTTGCGTTTTGGGCACTGACTATGTATCCATGCTCACAAAATACAAGTGCAAATGACACATCGTTACTGAGATTACGGGAGATTATAGCAGTCCCCTTCTCTCCCTAACTGCATCTGTGACTCTTTACAATAATCACTCATCCCTGTGAAACTGGAAAAAATATTTAGACGGCGTTAGGAACATGAGGGTTCGGAACTCGTTCTGCAGCCGTCAATGGAGGAGAAGCCTGAGCGCTGCAGGGCAGCACTGACAGCTCCTGGGCCCTGCCTACCTCCCGGGCACAGTGCCTGCTCCACGCACCTAATTAATTTTCTCAACAAACTTCTCAGGATCGATGTCCCCACTTTATTTTTAATTGATACACAGAGACTATACATATTTATGAGACAATATAATCTTTCAAACCATGTCTACGACGCTGAATGATCACACAGGTGTAACTGACGTATCTGCTCGGACAATGATCATTTCTTTCTGTCTGGAATAATTCAGAGTCTCTGCTATCTGCTCAGAAATACTTGGGAACTGCTGTCAACCACAGTTACCCAGTGTGCAATGGGACAGTAAAAGCTCCTCCTCCTCCTCCCAAATGCATCCGACAGCCACGAACCATTGCCTCTGCTAACCCTGACCCCATTTCCTTCCCAGGCCGTGCTATTAATGTTCATTTTGCACATGAGGAGGAGAATGAGGCACAAAGATGTCGAGTAATTTGCAAAGGAGAGTGGCAGGACCCAACTCGGTAAGTTTGGGTGAAATGCACCCAGGTCATAACTTATGCTCCTTGTCAAGAAATTTAACCTTACTCACAACAGTCACAGATTCTGTCTGGCTCTAAAACCCACCACGCTCTGAGCGCTGCCACCCTCCTCCTCGGACTGTGCTCCCGCCCTGTCACTCTCCTTTACCGGGTGTCGTCCTGTTCTCCCAGATGCTCCCTGTCCCTCCTGGCCAGGGCACATGGGGCCACTCACCTCACTGTTGCTGTAGCGAGCAAGCTCAGAGATGAAGCGGATGTGGTCGTCCCGGATCTGAACCATCTGCTCGCAGATGTTGTACTGGGGGCTGATGCTGCTCTGCGTGCACGTCCACCTGCACAGAAGGTTACAGGTCAGGGTGGCCCTGGTCCCAAGCGCCGGGTGGGACAGGTTCCTTCCACGCATGAGTCGCTCCTGGTCCTTGGCTCACGTGGCCGGCTCCCCTGGGTGGAACCAAACGCATTCCTGCCACCTGAGCACCGAAGCCAAGACAGCAGGACAGTGGGGAAAGGACAGCGCTGTGGGACCACAGGCTTGAGTGCGGAAGTCCTTCCTCGGCGTCCGGGCCGGCCACCTCAGATTCCACCAGACTTTCGCGCCTGCTCTTCAATACGCATCAGTGCATAGGGCTGAGGCTGGGGATCACAGCTTCCTACATACACAAAGGGCCGGAGCCCGAGCTAAGCCAAAAACAAGGCGGGCAACCTCCCCACACCCGCCCACAGATTCTTAAAGCCTCGACGCTCTGATGGGGCTGCAGAGAGGCCTTCTGGCCAGGCTGGGGGAAGACGAAACGGGCTTGTGTCTGTTCTCCAGTGGTGTCCTGGTGTCACGACGTACCCCAAAACAAGAAAGCCCACTTTGAGATGCATTCCCTCTGCCTTGCCTCTCTCCTTGCCCCTTCCTCTCCTGATATTCACTTTCTTCCTTCCTCCCTTTCTTCCACTCAACTCTTTTTTTAAAGACATCATTAGGAAAATCACGGTGAACAGATAAGGGAATGAACGAATGAATAGCCTTTCTCTTCCCCTCTCCCACTGTCTGGTGCTATTGTCCTAGGAGGCAGCCTGAGCATAAGCCCTGAACAAGCAGGGAAAGGCTAGCGGAAGACTTTAATACTTCAAAAGGAGCCCTAGCTGGGCAAGGTGGGGCAGCCCCATTATCCCAGCTACTCAGGAGTCAGAGGCAGGAGGACTACAAGTTTGAGGCCAGGCTGGGCAGCTCAGCAAGACTATCTTAAAATACACAATAAATAAAAAGGGCTGGAGATGTAGCTCAGTGCCCATACCCTGGGTTCAACTGCCCCTGCAAAACAAAACAAAACAAAATCTGCCTTGAAGTGGTTTTTAGAAGGATGTGCAGAACGGTGACAGCCTAGCTCATGCTTGGACTTCGCTCTTCCTTTAATTAATCCTCTACTTTGAGCTACTTCTGGGGTGACCCGGACACCGCCACTCAGGCTCCACATTCCCGGCCTGGTCACACAACAGACTTCACCTCCACGGCTGCAGGTGGCACAGGACTCACACAGGAAAGGGGAGGGAGTGGGCTCGGGCTCCTGGTCCAAGCTCCCCCTCTGGGACAGCCTCAGAGACAGCTTGGGGACTGAGCAGGCGTAGCTAAAGGACACTGACGGCTTTATTCTGGATACTAGGGATCGAACCTAGGGCCCTGTGCATGCTAGGCAAGTGCTCTACCACTGAGCTACATCCCTGGTCCCTATACAGTGTTGAGACAGGGTCTTGCTAAGCTGTCCAGGCTGGGCTTGAACTTGTGTTCCTCCAGCCGCAGCTTCCAGAGTGGCTATGATCAGAGGTCTGCACCACCACATCCAGCCTACTGACATCCTTTTAAAACACTACACTCTCACCGCTGACCAAAGGATCCCCAGCCCTTGGAAAGGCCTTGCTCATGCTCATCTCGGGGCGAGATGTACACAGAAGGGTCCCCTATACAGCCTCAGGGGTCAAAGGCGTGGACAAAGCTGGAGCCAGCACCTCCCCAAATTCTGGGACCCACTGACACCAAGCCCTGGCGGAGTTCCTAGATTCCTGGTTTATAAAGTGACCTACGGGGAGGCTGTCAACGCCCCCGTACCACTACAGCCATCCAAGCCACTCACTTAACCATATATTTACTGTGTGGTCACAGATCCTGCGCAGCGAATGGGGGTGACATAAGACACTACCTCCGCGCTCCATCTGACCACCGGGGACAGTCACACCTCCCCACTGCGGGGGGGGGGACTCCCACTGCCCCAGAGGGGCACACAGGTTGCTGCAGAGGGGACAAGGGACGAGGTGAGGCTCTGAGTCCTTTTGAACCTGGCAGCAAAGGGCGGATACAAAAGGGCCTAGAGCACCCTCCTCGGCTCTCCTCCGTGGTGGTGCCAGGGCCCAGGGAGCCTGCGGCCCAGGGCTCTGGGGAGGGGGGAGGGGCTGAAGTGGCCCCTCGGCCCCCTGCCCGGGCTGGGCGTCCTGCGGGAGCCAAGAGACATTACGGCAGGCACTCACTTGGACTTGTTCTCTTCATAGTGAGCACTGGTCTTAATGTATCTGGCCAGCTCTATCTGCATGTCGCCGAAAAGAGGCACCACCTGCAGCTGCTGTAAAGGAAGCAAACAGCGCGTGAGACGCAGGCCATGGAGGGCTGGGGCAGCTGCCTTCACTGGCAGGCCTCCGTGTGCATCTGGGCCGGCCCCTTGTTTGTACTTCTGATGAAACCTCAGGACCCTGGAATCAAAAGGAGCCCCAGCCAGCATACAGGTCCTCCCCTGCCTCCAGCCAACTCCATGACCCAAGCAACTGAACCCAGAGAGGCCAAGCACTCCTCTGTCTGAGGTCACACAGCCAGTCAAACACATGAAGGCAGAGGAATACATGGCTGGCCTCTCCGTGCCAGGTCTTTTCTGCTCTACCTTCCTCCAGCTCAGAAATCTTTTTGCTCCAAACTCTGCTCGTGGAGCCGGTGTCTGAGTGCTGCTGCTGGGCGTGGCCTCTGTGAGAGGTCCACGGGAAGGAAAGGAGACCATGTACCTGACACCAGGCCAGGGCCAGGGGAGGGTGGCTGTGTCTGCTATCTGCTCCTGGAGCACTACACTCTGGGCCAAAGCCTCTACAACAGCACCTTAACCCACACAGCAACCTGCGAGGTCAGAACGGCCACCACTTGTGCTTTGCAGATGCAGAAACCGATGCTGAGGCGTCCCTGTGACTTCACAGTCACACAGACCAGCGAGAGTCATGCAGCCGAGACCACATCCCAGGCTCAGGCGCATCTACCTAATCCCAGGGAGTCCCTGAAGGAGCACAAAGATGCTCTCGGCGTTCGTGATTTCCAGACTGGGGAACTCGGTTCCAGGGAGGTGACCGCCTTACCCTGAGCCGCGTGCTTACGCAGAGGCAGAGCCAGCCGTGAACCCGGCCTCTCTGCGGAAAGGCTGCAACCCGCCACGCCGCCCCACCTCATTCGTGCTCAAGTGAGGCAGATCTTTTGAGGATCTTCTGAGGTAGTGGGGGTGAACCTAGGGCAGGCGTGCCACAGGGGGCTGCTGGTATCAGTGAAAGCTCCAAAACGTTCGCCATCACCGTTCTGAGGGGAGCACTGTCTTCATTTGGGGAAGCTCTAGTGACAAGTTAAAGTTTCCTCTTCGGAAAGAGTCCAAGCGAAGGCACAGACTCCTCTTGGTAACTTCTGCTCCCCGTAACCTGGAAGATTAGTGCAACCCACGCCCAGGCCAGGGGCCCCACTCTGCCCTTTGAAGGAGTTTTGCTACTGACATTAAACTGCGCATTCCTGGGTCTAAACTTCCAGGCCTGGCTTTGTGCCCACGGGCTCATTACAATAAACCAAGAACATGGGGTCAAGTCCGAGTATGAAATCCCTTGCAGAAGTTATGACTCAACTGCAAGTTTTTTAAAAGTTTGGGCCAGAAGATCAGCAGCACAGGAACTGACCACGTGTCTGACGACGCCAAGTGGCTCTCTGCCCGGAGGTGAGGCCAGGCTGAGGAGGCCACGGGCTGTGACCAGAAAACGAGAATCCACTTTAAGTGCAGTCTTTAACCCTCCTACTTCCCCCAGATCTGGTTTATGTGCAAATAAAAGCAGGCAATCATACAGGATCTACCTGTTTCTTCGGCTGACAAGGGGTTTCAGGAGTGGGGAAAAGGAGCGGGCCAGAAGAATCACAAGACTTCTGGCAAATCCCAGCCAAGCCCTAAGGCATGGAACCAGGTACCGTTTTCATGCTGCATCCCTCTGTAGCATAACTTCCTCTTCCAAGGGCAGCTGGAGGCCCTGTCGTCTTATTCCCCTCCTCCTCATCTTTGTGAGGTCTTTAAGCTACTGTTCAACAAAAAGTCCCACCATTGCTGGCCAATTTCATTCTTTTCCCCCAAAATGCTTTCTGGCGCTGGTAACCCTGGCCCCAACAGTCCCAGCTCCAGTTGCTGACCTTAAAGAATTTATCAATTTTGCTAAGGTTGATTCTCTTCTTGGCATCCAGTTTGTAAATGTTACTGACATTTCCATCCATCAGATAGAGGCCAAAGCCCATCACCTAGAATGAGAAGGGACAGAGCTCTGAAACTAATCACACCCACTGGAAGTTTTTAAAAAAATAGGTCCATGATGTGAAAACACACACACAAGCACACACGCACGCACTGTAGATGATACACAAATATAAAACAAAAACACAGACGTCTCCAATGAAGACAAGAAAGATGGGTTGGATTTTAACCTGAAATGTAGCATTTTATGGCAATCGTTTCTTGGCTCATATATGGGCCAGAGTCTATGTTGAGAACTTTAATAAGCATCACTGTTAATAATAACTCGTGATTATCACTATTATGAGTCACCTTGTACACGCCAGCCTACTCGGTGGATGAGGCATCAGAGAGAGACAGAGAGATGAGACAGCTAGCCAAGTCTTAGAGACAGTACCTGAACAGGACCTAATCCAGGTCTGTAGGCAAAATGGGCACATGTAGGTCTCTAGTGACAGGTGGGCCTTGATATGTCCCTGGGGTGAGTGCAGCGCATGACAGGCACTGGGAAACTGTCGGAAAATGGGCTAATGTACGAGTAACCACATCTTTCCCTAAGGACACAGTAACGCAAATGTCCCTGAGAACCTCAGGTGACTTTGTTTTTAAAAGCAAATTATTGCCCGAAAATCCCCTCTACAGAGTCAACCTTCTTGATATTTTGGTCCATCCAATAGCGCCCTGAAACCTAGCTCGCTCTGCTCCTGTGTCACAGACACAGCAGGAAGGACATGACCGGCTGGGGGATGTGGCAAAGTCACTCCTCGCTGTGCCTCTACCTCTCATCCAACACCTAAGCCTGGAAGACGAAGGTCTCTTCCCCTTCAGCTCCCTGAGTTTGACAGGACCAGCTACAGATTCCTCCAGGGAAGAGTGGACAAGGCCCCTCAGTAGCATCGGAGTTCACGCTCACAAACTGCAGGTGAGCCACGAAAGAGCAAAACCGTTGGAGGCCAGATCAAGGGGTGGAGACTTCTGAGGGAAGTAGGCTGGGAAACGAGGGAGCAGAGGGATTCAAGACAGGTGAGGGAAACAGGAGGCCTGGAGAAGGTGAGGGCAGCATGGCAGCCGCTCAGCAGACTGGAGTTTGGTAAGCAAGCTCGTGCCAGCACACAGCTGCAGTAACCATGGCACTGGAGGAGGGGGTGTCTGACCCGGTAACCTCTCCGGGCTTATGGTGGCCAGAAAGCCTGAGTGAACAGGTCATGAGGCCGCACTGCTTTGCGCTCTTGAATATGGTTTGCCCCTGAACTCGGGGAGCGTTCAATCCCTGAGTCGTGTAGTATTAAGACAGTGTTTAGAAGAGGGGACTTTGCAAAATGATCAGTTTAGGGCATTATGGTGAAGGCCATGCCTGCATCCGGGCAGCTGTGTAAGGAGAGGGAGAGAGGCCACAGAGACACAAACATGGTCTTGTTATGATGTGGTATATCCAAAGGGACCCTTGCACTGCACCTTGCTGTTTGGACTGCCTGTGAAAAAACCTTCTGTTCTTTATAAATAGTTTGTCTCTGGCAATTTTGTTACAGTAGTGAAATATGGAACGATGCACCCTATAAACTTAATCGAGGTGCTAGAAACATAAAGAGAGGAACACCAACCCAGAGAAGGGATTCTTATGATAGTAAAAGTGACACACAGAGAGGAGAAGAGAAAACCTCCGAGACATGAGGCTTTTGGGAAGAAAGAATCAAAAAGGAAGACACTGTGCTGTGTAGAAAGAATCTAAGGAAGGTTGTGAGAAGTTAGAAACAATCTGAGCATCCAAAGATACAATATTGGCCGAAGAAATGACTCATCTGTATGGCTATTTAACAGCCATACAACATTAAATATCAAAAATATTTAATGACATGGGATAAAAATTCTACATGCTCACGTACAGTGCAAATATTAAAAATACAGAAAGCATAGAAAAAAATTAGAAGGACTTACTACAAGATGCTAAAAGCGTTACCTCTGGGCAAAAGGATTATGAAAGATTTAAATTTTTTCTGTTTTCCTGTATGCTCCAAACTTTCCCCATTAATAAATATGACTACTGAGACAATGATGACCATTTTGACAAGATAGGGTAAAAGTCTGAAGACTGTGCCTTCCCTGACTCAACAAGTAGCTCAGCCTGATAAAAGATACACACAAAGGCTGTGGTTAGTGTAAAGGGTTCTACCGCAGTTTAGCAAACATTATCCAGCCCAGGGGACATGAGAAATAAAAACGTCCTCATCCAATGGAATACTTGACAGCTGTTAAAAATTGTATTTTAAAATAGTTTAGTGAAAAACATGGCACATTAAAGGAAAGGAGATTACAAACCGTCATCTGCAGTAAGGTCTGCATCATGGAGTAAGAAAAAGAAATACCATTTACTTTAAGACAATTATAAAAGGAAGGAGACAGGTGGGCAGGCCCGGCCCTGCGTGGGGGGCTGTGGGGAGCTGTACCTTGAGGAGCATGTGTTTCTCACTGGGGGTCAAGTACATCTTGTTCTCGTAGTAATCCACACAGATGTTGACAATGTCGGCCAGCAGCTCCTCGTAGCCTGGGATCACTTCCAGTTGCTGGTGCAGACACTAGACAGGCACACCGGCCTCTGCTTAGGCCAAGCACGCATCCTCCTGCATCCTCCCCTGCCCCACCCAGGATGCCCACAGCTGCCTTAGTGTCCAGGCACGCAGTTCCCATGGACAGGACACTGCCGTCCTCAGGGGGCGGAGCTGAGTGCCAGCCAACACCTGCTTCCTTCTGCCAGTGCCCCCAGTACGGTGAGGTGGCCAGGGCTCTTGTACCTCTCCCAGAGCAGGAGCTTTGGAGCCTTCATTCTGATCCCTGGCAACTCTGATGGTAAGAAAGTGCTGTCGGGGGCTGAGTTGAGAAGCAAGCAGCCGAGCTATACAGCAATCAGTCTGCAGTGATTTCAGCCTCATTTGGGGTATGGAAGATGGCAGAGAAGAGCTACCCGAGAGAGGACCACTGGGCTGGTAGCTGTCTTCCTCCTAGCAGGACACCGCAGCACAGAAATCTCCCGCACAGAGAGCTCTGAGGTCCCCATCCCAGTCCTGCTCTCCAAAGTGACAAGCCTAGACCCCACGGGGTGCACGGAGGAGGCCTCCTGGGCTCCCTACAGGGTCCCTGAATGTGGGGCAGCCTTCTGCAGTGACCAGAGCGGCAAGGGCCTTGGTAACCCTGGGTCTCAGTGAGATTCAGGACTGATGACCCTCAGGAGAGGCACACAGCTCCCACTGATGAACTCTTGGCACTGGCCTGGCTCCTGCTAACACGAGCATCTGTTCAGGATGACTCAAAAGACAGCAAAAGGAGTCGAGCTACGCTGAGCAGAACAAAAGAGCGACAGGAGCTGAGTGAGTGCGCCCTGGTAAAGCCCCGGCAGTGATCACAGCCGTGCCTTCTTACGCCCTGACCAACTGCACGTTCCACATGCTAAACGTTATTTCTGAAAACAGTCCTAGGAGATGGATTCTCATAAGCAAGATGACAGGCCCATTTTAAAGATGAGGCAACTGAGTCATTGACGCTGCCAGAGGAGCCACAATGGACGATGTGCTAGTCCAGATATCTATACAAGATGCGGGGCCACAGACATGGCTGAGAGGCTTGCCGAAGCCCGAACCTGAGAGGGTGACAGGGAGCTTCAGGGCCCCCTGGGGAAGGGCAGTGGAGAGGGAAGATGTGGACAGAGATACGTGCTTAGGCTCGAGGTATGCCCATCCTCAGGGCCCTGCCTGTTTCCCCAAAATGCCAGGCAGAGCCTCCAGGAGTCCGCCCTCACCTGGGTGATCCTATTGTGGTTGGCCAGGAACATGGAAAGGTTCTGCGACTCCTGGATCGACTGGGGATCTGCCATCTTCCGGAGGAACTGGGCCGCCCTGGAATGCAGAGAGGGCTTCAGCAGGGAGGGCCCAGGCAGCGAGCCCAGGCCAGGCTGCACGGACTCCTGCTCCCAGCTGGTCCTAAGACTTCCCATCCTGGAGGGCTAATGAGCTCTGGCATCATGGAAGACTCAGGGAAGCATGTTTTGGAGTTGTTGGGGGTTGCTATTTATGCCCCCGTGCCGGAGTACTGAAATGAACAAGCAAGAATGCAACCCAAATCTCTGAAACCTCAGGAAGCTGAATGGGAACCGGCACTCGTCACCCAGGCGGGCATGGTGAGCCTGGGTGGATGAGCATCCTCTGGACTCAGTGCGATGTCCCAGCCTCACCGGGCAGCAGTACGGTATGTCTCGATGACAGGAGTCCCTGCTCCTGCCTGGGTCCCTGTGTGCCAGTGACACCGATACTGCAGATCCTTCCCGGGAGGCAAGTCCAGAGCATGACTGCACACAGGCGCTCAACTGAGCCTCAACCAGCACACAGGATCTGCTGCTTCACCGCCCACCCTACTCTCAGGCGGCTCTACCCCGGTCTCTGGAGATGAATGTGCCTCCCCCAGTCTCAGACCATTCTTCTCAGCCGACTTTAGACCCCCAACTCCAAGACTGAGCAACCCAGGCCCACCGAGTGACAGAAGGAGGGGTCAGCACATGACACGGCCTAGATCGTGATAGTTTTTCCTGAGGTTTTTGCAAAAGCATTTGGAAGGAACAGCAGCACTTTTTCCCTTCTTAAAAGCTGGAGCTGCTGTAGTGGGGGTGCCACAGGGCAGGGAGCTGCCTGAAAGGTAAGCCCACAGGAAGAAAAGTCCAGTGCAGAGACTCAGGCCCGAACTCCCAGACGCAGGCAAGCCTGGGCTTTTCCAGGTCCACCCGCCAGTCCACTTACTGCCGTTATGCATGCAGCTTGAAAAAAATAACTGATGTAACCAATCTGTGATCACCTTCGCACAGGGGAACAGAAAACCTTGCTGCTCCAGACTGGAGGGAAATGGGGACTTGATTTCATCTGGAGAAAAAGCAAGTGTTCTAAAGCTTCAGCTCTGCCCTTAACCCTCAAACCACAGTGGCCAGGGACTGAGTTTGTGCGACAGCTCGGGCCTTTCTCCCCCCACCGGCTTCCCACAAGAGGGACCCAGCTGGGGCGGACGGGGCTGACCTCTTGTAGGCAGAGTGGTCGTTCTTGACGCTGCACTTCATGTTCTTGAGCTCGTCCAAGACGGCGAACATGTTGATGAACTTGCCCAGCGTCAGGAGGTAGGCCTCCGACACGAAGTCCTTCCTCCGCTCCGCGTGGCACAGCCGCTTCACCTCGCTGCAGAACCGCTCGATGGCCTTGCGCTGCAGGGAGGGGCACGCAGGGAGGGGCACGCGTCAAGGCTGCCTGGGGCTCTCCCAGAGCCAGGCCAGGCCAGGCCAGGCCGGCCGGCGGGCAGACCCAGCAGGTGGCCCTTCTCGGAGAAGCACTTCAGTGCAGAGCTGACTTTCAGAGAGGAGCCCGGAACCCGCCGCAAGCGAGTGAAACCAGACCCACTCAGGACACACCTGCTACGGAGGAGCTTGTCTTTTTCGTGTCTTTTTCACCAGGGGCAGGAG
>NW_022900921.1:10650726-10659379 GCF_012274545.1 Fukomys damarensis | reverse complement strand
GACACGAAGTCCTTCCTCCGCTCCGCGTGGCACAGCCGCTTCACCTCGCTGCAGAACCGCTCGATGGCCTTGCGCTGCAGGGAGGGGCACGCAGGGAGGGGCACGCGTCAAGGCTGCCTGGGGCTCTCCCAGAGCCAGGCCAGGCCAGGCCAGGCCGGCCGGCGGGCAGACCCAGCAGGTGGCCCTTCTCGGAGAAGCACTTCAGTGCAGAGCTGACTTTCAGAGAGGAGCCCGGAACCCGCCGCAAGCGAGTGAAACCAGACCCACTCAGGACACACCTGCTACGGAGGAGCTTGTCTTTTTCGTGTCTTTTTCACCAGGGGCAGGAGCCACACAGTAAGGAGGGACAGAAACAATGTGAGGGAATCAGAGAAAGGGGTCCACAGAGGTCCACTCGCCAACGATTTATCGGGCCCTATCATGTGCCCCCTAGATACCATTCTAGGCACAGAGTAGAGCAGGGAACCCAACGGAGCAGCCGCACAACAAAGAGCTCTAAGGGCTCTTCTTAATGTGCTCTTACTGAGAGAAGACAGAGAAAGATACTCACCATGGGGATGTCATAAGGGGGGCTGTGGAGAAGAATTAGGGACGGGCGCTGGGAAGGCTCAAAGGAGTGAGCTCTCTAGGGAGAAAGATCTGAGAAGAAATCATGAGAATGTGACTTCCAGGAAAAGAATCTGAGAGGGGGACACAGGTATAACTGAGGGAAGTGAACAGCCAGGGCAAAGGTCCTGGGGCACATCTGAGACAGGGAGGAAGCCAGGATGCCCAAGTTGGCCTGAGGGCAGGGAAGCAGCTGGAGCAGGGCGAGAAGGACTGGATCCACGACTCCATGAGGGTGTGCGCCCTGCATGGGTGAGCTGGGGAGATGCGGAGTCCCTGCACCAGGTCAGCAGAGCTGCAGGATAATTTTCAAGGGTCACAGTAGCTGCTAATGTGAGATCAGAGCTAGGGATACAGAAGCAGGGATGAGTTCGGAGGCTGCCGCACTTAAGGAAGTTAATAAATGACCCAGTAATTCCACTCCTACAAGAAGAAATGAAGACCTACATCCACACAAAAACTCATACACAGTGTTCACATTTTGATCCTAATAGCCCCAAAGTGGGGAAAAAAACTGCTGGGCGTAGTGACACATATTCTGTAACCCCAGCACTTGGGAGGCTGAGGCAGGAGGATTGCTATGAGTTCAGGGCCAGTCTGGGCTACATATGAGTTCAAGGCCAGCCTGAACTACAGAGCAAGACCCTGTCTCAAAAAATTAACCAACTACATAAGAAAGGTGGAAACAACTCAATATGCAAATAAAATATAGCAAAGACATATAATGACATAGTATTCCATCAAAAAGAATGAAATCCTGACATGTGCTCCCTCAAAAACATTATGCCATCTTAAGAAGTCAGATGCAGAAGGTCACATATCATATATTTTATTTATGGGGACATCCGAAGAGGCAAATCCACAGAGACCTAACAAGCTCAGTGGATGCCAAAGGGTAGAAGGGTTTGGGAGGTATTACCAGGGGAAGGCTAGAGTTCCCTTCGGGGGCGAAGACATCTAAAATTGACTGTAGAGAGGAACGCACAACTCCGCAAACAGTGACAACTGCTGAACTGCATGTTAAATGGGTGAAAGGGATAGAACGTAATTATATCTACATAAACCAGTTGTGGGGGTTTGTAGTTCAACAAGATAAAAGAGGCTACTGCAGTAATCCAAGGAGAACGAGCCAGAGAAACAGGAGAGGGAAGTGAGGAGGGATGCAGGAGGGGCTTGACGACAGAGAGAGAAAGCACTGTTTAGCTGGGAGCTCTTCTCCATTCCCACCCCCAAGATGCCCGCAGCCAGGCTTTCTCTAGGCAAAGCCTGAGCCAGGCCACACTTGCTCCTCCCAAGGTCAGATCCACTGAAGCTCTCCGCAGTGGTAAAAATGTCGCTGGTCATCACTGGCCAATCGCACAGCTGCTTATCACAGGGCCACCAGGCACTTAAAATGTGCCTTCCAGGACTGAGGAGCTGAACTTTTCATTTTATGCCACTCTAATGTCCACAGCCACACGTGGGGAAGGGCTTGACTGGACTAACTCTTCACCGGCCTCTGTCACCGTCCCTCCCCTGGATCTGCTTCCCAGAGGCCCGGGAAGGCAGGTCGGTCACACTAACACAGCAGCTATGAAGGCTGAGCTCCAAACTGGCTGTTCACATGTAGACCTCTGCTACAGCCTCCAATCTGAGGCAGGCATGAAGCCCAGGGAAACACCACAGGTGTCAGGGAGGTAGGACAGCTGGCAGGTGCAGGGAGCGGGTGGCAGAGCCCAGTCTGACTCAGCAGATCTCCCGATCCAGGGCTCCGTGGTGGCTCCAACCCCAGGCCTGGCCCTAGCTACCAGACACACACCTGCCCCATGCTGGGTACAGGGTGGACGCCAGCACTCGAGAACCTGCGTACAGGAAGCTCTGCTCCAAGGGGACATGAGAGAGGATGTCCTGTGTGGCATGACATTCGCCCTGGGCTACAGCGTGGCCCTGAGGTGTTCACCCTGTGGTCCTCCGCAACTTCCAAAGCCACCACAATGACCTGTTTATGATGTGCTGTCCTGTGACTTCTGTCCAGCCAGCTCACTTTCCTACTTGGCACTCACAGGAACCCTCCGCCATCTCTTCTTTCCTCCTTTAAATGGCCGCTCTTTCAGTTCTCCATTGGTCCCCCTGCTGCCCCCTCTCGGCCTCTTTCTGTCCCCCAATGTTTATCTGTCTGCAGCACAGCAGTCAGAGGGCATAACCTCAGATCAGATCACGCCACCAAAGATGGTCAGGGGCTTCCATAGCACTGGAGTAACGCCTCACAGCTCCAGGGGGCCCTAGTTAAAGAGGCCCCTGTCTCCTTCCCACTGCCCTTCCGCTCCCTCATGGCCACTGCTCTGCAGCCTCTCTAGCTTCCTTCTATTTCTTCAGCATTGCAGAGCCCTCCAGGTATTGAGTCTTGGCCTTGCAGTGATTTCTCCCTGAAGCCCTTTTCTTCCTGACCATCACACGCCAACCTCTTTCACACCCAAATCTCGGCCCACAGCCACATCCTGAGAGGCCATCCTGAAGCAGTACCCATCTGTACATAGTCTATAAGCCAGACATGCTGTAAACTTTACTTGTAGCACTTGCTACGCCCTGAAAACTTATTGTGCATTTTTTTCTCCAGTACCAGGGACTGAACTCAGGACCCTGTGCTTGCGAGGCAGGTGCAGCACCAATGAGCTAAATCCCTGGCTCTTATTGTCCATTTTTTATAGCCAGTCTCTCCTTATGCCCAAAACATAATAATAACATGCTCACTAGAATATACAAAAGATTGAAAAATGTGAAGGTTTATGTTTTAAAAATTTGTTACAGTAAAAGACACAAAGCCATTAAATCCCCTCAAAATACTCACCCTCATTTCACCCAAGCTTAGCCCATCACTCTTGCCACTAACTGAAGCACTCTAGCAGTCCTCTTTCCCGGGTCTTTGGTTGAACCATCATGGCTCCCTCAATGTCCTGAATCGATGCGACATGTTTTCCTCTCATGGTCATTTTGACTTTGAGGAAGAGTCGGAGGTTGCAGGGCACCAGATCCACAAAGCAGATGGCTGAGGACACACCGCCATGTTTCTACAAGCCTGCCTTTCCACGGCACCACACTTCCAAGCCACATTCGCCACAGATACCACACCTCGGACAGACACTCAGGAAAGAGGAATTCCAGAACTGCTTCAGAACGTGGCAAGATCACACCTTGCCCCTGTCTGTCTTGCTCACCCAGGGGTGCGTGGGCAGCTCTCAAAAAACAATTGCTTAGTGAATAAACAGCACAACACAGGAGTCCAGAGCCCAGGGCCAGGAAGGGTGGAGGTCTTTTCAGATCTCCCGATGTGGACCCACCCAGGCTGCTCACCTGGAAGTACATGAACTTCATGAGCTTGGTGACCTCGGGCTCCAGCACCTCCACAGTCTTCTCGTAGATCTCCACGCGGTTGGGCTGCTCGTTGCATTTCACCTGCGGGTGTGGAGGGGTTCACAGTCCTGGATGGCCCAGCTTGTCCCAGTTCATACCTTCTTGGCCTCTTTTATGCTCACATGTGCTTCATTCTGGACAGTACCCACCTCCCCAAGTGAGAGGTGGCTGCAGTAGCTCAGTCTGCGCAGACCGGCAGCGGGCAGAGGTATCACTTAGGGCCTGGCTAGAGAAGAGATCGGAAAAGACCAAAGCCCTCTTCCCTCTCTGTGCTCTGTGCTATGATCATGAGCTGTACCCAAGTCTGTGTGGATCTGCAAGGTTCCCTTCCTCAGCCATTCTTTCTCCTAGCTCTGTGCCATTATTGTGCCTGGAAATTCTAAGCAGAGAGAAATACTCTGTCTAATGCTCTGAATGTAGCTGGTACAAAGTTCCCCTAACCATCCCCAAGCCAGTTTTGCCCAAGTAAGAGGTGCCATGAAGAAACCCAGTTCTCCTGCCCAGTGGTTCTCGATCAGCAAGACAACTAAATCACACAGGAGATTTTCCCAAAGCACATACTCCAAGACCACCAAATGCTGGTGGGATCTAAAGAACGAGCAAAGGCAGGCAGAAGGACAACTTTTATAATTGCGTGGAAATTCACAAAATGGTAGCCATCTGCCTAATATCCACCAGTGGATAGTTAAATGGATAAGGTGATGCAACCGTACATCATTATGAACTGATAGAAGGAAAGAGATAGCGCTACGTAAATTCCCACTAGCAACAGATGAATAAAGTTACAGAATAGTAAGTGTAATCTGATCCCATTTGTGTTAAGCAAAACAAAACTGGGTGTAAGTGTTCATACCTAAAACGGGCACAGGAACTCTGAAAGGGTACAAGACAAACTGTTAATACTTGATATCCATGGGGACTAGGATTAGAAGGAAGTACGAAGAATCACTTCTACTTTGCATACCTACGGTTTGTTGATTTTGTCACAATGGAAACCATTAGTTATATAAAAATATCTGTTTCATCTTAAATAAGTCAGTAATAAAGAAGTAGAAAAAGCAAATGGGAGAACAATATAAAATAGAAACAACACACTTTTATAAATGAGATGATTTCCGAAATAATACTTAAGCCAGGAAAAAGATCCAGAAAAGTTTATAACCAAGTGTTCACAGTGATTATCCTATGGTGGAAGACAGGCTTGCGTGTGGGGTGAGGTCTTGATTTTTACTTTATGCACTTTTGCAAGGGGTTGGGGAAAAAGAGTTTGTATATACAGCATCTGAAATAAAATACTGTTTCTCTTGAATACTAGGAAGTACACTTTTAATCCCAGGCATGGTCTTGTCACCGGTCTTATGGAAGCCCTCTGAGCGTCCTCCTCACTCTTCCTGGGACCAGAGGCCCTGACTTACTCCCTGGTGCTGGGGAGGTTCAGCTTGCTGCTCTGGAGGAGGGGTAGGGAGTGGTAACACAAGCTAGCGTGGAGAGAGACACACGGCAAGGACAAGGACGTCTCACCTGGGGAATGGCCCGGGAGCAGCTGCGCCAGGTGTACAGCATGACCGCGTACTCGTGTCCCTCTTCCAGCATCTCATTCTGAAACAGCAGAACAGCCTCAGCAGGGAGAAACCGCGCCTAGAGCCAGCAGGCGTCTCAGCAGCCCTGCACCCTCACTACTCTGTATGGACTTAGCATCGCAGGGCTGGGGAGTGGGGGTGAGGGCTGACTGGAAACATCCGGCAAGCTCCGGGGCCCCCCTTGGGCCTGCGGGATAAGAACCTGCGTTTCCACAATATGCCTAGAAAAATTACAAGCACCTCGAGTTTGAGAACAGCTGACCTAAATCATCCTTCTCAGAGGCCTAAAGGCTCTAAAACCAGACCATATTTTTTAAAAAAGATGGATGGCTGCTTGAAAGCACGAGGCAGATCTGTATGTTCCCGCAGCAAAGGATATTCCAAGGATAGTGTAAGAGAAAAAGCAATTAGCAAAACCATAGGTACAGCAGGTAAGTTAAAACTAAAACAAGCAGCAATAATTATGAATATATATTATGATGCAGTAAAAAATATTGACGGGATATATAGCAAGTTATGAAAAGCAAGCTCCTCATGGGCTGGAATATTCTTTATATATTACTTTAAATATTACTTTAAATATTTTATATTCTTTAAATATTACTTTATATGTATGCTACAGCAGTATAATAACAGTACTGCAACATATACGTAATATACTATAATTATAATGTTGCAGCATAATGTTTACTCTTTTACTCTAAGAGCCTATATTACTACGCCATAAGCAGGAAAATAATGTCAACTGAAAAAAAAAAATAAAGCAAAATGACAGAAAAACAAACGGCAGCATGAAAATCCACCTGAGAAACAGGGATTTCTCGTCCTCATTCACAGCGAGGGACACTGAGGAAGCAGCCCTAACCTGCAGGTCCAAATATCTGAGCTGAAACCCCCGCTTCTCCACTGATGGGCCCTTCACTCTAGAGCACACCACTCACTCTAAAATTCCCCACCTCGTCATCTGTTAGAAGGCCACAATGAGAACCCTGGAGAATTCTGAGGCCCAACCAAGTGTAACACACGCACGTGACGATCTACTCTAGGTGGTCTCCAGCCGGAGTTAGAAAACCCAACACTTCCATTCCCAGAGACCTACCCGAGAGAACTGAAGCTGTATGTGCACACAGAAACTTGTGAGGATTCAAGATCTGTGCGTAACACAAAGGTCAGGGCAGCACCATTCACGATGGCCCGAAGAGGAAGTAACCCAAACGGCCATCAGCTGGTGGCTGGACAAATAACCTGTGGTACATCCAGCACCAAGGAATGGCATTTATCTAAGAAAGGTGACAAAGAGCTGACACAGACATCCCCAACATGGATGGACTCTGAAAACACCGTACTGACAGAAAGAAGCCCCACACAAAAGGTCACACACTGCATGATTCACGTGGTCGAAATTTCCAAAATAGAAACAGAAGTGCAACAGTGGCTGCCAGGAGAAGCAGGGAGAGAGGAATCAGGAGTGACCCCTAAAAGGTCGGGGGTATCTTTTGGGGCTGATGGCAATTTAAGGGCTGTGATGGTGAACACTGTGACTATGGCAGAACTGCTGAACTGTACAGCTGAAAGCACTTTATGTTGTAGAAGATATACTTCAAAAATATAATAAAAATAGCAGACCGCCTCTCTGCGCAAATATTTCTATCTATACAACATGAAGTTTTATTGATTTAATTTTACACCTGAATATTTTCTCTATTCCATAATACTGTGTTAGGACAAGATCAGATTTAATTTGGAGTTTTATGACTTATGATGTTCTATTTTCCATAGCAAATGTCACTGATAAGTCAGTTTCGCTTCTTACTTTAGAGAACGCTAAAAATCAGTAACACATTGTGATTTTGATGAGAAAGAACCCAGATCAACCTGTGGGTCTCCTGCCGTATGCTTAGGAACACATGTCAAAAAGGGGAAGCGACAGCAACGTACAGAATACAAGTCTATTTTTAGCCCAGGGCTGCCGACCGCAGTTTCAACTCGTTCATTCAACACGTTTCACTGGGCATTCCCAGGGCCCAGGTTCTGCCTGTGTCCTGAGCACAGGGCAGTAAACGAGGAGGCTGCAGCTCTGCCTTACGGACGCTGAGCCAGAGGTGCTGCACAGGAGCCTGCAATAAGAGGTGAGGACCATAGAGCGAACATTAAGCCAGGTTCGGTTGCCTCCAGGATCCCTCACAGCCAGCCTCCTACCCTAGGCCCTCAGCTCAGCCTTCAGCGCCTCCGGGACTGGACGGATGATTTCCACCATTTCCACTGCCTCATTTCAGCTCACTCCAAACATAGGACTAACAAGGGAAACTCCCCAAGCAGAGTTCCACTCACCTTGTCCCATGGATGAAAACTTTCCACCGCTTCCTATCTTCTATTAAATGAATGAAAGCCCTCAGCTACCGGCTGAATTGTATCCTCTCTTCCCCCAATATCCCGTTTCCGCTACTGAAGCCCTAAACCCAGTACTGAGGCTATGATTGTGTTCAGAGCTGGGGCCTTTGCGAGGGGGTTAAGTTCAATGAGGTCACCGTGCTGGGCCGATCCAATTTCACTGGTGTCCTCGTGGGAAGAGGTAGCAGGCTCACAGGGAGATCCACACATGGACACACAGAGGTAAGACCAGAACTGAGAGAAAATTAATATTTGTGTTTAAGCTTCCCAGACTGTGGTATTTGATACTGCGTCTCACTAATAAACCCTCTACCTTCCAAACCCTCTCTAATCTTCCAGAGCCAAGTCCCCTACTTGTGCCTTCTGGCCAAAAATTGGGCAGTCACTGAAGATTCTGTGCTTCTGCTCATGCTAGCTCTTCCCCCTGGGGTCCCCTCCCCACATCAACCCTGACTGAGAACAGCATGCAGGAAATAGAGGTCAGGACTGGGAATCAGTGCTAAATTTCAGGTCCAGGGCCGTGACTTACTACCTATAGGATCCTAGGCAATTTGGCCTCAACTTGTCCAGGACTTGGTTTTCTCATCTCTAAAATGGACAAAATGATCCCTTTGCAAGTTACAAGGCTTCTATGATAATCACGTCAGAATGATACACATACTTTTTTTTTTTTTTTTTTTTTTTTT
>NW_022900921.1:10643223-10650453 GCF_012274545.1 Fukomys damarensis | reverse complement strand
TTTTTTTTTTTTTTTTTGAGACAGGATCTCACTATGTAGTTGAGATTGACCTGGAAGTCACTGTGCAGCCCAGGCTGGTCTCGAACTCACAGCGATCCTCCTGCCTCAGCCTCCCGAGGGCTGCGATTACAGGCATGCGCCACCATGCCCGGCTCCAACCACATAAATTTTAAAGTGCAGGACATACTTTATTACTCTCTTATGGGTCACCACTTCCTTCATCAAACTTTCTCTGGCCCTCTGAAAGCCCCTTCAGAAACACAAAACTTGAAACTTCTACCATGACATTGACTCTCTGTGTAGGTTTACTTGGCTCAAAGACGAGTCCAGAGCGTGGGATTTGCCCTGGGTTTAGATCTGTCACTTATCGGCAGGACGACCCTGAGTAAGTTTCTTCACTTATCTGGGGCTTCGGTTGTCCCCATCTGTAAAATGGACATCATAATAAAGTCTCTCACAGGATTTATGTGAGGAATACATAAGACATGATCCGAAAATATGATCTACACAGAACGGGTGTTTAGCAAGTGATGAGCACATCTATTTCCCAATTGACTCTCTGGGAACTGGGACTTACTTGCTCCTATCATCTCTGGGCACCTCCTCCCCACTGACCCTGTCCTGTCCCAGTCTAGGTACACACTGGTGACCTGAGCGAGTCGGGTTTCCTAAGAGAAAGTCACAGCATACACACAACACAGAGAAGAGACTGTGGAGCCACAGGCAGAGCCTTGGGATGAAGCCCCTGAGGGAAGGGCAGGGTCACTCCCTCCAGGGTCAGGTCCTAAGAAAGAGAAGCTGGCTCCACCTGCCATCATAACCACGAGTAAACAACTCTGTCTTCTAAAGTCAAGGCCACAGTGTCTCTTCTTTGAGGAACACTTTGCTTTTTTAAGAGATAAAAATTCCACTACAGTGCTCAGTAATCTATGAAGTATAAGACGAGGCAGGATCCCTGTTAACCCCAAAAGCTATAGAAGCTTGGGGAAGTGAGGAATAGGAATTAAAATGGGCTGACACTGAACAGGATTTGCAAAGCTGGAAGCTAATGGCATGCAGCAGCCCAAGGCACAGAGGTGGTAGAGCAGGGCTGACTGGAATTCATGCCCCCGGTGTGAGATGTCCTCAACCCCTCCTGTCCCAGGGGAGCACGTGTGCGCTTGCACCAGACTTACCATGCTGGAGTGGACCGTCGCCTGCTCAATGTACCTTGCAATGCCCGTGACAAATGCATTCCTGTCTTCAAAGTTTGTGTCAAAGTTAGCCTAGAAAGAGAGAACACTGCTTGTTGCAAAACAGGTTCAGAGTGGCTGGGTGTCCTGGAAGCAAATCCCTGCCAACAAACACCACAAGCTCTCAATGCAAACATACAGCAGCTCGGCCCTCATCTCAATCACAGTGGGCAGCAGGCTGAGGACAGGGTCGCCCCAACAGTCAGGTTTGTTCAACTGCGTCCCGGAAGTCAATGCTTACAGCCACAAGTCCACAGCTGCTCAAAGTTACAATGTTCATCACTCTGATCCAGCCATTCAGACAGATATGCACATATAAGGGCCATCCTTACATCACTTTTACGATTGAAAACACTGCAAACAAGTATCCGTCGAGAGCCAAAAAATGACTAAGAGTACGTACATCCAGGCAGGGATGTAGCTCAGTGGTACCGTGCTTGCCTCACAAGCACAAGGTCCTGAGTTTGATCTCCGGTACCAAAAAAATAAAACACAAAGTTTAGGCAGGAGTATACCTGTACAATGATCTTACAAGCACCAAGGGGCGATTAAATATAATGTGGAATTATTATAGTATTGTCATAGAAAAATACTGGTGATTCATTTTAAGAAAAAGCCAAGTCACACAGCAACATATATAGCAGGGATCCTTTTTGGTAAAAAGGAAAAAAAAAAATATGTATATATATATATTTGGTAAAAAGGCATGTATGTATTTACAGAGAAGGGGGCATGGTTACAGGAAAATTTTTGTTATATAGTACTTTTCTGTACTGTTTTCAGTATTAAAAAATATATAATTAAAATTTTAATCTGGGTAAGATGTGCATAAATCAAATCTATAAATAGAAGCTCAAGCAGGAGCTGAATATTTTTATTTAGTCACAGTTCGCAGTCCAAGGACTATCAAAAGGCCAGGTTCAGCATGAATTTTCAGGGAGCATCTTCTTTCTCATCGCAACATCTAGTCCGGCTGCCCCAGATGAGGGGCTCTGCAGGCGATGCTGAGGCTGAGGCTCCAGCTCCGCCAGGGCCCGTCTGCCCTCTACGCCCGCCAGGGTCACGGTTTTGTATGAGCCCACGTGTTTATCAGGAGATCTGCTCTCAGGCAAAGCTAACAACTGTGACTCACTTCCCTGAGCCCTAGCTGCTATGCAGAATCCTAGGGCTCCACTCACATACAGGAAGGAAAAGTAATTACCCAGGCAGGCTCTAGGGGTTTCTAAATTGCAATATTTAACTTGAAAGGTCAGAGCTGCCAAAGCAAGGTTGGTGCCACAAAAACAGCTGGGAAGGTATCTGGGGTCAGAACGATCCATGAGCCCCCGCTGGGGGAAGTAAACAATCCTGGTGGACATTTCTCCACTCATCTCCTCCTTCACCTGGGCTCCTTAAGGGCACAGGGGACCCAATCAGCTCTCAACCCTACACCTTTGAGCTGCAGCCCCACCCCAGCCCACAGGGCTCTGATCTCAGGCATCCCCGGGTGCTCTGCTGTCTCCAGCACCTGGTACATGATGGAAGATGGCGGAGGCTCGATGCATGGCTGCTGGTCAGGGAGCGGCAGCTCCTCCAGCAGGTCCACGTTGGACAGGGCATCTTCCAGGGTCACGTGGGTAGTCATGGCTGCGGGTTCCCGGTTCTGCACTGAGAAGATAAGGACAAGGAAGGATTTCAGGGACCTACAGACATTTCTTTGGCCCTCACCCCATTCAGGCTCCTCCTGGAGCACAAAGGGGAATAGGACACACGGCAGCCCCTTCCTCTTCACACTTTGTCACAAGGTCCCTTCAACCTGTACCTTTGATGGCTGAGGATCTCTACAGTTTCCAAAGGGCTCTGTGTCCATTACCTTGGTTACCCTTCACCACTACCCTCTCTGACCAACATGGAGGTTGGATTCTGGCCACATAACTGATGTGGACACAAATGATGAAGTTGTTTCTTCTAACCATGTGACCAAGGGTGAAAGGACCTCAATCAACACTGGACACTAGGGTTATAGTTCTCCACCTTCTGTTCTTCACACAAATATTTATCAGTTCCACTCTCAAATGATTACACAGCATAAATATCCATGATTGCAAAAGCCAGAGCCTCAGTTTTATAGGCTAATTAAGCTGGGACTAAAAGAATTCAACTCCTAAGAATCAACTTCGTCTGAAAAAAACTGGAAGGGTCAAGACAGCTTCCTCAGACTGGATTTGTTTTACGAACCACACAAATCTAATCAGCCCTCAATGGGTATTTTTGTATCCTGGACCACGGCAAGCGCAGCTGCTTGCATGGTAACTTTGCCAGGCACTGGGGCTGAAAGGATCTGAACACAGCAATTAACCAACTCAAGCTAACTGCTATTTTAAGAATTCAGCACCCAGCAAACAGAATCTTCTTTTTTTCCCCAAACATGTGAAGCAACAATTAAAAACTGACAGTGCATGCTTTAGGTTATAAATTAGGTTGCCACGAACTTCCTCCAAAAGTAATATTCCAGAAGTTATATACCTTGATTACAATGTAATGAAATTAGACATCAGTAATACAAATTATAGCAAAAAATAAACCCACCCCTTTGAAATTTATAAAACATGCAGAGCAGATGGACGTGGCAGCGCATGGCTGTAATGGCAGCACTCTGGGCAGCTGAGGCAGGAGAATCAAACATTCAAGCTCAGCCTGGGCAACTCTGCAACTTTCTGAAAGCTGTCACAAAATACAAGGGCTGGGGAGGTAGCTCAGAGCCAAGGCCTTGGGTTTAATTCCCAAGAAATCAAACAAACAAGCACAAACTACACAAACGTTATTCACAGCTACAGAGGAATTTAAACCAAAATGATAAAACATTTAGAATCGAAAGACAGCACTAATAAACGTTTTAAATGCACTTAGTAGAAAATTTAAAAACTAGAATTCAGTGAGCTGAAGGTTCCAGTTAAAAATCTAAAGAGAGAAAAACCAAAATAAAGAAATGAGAACAGAGCTGGGGATTTAGCTCAGTGGTTCCACTGCCTGCCTTGCAAGCGCAAAGTCCCAATTCGATCCCCAGTACAAAAAACCAAAAAAGAAATGAGAACAGAGGGATTGCTCTTACAAGAGCAGAAAAAAAGAAACAAACAAACAAAAAACCCCAAAAAACAGTACAGGGGAACAACAACAAAAAGCTCAACTGAATTTTACGGAAAGATTAATAACATAAGGAGGACACTGCATTAGGGTCCATCTCCCCGAGTCCCTTCCGTGGCAGGGAGGTGTAGCTCAGGCTTAAGGGCTTAAGGGCTCAAGGGAACATCTCATGAACATCTCTATCTCTGACTGTGCCCTCCCTGCACGTCAAGAGAGGTGGTGTCGGACAGCAGGGGACACAAGGACCCCTGACAAGCAAACTTGGTCTGGGAGCTATAAGGAGCCAAGAAAGCTGCAGGGGAACGTGCCCAACGTCGTACTCTCTCTCCCTTCTTATTTCCTGTGGGGCCAAGGTCAGGGGGGTAACCTGAGGCGGGGCACACCAGCTGCACAGCAGTCAGCCACCAGCTCAGATTCACACTTCCCTGCGTTCCCTCACACCCACCTGCCTGGTGTGCGCTGTGGCAACCGCACAGGCCAGGCCACTGCAGAAACCTGGCCTCCGCTGGTGGTTTCAGGCTCTCTCCATACCTAAGTCCCCTCCCTCTTCTCCCCTCGATCCCCACAACCCTAAGAATTGTGGTCAGGGCGGCAGCAACACCACTGCGAACCATGAAAGAGGCTCTTCTTTCTCATATTACTATCAAGTCCACTTTCAGGAGCCCCAATAATTCTCTTCAGGCAAATCATAATAATAATACTACTTATTTCTCCTTAGGCCTTATTCTGTGTCAAACACTGTGGGATGCATTCAACTATTTTAATCTCACATCAACCCTATAAAGATAAGAAATATGACTACTCTCATTTACAATTCAGCAAACAGAAGTTCAGAATGTATTTCACAAGGTCCAAGGGCTGGCAAGCGGGGAGGAGGCTGGAACCCCTGGTTGCCTTGCTCCTTTCCTGGTCATCTGCATTGCCATGCTCTTCCTCCAAAGCACTTGGACTCACACTGTGAGCTTCTGCTTAACATCTGAGAGTTTTGTCTCAGGTCCAGCTCCGTACTAGGTATACATCAGCGGCTCTTAGCCAGAGCTGCTTAATAATACAATGCCTGAGCTTCATGCTGAGGAGCAGCAAGACTACTCTTTGCAAAAAGATCCTACTTCCTTTGCAGTAGAGAAATTAAACAGATTAAAATTAAATGGAGATGCCACTCCTTGCTGATCAGACTGGCAAAAATCCAAAGGTCTGACTGCATGCATCATCGGCAAGGCTTCAAAGAATCAAGCCCTCTGGTGGTTTATCGGTGGGGCTGTAAAACGGCACAGGCCCCAGGAAGGGAATCTGGCACTATGCGATGACGTTTCATAAGCATTCTACCCTCTGACCAGCAATCCCTCCTCCAGGTTATCACGACACTAGCAAAAATGCAAAAAGATATCTGACGTCTGACGATGGCAGCACTGTGTGCAACCCTGAGAAACTACAAAGGCCGGTGCCCAGAGGTGCAGGCCTCTGCTGTGACGGCAAAAAGCAAATGGGGCGCCCCCCACGCCCCACGGGGCCCTCCAGACTGCAGTCTTACAGCACACACTCGCTTACATAAGAGAGAAGGCAGCGGAATGCATCTCCTATTTAGAAACTGAACTCCCAGGTGTAGCAGAGCCCCTGCAATCCCAGCTCCGGGAGGGGAGGGGGAGACGGGGGACAGGGGGCAGGGTAAGGGCAAGGGGAAAGGGAAAGGAAAAGGAAGAAAGAAAAGACAGCAGCCCAAACAAAGGAAGGACAGGCCAGTTTAAAGTTGACTTTTAAAGTTTTAAAAGTCAGTTACCTATCATTAAGGAGGGAAATTGTTTAAAAAGGACAAGGAAACAGGCTGGAATTCCCTGACTGTACTTCATTTCATAAATTTGACTTTGAAATGGTGAAAATGTTTTCTATCATTATAAAATACTACTTAAATTACATACAAAAAGTAAAATGAAATAAACGAAAGAAATGAATATATTAGTTGTTTGTATAACCACAGAAAAAGGAAGTATTCCAAGTGATTTTACAATTCATTTAAGTGATGGTAGATTCCTGGTGGGTCACATCTTAAGAACAAAAATAGCTGTGAAATAAAATTTGCTGTTTTCAATAATGTATCGATGCGTCACTGTAAACAGAATGTCTGGAGGCACTGTGGGGTAAATGAAACGTAGTTATGAAATGTATTCTATCGTGGAGAACTGGCGCTCCTGACAGGGCAGAGGGGAGACAGATATATAAGACTGAAGAAAACCTAACCTATCTAGGAATGGTAGAACACCCCGTAAACTCAGCTCTCTGGGAGGCTGAGGCAGGAAGACTGCAAGTGTAAGCCCAGTGTGAGCAACTCTATGAGATCCCATCTCAAAAAAAGAATTTAAAAAAGGTGGGGGCTGGGGCCTCGCTCAGTGCAGAGGCCTTGGGCTCAATCCCCAGGACCAGAAAAACAAAATAAAAAGCAACCGATATAGACAGCTCCCAATTTAGGAGAGTTTAATTAGTATCTTGCCTTGCAGTGGTACAAAAACAACAGGCACTCTGTAGAAACCATGCTTCAAATTTTGATCTTTTCCTGGGCTTATGGCGGGTTTACTAGGACATAATCCCATTCTAAATCAAGGAGCATCTGAAGTCCTGAATAGGAACTTGAAATATCTGTAAAAATGTATAATGTTTTATTTTTAAATTCGTACATACACATATGTATCTATGAGTGCAAACACATATACGTAGGTTCATGTCAGTGCACTTATATACACATACAAATAGGTGTGTTTTTGTCCACTGAAAAGCAGGGACCAACCCGTGAGCAGATTGTGCTCTGCAATTTCCTCCAACAAGAATCAGCGCGCCTTGAATCCAGGGCAAGGGCAAAAAAAAAAAAAAAAAAAAAAAAAAA
>NW_022900921.1:10627967-10643121 GCF_012274545.1 Fukomys damarensis | reverse complement strand
AAAAAAAAAAAAAAAAAAAAAAAAAAAAATTAAGAAAGGCAAAAGCATCTTGCCGTACTAGAAAGCAAGGAAATTATCTGAGGCTTCAGGTGTTGTATCTGAGAAACCCAGGAATCAATCTGAAGCAGCCTCCGCAGGCCAAAGAGACAGCAAGATGGGCATCAATTCACGTAACATAGACCAGAACAATAGCAAGTATGTCCACATGCATGAGATCTTCAGGTGCCTAACAAAAACGAGGCCTTTATTACATATTTTGTTATTGTTGGACAATGACTGTAAATCAACTTTTATGTTGAAAATTGGTAAACAAAAAGGAAAAAAGCAATGGCTTACCTCTCCTAAACAAGGTAAATATCACTGGGAAAAACAAAATAGAAGAGGGGATGCTTTTCTCTATCAAAGTATTTTTTTTCTTTCTCAGGTTTTCCACTTTAAAATAATAGGACCTGGGATAGGGATTTAGCTCAGTGGTTCTGGCACCTGCCTCGCAAGTACAAGGACCAGAGTTCGATCCCCGGTATCCAAAAAATTTAGTTAATTAAAATGAAATAATCGGACGGCTGTATATCCCTTGAAGAGAATCAAGAAGTAACCTACAAAACCAGTCGAGATCCTTGGTTTATGTAAGGCAAACGCTTTTCTCCCTATAAACACAGCTTCTCTCTGGGATGGGTGTGTGTTTGTAGCTCATTCACTGCCTTGGGGAGCAGAAAGTGAGATAAGTTACTCCAAATCCGATCAAATCAGACAGGAAAAGATATCCTAGAAATTTGAACAGGGGTATATTTGAAGTAAGTCCTTCTTTTCTAGCCCAGGTGACATGCCAGTTGTGCAATCTTCTGAATGAGAATAATTCTTTATGTTCAGTTTGCAAACATGTGGCCGTTTTGTCATTTTTGGAAGAGAAATTGAATATTTTTAAATTAACAGTGTTCCAGGAGCATCATTTACCAAGAGCAGCTGCAATCTCTCAGTGGGTATTCACAGCCGATTTGAATTGAGCATTTCTAAATCAGGGCCTGATTTCAATGGACTCGGGGATATTTTGCTTGAGAAAGGAACTTTCACCCTTTTGAGGCTAAGATGAGGCACAGACCCAAGCAAGGGGGGGGGGCAGATCCCACAAATGGCTTTGGAAAATGCAGGTTCCAACACCACAACTAAAATGCTGCTACCCACAGGCAGAAGATCCGCACTGTCATTTTCTTTGGGACTTTCTAGAAGGAAAAAGAAAAGGGAAGATATTTTTGTGGAAGACGAGTACTACGCTAGAATGGTAGGTAAGGCTAAGTTCTGGATCAGAATCTTTTGGCTGCTACTCACAAGCTGTCTAACCATGAGCCCATCATTTAAACTTTCTGAGCCTCAGCTTTCCTGTTTGTAAAAGGGTGATAACTTATGAGTGATTCACTATGATGGTTATATAACTTCACAGCATGTAGATTATTTAAAACAGTAGCCAGCACCAGAGAAAGCACACAGGAAATGTTCGTATCAAAAGAGAAAAGCATGATGAATTCAGGTGTTTGTCAGCAGCCTCCAATTTCCAAGACAGAATGAGAGTTCACCCCTCGCTAGAACAGGACAGTGGGTTTGGTAAGGTGGGAAACAACAGAGCAGCAATAGGTAAAACTGACAGGATCAGGTTACTTCCAGTTTTCTCAAGAGTTAAAACAGAAAGGACTAATTTATTATACTGACTCAGATATACTAGAATCTTCCATTTTTGGAAAACAGGCCAGTTTGGGGGTCTCTCTGTTTCCATAAAGTTTCAGCTTGATCATGTGGCGCTCAGCCTGAGTGACTCCTTCTGGTTTGGTCTGACCTGATGGGATCTGGAGCAGGACGTCAGTGGTCGCCTCCTGCAGTTTGTTTTAACATTAGCTAGCCCGTGGCTTGTTTTTAAAAGAATATATTAAACATTGCCACAATTCTACAAAAAAGGAAGGCATTATTACCACTGAAGTGTCATTCTATGGATCTTTCACACCGATTTACTCCACCGCAACCATCCTGCACATTTGGGATGGCGAATGTTATTTTTGCTGCTTTTCCAAGGATAGTGTTCCTGAGAAATAAATTCTTTTACTCAAGGTCACACAGTTAGCTCCTAGCACAGGTAGGGCTGAAATAGGAAATCCTGACTTCTTGATCTATATTCTCTTCTAGACCATGTTAGCTTTTATACTCTTGAAAAATGCCAAGCATTTTTTTTTTCCAGTTTGGCTAGCTGCCCTTTCCTTCTTCAAGAACAAGACTCAAATGAGCTAGAAAGACTCACTTTTGGGATTCATAAACATCAAGGGGCCGGGAAAATCTTCCTAGTCTATGTGGCTCTCCAGCCAGAGGAAATACATACCTGCTTGTATGCACATTCCACATACGTGTGTGTGAGTGTGTGTGTGCAACAAAGAAACACAGACATACAAATATACAAATAAATCAAAAGCATTTGACTTCTTTTTCTGGAATTTTTTCCAAATATCTTCATCAGAGGCTGGCTGGATCCAAGGAGAAGAGAACCTATAGACATGGAGGGGTGACTGTGTCTGACACTATGGTAGGTAGAAGGATGTTACCCCCTGAAGATATCTGTGTCTTAATCCGTAGTAAATAGTGAGACCCTAGACAAAAGCTTCATATCTTCCCCGAGTGACCTGTGTGGGAAGAAACCTAAGGAAATAATTACTCCTTGAAAAGTCTTTCCCAAGCCCTACTTAAAATCTATTCTCTTCCTCCGTTGGTCCTTACCAACCCTACTATGTTCCTTCCTTTGTAAGATCTACAACATTTTATTAAGTGATTGACCATGTTTTCTCTCCTGCTCTAAACTGTTATCTCATCGGTAGGTGTGTCTAATCGTACCCAGTTTCTATGCAGAGAATGTATTTGTGACTCAATAAAGATCTGTTCAGTGGGTGAAAAAAAATTTCACCCTCCATGACAAAACCACTCAAAAAACAAGGTGAACTTCTTCAATCTTACAAAAGTAGTTACAAAAAAACCCTTAGTGAACATCAGACTTAATAGTGAAAAAAAACGAATGTTTTCCTATTAATATTAAGAGCAGGATAAGGAATTCTGCACTAGCATTTCTATTCAAAATTTTACTGGAGATTCTAGGTAGAGTATTTAGCTAAGAAAACTAAATTAAAGGCATCCAGAGTAGAAAGGAAGACTTAAAAAACCCTACTTGCAGGCAACATAATCTTCTATGTTGAAAATTACTTAAAAATCCATTGAACTTAAAATAAATAAACAAGTTTAACAAAGTTACAGGATACAGTGTCTCATGAATGCCACATATTAAGAACTAGACTAATTTATTATACTGACTCAGATATACTAGAATCTTCCATTTTTGGAAAACAGGCCAGTTTGGGGGTCTCTCTGTTTCCATAAAGTTTCAGCTTGATCATGTGGCGCTCAGCCTGAGTGACTCCTTCTGGTTTGGTCTGACCTGATGGGATCTGGAGCAGGACGTCAGTGGTCGCCTCCTGCAGTTTGTTTTAACATTAGCTAGCCCGTGGCTTGTTTTTAAAAGAATATATTAAACATTGCCACAATTCTACAAAAAAGGAAGGCATTATTACCACTGAAGTGTCATTCTATGGATCTTTCACACCGATTTACTCCACCGCAACCATCCTGCACATTTGGGATGGCGAATGTTATTTTTGCTGCTTTTCCAAGGATAGTGTTCCTGAGAAATAAATTCTTTTACTCAAGGTCACACAGTTAGCTCCTAGCACAGGTAGGGCTGAAATAGGAAATCCTGACTTCTTGATCTATATTCTCTTCTAGACCATGTTAGCTTTTATACTCTTGAAAAATGCCAAGCATTTTTTTTTTCCAGTTTGGCTAGCTGCCCTTTCCTTCTTCAAGAACAAGACTCAAATGAGCTAGAAAGACTCACTTTTGGGATTCATAAACATCAAGGGGCCGGGAAAATCTTCCTAGTCTATGTGGCTCTCCAGCCAGAGGAAATACATACCTGCTTGTATGCACATTCCACATACGTGTGTGTGAGTGTGTGTGTGCAACAAAGAAACACAGACATACAAATATACAAATAAATCAAAAGCATTTGACTTCTTTTTCTGGAATTTTTTCCAAATATCTTCATCAGAGGCTGGCTGGATCCAAGGAGAAGAGAACCTATAGACATGGAGGGGTGACTGTGTCTGACACTATGGTAGGTAGAAGGATGTTACCCCCTGAAGATATCTGTGTCTTAATCCGTAGTAAATAGTGAGACCCTAGACAAAAGCTTCATATCTTCCCCGAGTGACCTGTGTGGGAAGAAACCTAAGGAAATAATTACTCCTTGAAAAGTCTTTCCCAAGCCCTACTTAAAATCTATTCTCTTCCTCCGTTGGTCCTTACCAACCCTACTATGTTCCTTCCTTTGTAAGATCTACAACATTTTATTAAGTGATTGACCATGTTTTCTCTCCTGCTCTAAACTGTTATCTCATCGGTAGGTGTGTCTAATCGTACCCAGTTTCTATGCAGAGAATGTATTTGTGACTCAATAAAGATCTGTTCAGTGGGTGAAAAAAAATTTCACCCTCCATGACAAAACCACTCAAAAAACAAGGTGAACTTCTTCAATCTTACAAAAGTAGTTACAAAAAAACCCTTAGTGAACATCAGACTTAATAGTGAAAAAAAACGAATGTTTTCCTATTAATATTAAGAGCAGGATAAGGAATTCTGCACTAGCATTTCTATTCAAAATTTTACTGGAGATTCTAGGTAGAGTATTTAGCTAAGAAAACTAAATTAAAGGCATCCAGAGTAGAAAGGAAGACTTAAAAAACCCTACTTGCAGGCAACATAATCTTCTATGTTGAAAATTACTTAAAAATCCATTGAACTTAAAATAAATAAACAAGTTTAACAAAGTTACAGGATACAGTGTCTCATGAATGCCACATATTAAGAACTTAGCATAGGGGAAAGATGACAAAATTTCTCACTCATACTTTTTATAATGATTGCATGTTGAAATAACACTTATAGATGTTTTGGGTTAAAAAGATACATAATTCAAATTAAGTTAATCCATTTCCTTTCGTTTTCTAAACTGCAATAAAATTCACAAAAAAATCAATTTTATCTCTACACACTATCAATCAGAAAATGAAAACAGGAAAACAGTTCTATCTACAATAATATTAAAATTGATATAATACTCAGGAATAAATTTAACCACATAACACATGTACTCTAAAATCTGTAAAACACTGCCAATACATTCAAGACCTAAAAAAATGAAAAGATATCCTATGTTTATAGATCAGAAGGCTTAATACCGTTAAGACTGTAACATTCCCAAAAATGATCTAGACTCAACACAATCTCTATCAAAATATCAACTGGCTTCTATGCAAAAACTGACAAACTGATCCTAAAATTCACATGAAAATTCACAGGACCTGCCCAGGACAGCAAAAATAATCTGGGAAAAATGAAAACAATTTAGGTCTGGGGATTTTGCTCAGAGGTTGCATTGCCTGCCTCGCAAGCACAAGGGCCCAAGTTCAATCCCTGGCACCAAAAAAAAAAAAAAAAAAAAAAAAAAAAAAAAAAAAAAAAAGAAAAGAAAAAAAGAAAGAAAGAAAAAAGAAAAGAAAACAAATTATTATATTTCCTGATTTCAAAACTTACTACAAAGCTACAATAATCAAAACAGTATGGTACTGGAATAAGCATGGACCTACAGATCAACAGAATGGAAGAATCAAGAAATAAACTCTCAACATCATGTTCACCTTATTTTTGACCAAAAAAGTACCAAGATAAGTCCGTGGAAAAAAAATACTTCAGCAAGTGGTGCTGAGACAACTGGATATCCAAAGCAAATGAAGTGATCCCCTACCTCACATCATGTTACATGTCAACCCACAATGAACCTCAAATCTAAATGTAATGTTTACAGCTAATACTACTACAAAGCTCTTAGAAGAAAACAGTGAAAGTTTTTATGACCCCGAATTATGGAATGACATCAGATAAACAAGCAATGAAACAAAACAAACCATCAAAATTACAAAGTTTCATATTTCAAAGGACACCATTTGAAAAGTGAAAGATGATCCATATTATGAAAGGAGTTACTGGAAATCATGTATCCGCTGAGTGTATGGAATATATAAAAAAAATCATTAAAATTAAAAAAAAGAAAAGACAACTCAATTTTTAAATGTTCAAAGTGTCTCAAAAGGTTTTTATTCAAAGAAAATACACAAATATCCAATACACATTAAAAAAAAGATCAGGGAAATGCACTCAAAATCCTCAGTCATGAAGGAAACGCAATCAAATTCACAGTGACACCACTTCCCATCCACTAGGAGGGCTCTAATAGAGAGGACAGAACAAGAAGCATTGGGGAGGATTGGAGAAACCAGAACCATCACTGCAGGTGGGACTATAAAGTGGCACAGCAACTTGAACATTTCGGCAGCTCTTCAAAAACTTTTAAACAAAAGAGTTCCATATGAACCAGTAATTCTACTCCTAGGTATATTCCCAGAAAAATAAAAAACATTCGTCCACACAAAAACTTGCACACTAACGTTTATAGAAGAACTACAGATAATACTCAAAAGGTGCACACATTCCACATGCCCATCACCTAATAAGGGAACCACGGTGTGATCATTCGATAGATTATTCAGCTATAAAAGGACTTTCAAGCCAGCCCTGTTTGTACAAACCTGTAATGCCAGCACTCGTGGAGGCTGAGGCAGGAGGATCACAAGTTTGAGCCTAGCCTGGGCAACTGAGTAACTCTCAGTGAGACTCTGACTCAAAATAAAAATGTAAACAGCCTGGAGATGTAGCTCATTGAAAAGCCCTGGGTTCTATGTGGGGGGGGGGCTTTCAATGCAGATACAATATATGCTACAACCCTGAGTACATGCACGAACCTTGAAAACATTATGCTAAATAAAGAAGCCATCCCAGATGACTCCACAGTGTAAGAATCCATTCACATGACATGTCCCAGGAAAATCAATGGAGACACAAAGTACATGAGCGATTGCCTAGGGCTGGAAGGAAACTGATGCTAACAGGCCACAGGATTTCTTTCTGGGTGACAATGTTCTAAAAGTGTGATTTCTGGCTGTCCCAAATGCATGAATACACTAAAGAATCACTAAATCATATGGTTTTAAAGGGCAAATTATAAAATAAAGCTGCTCACAAGAAAAGTTAGATTTCTGGGAAACTTTGCATACAACATGAGTAGGAAGGGCACAAAGAGAGCTGGAGATGGGGAAACTTTGGGGACCACAAGGCTGCCCGTGATCAGGGGCTGTCCTGAGCAAAACCAAGGGCAGAGCAGCAGAGACAAATTCACACTGCCCCAGGCAAAGCCCCTAAGGAGGCTGCTTCAGTCCTTGCCTCCTAACTGTTTTGCCTCTCTACCAGGTCTTGGGCTCTGCAGCTGCCCCACCCCGGAGGAATCCCTCTTCTAGTGAAAAAAAGCCTCTGGGGTGGGCGGGGTGATGGGCTCAGACGTTCAGAATAAGCAAAGGAGTCCACTTCTCTTAGGTCTCCTCCCACTCATGAAGAAACTGAGCCCCAGAGAAGGATTGGTACAAAGTCTCCCTGCTGCTAGGGGGCAACACTACAACCTTCTGGGAAGAGCACTCAAGTCAGTCATTGACTCAACAGAGCTTTAGAGGAACAGAATATTTTTTAAGGAAAGAGAAAGAAATTGAGCAAAATAATAATAATAATAATAATAATAATTAATTATTCCAACTTTGCAAAAAAATGAAAATCATACAGGAAAAGAAATACAATCAAAGAGCATTACCTGGTTTTCTTCTTATCACTGCTTACACATTTTAACGCTACAGATGCTTTAAATGTGATTTTGATAAAACAGAGCTCCTGCTAAATTGGGACGTAGAGGCCAGGGAAGGGAGTGGTATAAGAAAGCTGAATCTTCCTTCATCAGAGCAGGAAGTGAACAGACACTGTGCTGGGCATGTAAGTCAAGGAGCAGCCTTGGGAGTCTAGCATTAGAGATGTGGGGGCCACTACTGGACAGCAGTGGTCAGTGAAGGGCAGCAGCCCCAGGGAAAGGTGAGTTCTGGACCTTTCATTAGGAGAATTTCAGTGCTATTGAATTTTTTAAAGGCGTATTTGTGTCTCGCTTTGATCAACATTTTAGAGTTTACTGTATGACAACCTGAAGCCTCCCTCCCTGCTAGCCACTCAGACATCTGGCCAGTATACAGCATGGATTGACAGGGCAGCCTGCTGTTTAAGCGCGGCCTTTTTCACTGGGAAGGACCTGAGTCCAAGCAAAGCAGCTCCAGTCAGCCTTGACTAAAGCATCTGTGGCCCTACCCTTCTTGTTTTTGAGGAGGAGGCAGAGAAAAAGATCTTGGGCTCGGCGTTTTTCTCAGCTGCTTCCTGTGTTGTCAGGGTTGAGGAAGTGTTTCCGGTGATAACGGAACATGGCAGATACCAGTGGCTCGGGGCCACCCCCACCCCCAACCCAGTCCTCTTGGGAAGGGAGGTTAAGGCACCTAAGGCAGCTTGCTGATTTACTCCACTGGAAGCCACGGCAGGAACACCAGTTCCACAGGAGGAACGCCAGTGTCAATGTATCCAGGGGCAGGAGCTGCCTCGCAGGGCACCTGCTATCACTCAGAAAGGGAAGACACTGCATCTGCTGTGGAAACAGTGAGCCCTGAGGTAGAGCCACCAGACCAGAGCGGGCAGACGTGAGCTTCAGCACTGTGAAACCACAGCAGGGCCCGGCAAACATGCAACATGTGCACATGTGAACACACAACACACGAACACGGCTCAGTCTAAAGACTGACATGAGCTCTAAAATCACACTTTCATTACAACGGGCAGATTTCCTTGTGTGTAAAATACAGAGGTTGGCCTGGTAGCGATCCTCACCCATATTAAAATGAGTCGTGAAGGCTGTAACCTGTACCAACAGCTTAAGTATGTGAGGAAAGGGTTCAAAGCATCTGTATAATAATACTGCTTACATATCTATCTCTGCTGCTGAAAGGGAGAAAATGAGCGCAGGGGAGGGACTGGTTGCAAGATGTGTGGTAGTGACTATGGCAGTATTGTCCATCATGGATACTTTCAAAAGTGGAGGAAAAGGAAAAATAAAAGCAACCAATTACAAATCACTGAACTGAGTCTGTCAGGGCCCAACTCTAAAGCAAATCATTATGAACACAGTAGGGACATTCTATCCGCAGTTTCCCTCAAAACCGTACTTGCCCAGCACAGGCCATCCACTGCGGCCAAGGTGTACAGGGTGCTGCCATGAATCTGTCCAAAGTCATCCGAGCTTTATGCCTTTGCTCAGACTTTCGCCACGACCTTGCAGGTCAGTGGTGGCAAACCTATGGCCTTCGTGCACAGACGGCTGTTTATCACTGAAAGGGTCACCATCACCGATGTACACTGTCCCCTGACTTAAATCCCATCTACCTGTCAAGGCTGAGGTCAAGATTAGCATCCCCCACAGAGGTCTGGCCTGCCAAACCCCACCATAACTTTCATTTCTCTGGGTCTCCATAGCAATCCCAGTACAGAGTTCATAATTCCTTACTGCATTACAAACTGCCTTAACTTCTGCCAATTCCTGAGATCATGAGGAATGCTAGGGACAGTCATCTTTTCTGGATTGGATGTACACCAACGAGAAGAGCTGGGCACAAAGTAGGCATTAAATGCTTAATTAACACTTCGTGACTCATCTGTTGAGTGCATGAAGCAATGACCAAAATATATGCCTTTTGGTTTAAAAAAGTTACAAATTTAATACAACGTAATCTTCCAAGGTATCATACCTACATTAACTTTATTTCTCTAAGAACCTAAAAGGACTTCTTTAAAACTCTATCATCCTACAATTTTCATCTTCAACCATAAAAGTAGATCCTAATTTCTTTCACACACAGATGTACAACAGATTTTGAGATTAAAGGCTGACTCATACTTTTGAGTTCTTGTCTCACCTAAAGAAGTCTTTAAAAAATTACAGAAAAAGGTTTTATCTATTTTTTCACTCTGTTTTTATTGGTTATACAGGTTAATGGGTTTCCTTTAAGCATATTCATACACGCCCGTAACATACTCTGATCATTTTTACCCCGTCACCCTCTTTTACATCCCTCCGCTGCTAGTTTCACATTTGGGGGGTTTCAATGTGTATAATTTTCTCATATGTGTTCCCCTATTACCTGCCCTTACAGCCTTTCCCCCTCCCTCTTATTTCTTCCCTCTTGTCTAATAAGTCTCCCTTCTACTTTCTTGCCATCTTTTTAGAATCCAGTGTATCACTTTTCTTGTTGGTGAGGCGAAATACCTAAGACCCAAAGTTAAAAGAGGAAAGGTTTAATTTGGCCCAGTTTGTAGAGGATTCAGTTCATATTCGCCTGGCTCCAAGGCAGGGTGGCGCGGGGAGGGGCATCACAGAGAAACAGTCCATCGTGGGCAGAAGGCAGCAAAGTAGTAAAGAAGCAAAGCAGCAAGTGACAAGCAGGGCCCCTCTTTCTGTCCCTATTATCCTAACCAGGCTGCCCACCCTCAGGATGGGTAGCACTCACACCCAGGGTGGGGCAACCTTAATCCCAGCATCACACCAGTAATCAATCCTAACAATGCGTCCTTAATCCTGGGGTTACACACTCTAGACCCAGCCACCTCTAAAAAGCCCTTCTGACCTCATGAGGCTTTGGGGGACATCTACATAGAAGCCGTAACATCACGTATTAGGGAGAACAAGTGATATTTGTCTTTATGAGTCTGATTTATTTCACTCAACATGGTCTCAGATCCATTCATTTTCCCAAAAATGATACAATTTCATTCTTCTTTATGGCGGAGTAATATCCCGTTGCTTATCTCTACCACATTTTCTTTATTTATTCATCACTGATGGACACCTAGGCTGGTTCCGTATCTTGGCTACTGTTGAACTGTGCTGCAGGTAACATGGATATACAAGTATCCCTATAGTATGCTGACTTTAACTGTGTTGGGAGTACACAAGAGTGGTACAGCTGATTCATATGGTAGCTCTGGTTTTAGTTTTTTGAGGAACCTCCAAACTGATTTCCACAGTGGTTGACTAATTTAAGTTCCCACCAGCAGTGCAGGAGGGTTCCCCACCTCCTCACCAGCATTCATTGCTTTTGTGTCCTCCTGATGACAGCCATTCTGTCTGGGGTGAGATGGGATCTCAATCTAGTTTTGATTAAAGCGTCACATTTTAAAAGCACAAACTGAAAACGGTTCTCAGGTGTCCCTTCCTTTAACACTGAGTTATTGAACATCCTCAGTGAGCTTCAGCCCTGCAAAGTCTCTTTGATTTCACTGGGCCTTCCGTGAAGTCAGACAATTCTCTCATTCATCCCCAGATGATTTCTTATTCCACCCACAGGGGCAGCTGCTTCAAACTTCAGAAGTCTCCTGAAGTTCCCTAACCAGCACAGCACCTTTACTTTTCATGGAGGACCTCACTCCCTACACTACACTTGAAAACAGATATTATATAATGTGGACAAACTACACTCCACTCTGCTCCACCTGGAGATTAAAGTCTGAGAACCGCTGCTGAACGATAATCTGACGATGCTGCAAACACCCCAAGAAGAAGCCTATGGTGAAGTCAGCCGTGGGTCTGACTCAGGCCCCTGGATGTGCTTGCTTTCCTCTCCGGCTGCCCTGCTTCAGTCAGAGTCACTGTGAGGCTACGTAAGGTCACACAAGCAGAAGAATCTCTGCAAGGTACTCTGCCAGAGTTCAAGCTCTGCCTTCTCACAATTTCTTTCAAGATTCGCACTCAATCCATTTTCTTCTCTGTTGCCAGGACTCAAGTGGCAAGGCCTAAGGGATGTCCTCGGAAGCACACAGCGCTCAACATAATGGCCGTGGCGAGAAGGCCAATATCCACACTCTCCACCTCCTCGGAGGCATCCCACACCCACTGCCTGAATTCTGAAGTGTCTTTGTACAGCAAAGCCATCAGGGGCCTTACAGAATCTGTGAATCACAAAGTGCCTTTCAGTTCTGAGTTGGCTTGAGGGTAGTAGACAGATGCCACAGATTCATCTTCTTAAATCAACACATAGTACATCATTAATAAAGTGTTCCCTTAGGAATGGAGGATGTCCATCCCACACACTTGGGGACCTCCTTCTCTTCCTATTCCCATAACGTCTTCTCAGACTGGGATTTATAGGCATTATCTCATCCCAGGGCTCCTGTGGTGACAGGCAGGTAACCAGTTGGGCAGACTACTTTCCATTGTTCCATTTTTAAAGACAGAATGGTGGTGGTGGCTTGAAGGTCCAAAGCAAGTCAGGATGTCCTAGTAAATTGCTTTGCCTGTCCCAGAAGCAAGGCAGAGCATGCCCTTGACATTTTTGGTTGGTTGCAAAATGCTAAATACACACAGAGGAAGAGGTCCTTCCTGAACTGTGTGTTGAAATGCGAGCAATACCTCCGGGCTTCTGCTCACTTATTTCCCTCCCTTCTCCCTGCCTACTCAAGTTCTACCCACCTTCTTATGCTACTAAGGAGCCCTTCCCACCGAAGCCCTCCTGACACCACGTCTTATCAGTCATTTGAGTACCTTTAGCAGGTACTGAATTTAACCGGAGACCAACTCCCTTCTAAAAAGCAGAATCCAGGAAAGCTCTGCAGGTAGAGAGCTTCACAAGAGCTGTAGGTCCACTGTGTACATGAGCCAAATGTTTAATAATTACGTAAATAATGCATCACCACAATACAGATATAACTAGAAACAGTAGTTATTATGTGCTAAGCACTCTGCTCAGCGCTCTCATGCATCCCTCCTAACGAGAGCATCTGAGACGTCCTGGTCCCTCCTCCGCCACAGCTGGCCTCCCATTCTGCGCCTAGAAGGCAGCAGCACGCACCACCGGCTCCCACAACCAAGGCAGGACCATCCTTTGGACCACAGTCTTGGCTTTGCTCCTCAAAATGACAAGACCAAAGGCCTTTTACAAAGGCTCCAGTGAGGTGACTGATGTCTGGTTTCATCCATCATCGACTAAAGTGAATAATTAATACTTGCCAGTAAAGAAATAGACGCATTGTTAATGGTGGCCACATGGAGGCTACATAATGCCATTTTCTAAAGCTCTTGGTGGAACCCTGGGGCTAACAGTGGCCAAAAGAAGCCTCAAACGTGAGGACTGGAGCCCTGCGCTGTTTTCCAGGAGTGCTGCTAGCAATGCTAATTAGCTTGTTGCCTATTCATCACCTAATTTGGCTTTCTGGTCAATGACAGCAGCAGAGGCCCACCGATCACCAAACACAGAGAGGGCACCACAATTTATCAGAGGGGACATGGAATGTTCTCCTGGGACCAGGACTTCCTCAATTCCTTCTCTAGGACAGCCTCTGATCGGAGTAAAACTCTCCAACCTGACTAGACTGTATTCCCACTCTTAGCCTAGCGCCTAGAGCAAGTTTTTCCTTTTCCATTTTCTAACTCTGACAAAACAAGAGAGCCTTGGGTGCCTACAGAACTGGTCAGCACTAGTCAGGAAATATAATAAAGGAGCTTAGTGAGCAGCCAGCGCCTGCCCCCAGGCCCAGCGAGGGAAACTACCCAGAGGCAGAGGCACTGGCTTTGTAAGCAACAGGGCAATCAACAATACATCTTTCTTGTGGGCACATAACTCTCCTGGCAGATGGCAATGAGTACCAACAAGGAGCTCTCTCTGTTTCACATCCCACAGGTGGACACTGTCAGCAACTGTCCAACCCTGACTGTAACCCCTAACCAGTCACACACACGCACACTTCCACAGATTCCTACCCTCAGGACCAACCCGAGCCGCTTTGGATGAATATGGGTCTGACAGCTCTACATACTACTATCATTTTAGGATGCTGTTCCCCAAAAGAGCTAGCCACCCCCGCTTCCACCTGACATCTGAAATTCCAGCAGCAGACATTATGGACTATCTCGACATGAGGCACTGTTTCCCATTAAAATGTCTCTCATCCTGTTTCCTCTCTGGTCAAATGACTTCTAAAGCACCTGTTCTGCATCAAATGGGAAATTCTTTTGTACTGTATTTAGATCTTCAAAATCAACACTCACTGGCTTCTGGAAAACAAGGTTTGATGCTGGAGAATGGGAAAGCACCAGGCATTCAGTGGAAGTGGAGGTGAGAGGCCTGAGGAAGGACCACAAGAGGGGACAGACAGTGAGAAAAACGGTCCTCAAGGCCCCCACAGTCCTGACCGTGGCTACAGACCTAGATTCTTCTCCACTCCACCCCACCCCCAAGATCTGAAGGACCTTGGGTAGCTTGCATGGGTTCCAACAGGGCCCATACCCCAGTTTAAGGATGGAGACCCATAAGCTGGAGATGAGAAGTGGTTGCCCAGGAACCCACTGTCCTGTTTACAGCTTCTGCTTTCAGCACTGCCTCTGTCCTGGTGGCCATGCTGGGAGGGCGCTGGCACCCAGCAGCTGGCAGGAAAACGTCGTTGCCTCCATGCCTGCCCTAGCCAGAGGGGCAAAGGATGGCTCAGCAGCCACTGGTGATTGTTTCTACTGCTCTGGGAAACTGGAAGAGGAAAGTTCAAAGTCAGATTCCCCGGACTGGGGAGGCACCGGGGCTGTCACTGTGTCCTCTCCAGCCGGGTTCTCTGTTTCAAGAGTGCCATACTTCTGTTGGCCCATGCTACCTGCTGCAGCGCCCCAACAGTGCGCACCTGCTTCTCTTCCCTGCACCAGGTTGGGCTGAACCTTTGAGAGGGTGGCAGGGCTGTCCGGAAAGTACAATTCACCACAGACAGCCTGGCAGTTTCCAGATTCTAAAGAGCTCAAAAAAAAGCAACCCTCCCCCACCCCAGTCGGCTGGCGGCTGCCCTCCCCCTTCTCCCTGCCAGCTCTCTCCCCGCCGGGAGAGGATGACAGCTTAGGCCAGGACTCTTCAAAGCAGGTCAGCTGTGGCTCCTACTCCTCAAATCCTCCAACCCGGGAACCTCTCCACGGCCCCTCGCCCCACCCATCTCACGGTCACAGCTGGGCGCTGTGTGCCCCAGGCGGCTCCCACTGGCCCCAGGGAGCGGACGGCGGCAGCAGCAGGCGCTGTGA
>NW_022900921.1:10619686-10627318 GCF_012274545.1 Fukomys damarensis | reverse complement strand
GAGCCGGAAGTGGCTGGCGCGGGGCCGCGGGGCCTCGGGGCTCGGCGACCAGCACCCTGGGGTACCCTTCCCCAAAGCCGCCGGTCTCCTCGCTCTCGGTTGGAGCAAGGAGACTGCACCTCCCCGCCATCAACCCGGAGCCACACCTGCAGCCTGGGCCGGGCGAAAGCCTGGACCCATTGGATCCCCTCGGATTCTTTCCCAGCGCTCATCTATCCAGCGCCCAATCTGCAAGGGTCATCTGTGTTGTGCCAGGCACCTAGTCCGGCACTGGGTCTGCACTGGTGCGTGCACAGAAGGGTCCATGCCCTCTTGAAGTTTTTCTTCTATCAGCGTCAATTAACCTAGCAAGCGTCCAGTTACCGCTAGGAGACGTGCTGTCTAGGGACCAAAGTCACGGAAGATACGGCTGGGCCAGGGTTAGTACCTTCCACTAATTGACTTTGCTCCTTAGGGCTCCTCCTTGACTAAGAAGGACGCTCTCAGCCAGGCAGAGTGGTGCCTGAATTCCCTGTCAATCCCAGCACCGTCGGAGGCTGGGGCTGGAGAATGCAAGTTGGAGCTCAGCCCCGGCAACTAGAGACCCTGTCTTCAGATAAAATAAAGCGTAGTTCAGTGGTAGAGCACTCTAGGACCTGATCTCCAATACTTCAGGGCGGGGAGGAGACCACACCTCTTCCATTTCCTTTCTGTTCCTAGGAGCAGAATTCTGAAGCTTCCACCTCTTTAGCAGATTCCTACCTCAACCACCCACATTCAAGAATTGCCTTGGAGCACAATGCAGAGAGAAGGCACTTCTGTGTGGCTCCAGGCAAAGCCAGGGTCCAGGAGGAGCTAAAATAGCAGGCTTCTTTCTCCTCAGGGCCTACCTGCCATTTAAGACTTTTCCAAGAAGCTGCTTTCATGGAGATGCAGTTCGGGGAACCTTTGGACCAGGTGGAAGTCTTATCCTTGAGACACCTAAGCAAGGTGTTTATTTCACCACTCTGCTCTCGAGATGTTGCCTTACTTCAACATAAAGATGAACAGTTATCTCTGTGCCTCACTAATTTGAGGGTAACTAATTTGAAAGCACTAAGATATTGTGAGAGAGAGAGGAGAGAGAGAGAGGAGAGAGAGAGGGGGGGGAGATTACTGTTATAAATACAAGGTAACACCTTGTTACAAGGGAGCTTTTCTGAAATGTTGGCTAGAGCCACACTTGATCACCCCACTGGCTGTTCCTATAAAATGCAGGTTAAAGAGGAGCCGCTCTTTTCCAAGTCTGAGACAGACATGTGAAGTCTTTGCCTTCTCTAATCTCACATCATTTTGCAAGTGCTCAGAATTCCTGGTACTTTGTAGTTTGATGTTATATCACTCATCTAATTTAAGTTGCTATTTTAGAAAGGATTACTTGCATATATAGAGACAGATATATTTCTTTGCCTAATGCCATGTGAGAAAGCTGTGGGGGTGTTTGCAGAGGATGACTTTAAAAAAAAACAGAGCTCATATTTCTTTTTCTTTTTTATTAAGTTTCTATTTTCCACTGTGTTCCTTGGGATTTCAAGTGTCAGTGAAACAGTTGGAATCCCAATAAATCTAATTTTTATTCTAAAAGGTATATTATTTGGGATGTTCCATTTACCTGGAAGACATATTTCTTCTTGTTGATCCCTCTTTTTTCTTTTCACCTTTCAGGAAGAAATTGCTGAAAAAGATCACAAGCAAAGACTATTATCTATATATTTGGTAAGATCTAGTAAAAATAAAAATTTCCCTAGTCCCTGAATTCCAACTGCTTATTAGGGAGAAATAATAGTCCTTTGAAGCAGCTGTGTTGGAAATCAGAGACATGCCCTTTGGTGCTAGTTTTGCAACCAACAGAAGGGTAATAATCTTAGGCAAGTAGCCTCATCCCTATATTTCCCCATCTAAAAAATTAAGTAGGGCCGAGAAGCCAGGCTCCGCCCACACCCTCCGCTGGCGCGGATGCTGGGGCAGGCTGCTTCCGGTCAGGTCAGGTAGGTGCACTGCCCACCAGGCAGTACCCTGTGCTGTCTGCTCTGCACTCTCAGCCCGCCTGCCCCTCAAGGGCTGCGCGTGTCTACAGCAGCTGCTTCTGTTGTGCAGTGTTGTTCAGGATGGCTTAAGGCCACTAGCTCGCTTGAGCCCCACAGGAGCGCTAGAGGTGAAGAAAATATTTGGAAGCTCTGTGAATACATCAAAAACCATGACCAGTATCCCTCAGAAGAATGTCACCCTGTCTTTAAATCCAATGAGAAAAGGACGATACCTGCCTGGAAGCAGCCGGCAAGACCTGGAAATGGACTCGTGATCTGGGATTACCGTGTTGTTTTGCTTCACCTTTCGAGTGGAGGACAGAGCGTCGTTTCTGATCTAGATACCGTGCTGCCATTTCCCTGCCCCTTTGACGCATATGTAGAAGATGCCTTTAAGTCTGATGAAGACACTCACCCACAGTTCAGGAGGAAAGTGAAGAGTGATCTGTTCCGATTGCTACTTGAAGACCTTTGCTTCTGACCAGTCTCACATGAAAGACTCTGGGGGGAACTGGCGGGAGCCTCCCCCACCTTATCCCTGCGTGGAAACCACCGGAGACTGCAAAACGTACCTGGGTGATTGCATCGGTATGGATCCTGAGGTTGGGTGGGGAGCTGTGTACACACTACCTGAATTCGCACATCGGTTGAGCAGTACAAGCTACTGAGCTGGACATCAGGATGGAGAACTGTGGAGAACTCGGGGACAGGAACAGGCCATCCTGTCATGTAGGACTACAAATGTGGTACCGTTGGCTTGGAGTTACAGTTTTCTCCTTCAATTCAGTGGAGTATATGAACACAAATACAGATGAACTAGAGAAAAACCTTTTTGGGGCTGGAGTAGAATGCATATTTAGCGTATGTGAGGCCCGGGATTCCATCCCAGCACCTTCCCTTGATGTGTCAGGTGGACACTTGTCCTGGTGTCTGATGGCTGCCTTAGGGCTCCTGTGTTAAAGTGTGTGACGGCTGGGGCCGGACCTCTCTGTGTGCAGATGAGATGACTCTCCTGCATGTTTCTGTCTTTCTAGCCACACTGTAAGCCCCCTGTGTGCAAGGCTGTGTTTCACGGATATGTGAACCTTTGGTGTATCCGTAAAAGATGCTCATAAAATATTCCTGGAGACAGCACTACTGCTTGGAAAGGGATTGTATTGTAAGTTTCAGCAAAAAGTATTAGTCTTTTTGTACTACCGTGTTGTTAACAATTGCATTTCCTTCAGGCTGAGTGATATTTGGCCTATTTATAAGTGATTTTTAAAAGATAAGATTTGAAGTTTATTGTGTTGAAGGTTTTGGGGTTTTGTTTGTTTGTTTGTTTTGTTTTTGGTACCGCGGATCAAACCCAGGATCTAGAACTTGCAAGGAAGGCATGCAGTGAGCTAAATCCCCAGGCCTGTGTTATTCTTCATGATCGAAAATACTTAAGAGTGTCCCAGTCATGTATGAGAAGCATCTATGTGCTTTTAAAAAATGTGCTTTAAGACAAATTTGTCATGTCTGCCTTCTTGGAAAATTGGCTTTAATCATACAATTCCAAATGAAAGATATCTGCCCTTAAAAATAAAATAAAAATAAAAAATTAACTAGGTTGCACAGTCCAATAGCCCTCTGAGTGTGGAAAATTGCATGAGTTCAAACAAAAGGGCCTCTTCCTCCAGTCTAAGTCCCCTCCTGCCCTCAGCATGAAGCCCAGACTCACTACCGTGGCCTGCTAGGTTCGTCTTCATGATTATTATGGTTTGTCTCTAGATGTCCTCCCAAAGCCGCTGTGGTTACAGGTGGGCTTTTCACATCTCAGAAGGACTTGTGAAGCCTTTGCCTTCTCTGTTCTCATATTATTTCACAAGTGTTCACAATTCATGATTCTTTGCAGTTTGATATTATATCACTCATCTAAGTTTTCAGAAATTTCAGAAATGATGGCTTCTTAGAGGTGGCTAGATCTAGAGAGTGTGAGGCTGAGATAAAGTGTGTGGTGCTAGAATCAAGTGTGATTACTAAATGAGTCGATGGGGTTGACGTAGTTCTAAGTGTGGATAAAGGCAAGGCCCACCCTGGGTGTAAGTGCTACCTGCCCTATGGACACACTACGGGACCCAGAAGAGGACTGCTGCTCTTTGCTGCTGCTTCTGCTGCGGCTTCACTGCTTTGCTGCCTTCTGCCTACCAAGAACGGTTTCTCCTCTGAGATGCCCCTCTGCCACGCCACCCTGCCTTGGAGCCAGCCACTATGGACTGAAACTTCTACAAGCTGTGAGCCAAACAGATCTTTCCTCCTTTAACTTTGAGTGTCAGGTATTCTGTCTCAGCAATGAGAAAAGTAATTAAGTCAGTGACCTAGCATCTAACTCTTTGGTCTCTTCCCCTGTGAACACACTTGCCATGCTTCTGCTGAAAGGAACCTCTCTTAGTTCCTCAAACGTGCTGTGTTCTCTTTCGTGTTTGACCTTTGCACAAGCCAAAGCTGCTTGCTTGGAACGTTTTGTTCTCCCTTTCCCTTCCCTTCCACGCTTTCTCCCGGTTTACTTGCCTAACTTCTGTTCACCCTTCTGGTATCCCCTTAGCTATTACTTTCTCCATGATCCCTCCTCATGTGGGTTGGATTAGGATTCCCTGGCTGTGATCCCATGGCTCCTTGGGCTTCATCTATCACACTGCTGATAGTGCTGTGTTATAATGTTTAACGTAATGCCTGCATCCCACCATTTGACCATGATATCTGAGAGAGCAGGGATACGTTTGGTTTATCCCTGTTGAATCTTCAGAGCCTGGCATGGCGCGAGAAATATAATATTTCTCTCAACAAATGGGTCAAATGAACAACTAACTGAGGGTGAAATCTTTACAAGTAGCCATTAAAAATTGTAGCCACCTATCTACTGCCTTCAGATTATTTTCCCTTCCAGACTCTAGGAATCACCAATGAAAGGATCGCAGCTATTGTGTGAGAATTATTTTGCCACTAGCCGAACTGTGGCTTGTGCACTGTGGTTCCATGCAAGGCAGTGGTGATCATTTTTAGAAAAGTGTCAAGCTCTCCATTTAAGAACCATTGGCAGGGCCAGGGATTTAGCTCAGAGGTTCGGTGGCCTGCCTTGCAAGCGCAAGGACCCAAGTTCAACCCCGGTACCCAAAAAATTAAAAAATAAAATAAATAAAAACCATTGGCAGATCCTGCTTCATGGAAACCACTAGTGGAATATCTGGAATGGGCATAAGAATTAATTCTGGAGAGAGAAAACAGAAAACGAAAATGTCTAACATTTGCCACATACATTTCCTCATTTAATTTTCTATAAAAAAATACGATCTTTTGTCAGAGTGTATAATTGAGGAAACTAAAGCAAGTAAGAAACTTAACCCAAGCTACTGACACCAAACCCATGCTATTTACCACCATTATCTCATTTTCCTTCTGCCAAACTGAATTTGTTTATTAACAGGCTACCTTATTCCAAAGATATACTTAACATATGTTGCGGGGATACATAGACTAAAAATAAAAATCAGCAAAAAAATATTTCAAGTACAGTAAGTCCCCAATTCATGACCATTTGAGTTGTGAACTTCCACAGATATGAATGGACCTTCTGTTACAAACGTGTGTAGATCTGAACAAATCATGGAAGTCGCTCACGCGTGTACCAGATACCGTCACTGCTGTGCTGCTGAGTGCTCACTGCACAGTGTGACAGTGCACAGCAGTACAGGGCTCACTCAGAGCCCAGGATGACAGGAAGCAAGAGGAAAAGCAGCAGTGAGGTGGAAGGGACTGCTAGAAAGTGCAAAGCAACACACATTGTATATTTGTGTTGGACTTACAAATAAATCAGCTTAAGAATGTTCTGAAACAGACCTCATTCAGAATGGAGGCTTACTTAATAAGGACATGGCTATAAATAGGAAATTGAGGGAATAATGTGCATAAGACATAGACCAAAAACACCCAAGACAATAAAAAATACTCTATGTGCTATAAGATTGCTATCCTAGCCCCACGTATTTGGTTGTAAGCATTTATATGGTTGTCAAGAAAAGAGAAACTTGATGATCAAGTTTCACAATTCAGATTAGCTATTAGATAATATCTGCCCATTTGCTCCAAATAGTTTCATTAAATTATATAGATATAAGAATCCAGGCCCAGAAAGGGGAAGAGTTGCTTAAGGCTGGCTGGTCCCACACACCAAGCCTTTCGCAAGGATATTCGATTGCTTTAACTTTTCCTTTGAATCATTAAAACATATGTCCTTGACCTGACATTTATCAAATGTTTATCTGCAGCCAGCTTCTATGCTAAGTAGTGTACATGACTGGGTTTATTTTATGCTCAAAAAATTCTGAGCAGTAGCTCTGTTGTTGTCATTTAAGATGAAAACTTAAGTACTATTTCGCAGTTGACACATTACAGGTTCCATCCTGGGCCCGTGGGAATGCATGCCTTCCATTCTGTCAGTGTGTACAATTTCCACAACTTTGGGAGTCCTATGCCCCCTTGAAGGTCAGATCTTTTACATGTGGTTGTCAGGGCTGGGATTTGGGGATAGACAGGTCTGACTCCACACCCCCATTTTGCCACTTACTGATCATAGGACCATGAGAGATCTCCTTAATTTACTGAGATGACAATAATTGTACCTATCCCTGAGGTTCTTGTGAAGGATAAATGAAATAGCAAATATAAAATGCTAAGCAGAATCTGGAACCTAAGCAGAATAAGTGCTCTCAAATGGGAGTTATCATCATTATCATTATTACTATTAAAAATAGTTTGAATTTTGGTGTGATTCCTAGGACAATGCAGGACTTGGCCTAAGCTTTGAGCTCCAGTCTTGTGTGGGCTGAGTAGCTTTATTGCCCCATGTATGTGACTTAACCTTCTCTGTGTATCACTTACCTCCTCTGTCACGTGAGACCCCACTCCCAATGTCACCCCCATATTGCTGAAAAGATCAAACACAGTCTTAGAGGGAAGAGTGCTTTAAGAAAGACAAAACAGAAAAGCAAAGGAAAGTTTATGTTGATTCGGGTTCTGGACACTTCTACCCAAAATCAGAGACAAAATGCAAAGAGATTGGCAACGGCAGCTCTTCCTGGTGTGGGGAGGGCTGGGATAGGGTTTGGACCTAGCGGGCCATGGATACTCTCCTGGGCTCCGTCCACAGACTCTCCTGTGATTGTGGACAGTACCTTCTTGTCCTAACATAAACGGAATGTAGGGAGAGAAGTTGGAATAAGGTGTGCTTAATGCATGCTGGTTCTCTGCTGGAAATGTCCATCCAGGCCCTCTCCCAAGGGAGGACGTTCCTACTTGGGAACTTCCAGTTGCCTTTCACATATCCGTGGGGAAAACGTCCCTGGTTCCTTGGGTGTTTTTATTTGGTTCTCTGTGCTCCTGCTTTCCTAGGACCACATCTCCATGAGATAACCTCTAACAATCCTTTGCAAGTACAGTTCATTCCTGTTATTCAGAAGTTATGGGGTCAGGGATTTAGCTCAGTGGTTTTGCTGCCTGCCTTGGAAGCGCAAGGACCCGAGTTCTATCCCTGGTACAAAAAAAAAAAAAAAAAAAAAAAAAAATT
>NW_022900921.1:10579066-10619630 GCF_012274545.1 Fukomys damarensis | reverse complement strand
AAAAAAAAAAAAAAAAAAAAAACAACTTCTGTAAGTCTACAAAGTTATCATGAACAATGAACTAGCAAACACAGGCATCGCTCCTCAGGAACATATATAAGTTTCCCAAGCTTTTGGTCACAACGGTTTGTCAAACAGTCAGTAAGTAATCTTGCTTTATGCATATTTCTGTTAAAAAAAAATAACCTTTTCTGCTGCCTGCCTCACAAGCTCAAGGACCTGACTTTGATCCCCAGTACCCTCCCCAAAAATAAATAAATAAAAATCCTTCTTTAATATATATTGTTGATTCATTAACATTGTACATGGTCAACAGAACTATAAATCATGCTTGAAGAATGTATATCCAATAGTTATTTTTTTAATGTTAAGACATCACAATATGTTCTCATTTAGGAACAATAAACAGTACTTTACCAGCACATTTTGGGGCCAGCTTAAACACTAAAATCACCCTAAAAAACACAAAAATGTGACACTAAATAGTCTACGAAGAGACCGCTTGTTTACAGCGCAAGGCAGAAAAATAAAGCATTGCTCTATTTGACCTCAGCTGGGAATGTGCAGCCCAAAATTTCACTGCTCTGCATGTGAGCACATCCAAAATGACTGCAAGAGAAACAAATAAAAAAACAAAACAAAACAACAAAACCTGGACTACTGATTTCTGGCCTAAAATACGTTTTAGCCAATACATAAATTTGCAAATATAGACTTCACCAATAATGAGGACCGACCATATCTATGTGTTGGAATCTTTTCCTAGCTGGCAAGCTTCTTCGAGGAAGGGCCAGCCTCCATAGCCGCCTTTGGCCTTGCTCTCTGGCCCTGGAGACTGACCTTTCTGGACAGCTCTGCGCTGGCGCCTGTGTCCTCCGGCTTCCAATTGGGTCGGACCAATGGGAAGTTTTAAGAGTTGATGCGGGAGGGGAGGAGAGTGGGGCAGGTTCCTCCCTGTGATATTTGTTGCCTTGGACTTCCTCTGTCCATTACCAAAGTTTTCTTCTTTTCCTTTCAAGGCGATATTCACCAGGTGACTCCTTCTACATGCAAAAGGCCACTTTCCTTCCTCGTTCCTAGGGCCTGTGGATGATAATTCCTCACTTCAGTCTAGACTGCTATAACAAAAAACCTTGGGCTGATGACTCATGAACAGTACAAAGTTACTTTCCATAGTTGTGGAGATCGGGAAGCCTGTGATCAAACTTCCAGAACATTCAATGTCCCCGAGGGGATTTGCTCACTGCTCCATAGATGGTTGCTGCGTCCTCACCTAAAGACATTAATCTCATTCATGAGGCTGGGGTCCTCATGTCCTAACTGTCTCCAAAAGCCCCACTCCTTAATACTACTCGCTTTGGATTATGTTCCAACATGATCTGTGGAGGGACACAAATAGTTGAACCATAACACTTCTCCCCAGCTGTCATTTTCCTCTGTGTCTCTTCATCGGGTGCTCCTAACCCTGAGCCACAGTTTTCAAAAGCTCTTTTGTAAGTATGCTATCCTTGAATTATTCTAATTCAGGATGGGTTTGTTACCTGAGGGATGCCTTACTCATCTTTCTAAACTCTCGACCTAATGCAGAACCACAGGAAGTGAATAGCAAGTATTTATGAAATAAATAAATGATTGCTAAAACTCTCAATACTATCTGTGTTTCTGTTATTTTATGGGCCAATGCTACATTATGCCTTGGAGAGAATCTCAAAATCATCACACACACACACACACACACACACACACACACACACAGCAACATGGCTCTAGAAAGTGGGCTAGGGGGAACCCAATTTCTAGTGATTCCCTTAAAGCCACTGTAAATTTATATGTACTCTAACATAAAAAGGGATGTTTATTGTGCTAATCCAGCTTCTACTTTTAATCTTCTCTGATGATGTCACCTTCTTAAACCCCTCTAATTAGGGAATTCATAGCGCTTTTTACAGTCCCCCCCCCTCAGCTGAATGAGGTATATTCTGTCTCTTTAGAATGGTGAGCTTGCATGTTGAGAGATTTTGGGAGAATGGGGTCCGCAGGGATACAAAGATGCGTTCCCTCAACCTCCCTCAGATTATTGTCAGTGGGAGTCAAGCCCACCGGGAGTCCTTGGAATGAATGGAGAGAGATCTTGGACTTTCTTCCCTGAGTGCTGTGGTCCATGGTGTGGGAACTGACTCCCACAGTGGACGCAAGCATTTGGTAAACACAGCACTGAGCATACTCAAACTGCAACAGCACAGCTCTTATCCCGCTGGAATTTCAAGAGAAGGGGAACTGCTTTTTGTTGCTGTCCAGCAGTGACTGAAGAACCCTGAATTCCAAATTTCCACACGCCACCCACATAGCAGATGACAGCAAACAAGTATGAACAATAAATAATTGGGTACAGTGAACAAGAAAAATAGTCACCTCCAAATTTTGGCCTCTTCCACCAGCTTTGCCTTCCTCAAATCTACTCACCAGACTGCTGGTAAGAATATATTTTTAAGTGTAGTTTTGATCTTCTTTTACTGCTCAGTGACATTTTACTTACAGGGTAAAAATTTACCTTTCTGGAATTTAAAAATATGCCTAGATTTACAGCCTCAATTCCAACTTACCTACCCCTTGTCATCCTCACCCTTATAGAACACATAGAGAGACACATTCATGCGCTCTGGCAACACTGAACTAATAGCTTTCCAAAATATTCTGTTTCCTCTACCTGGAAAGTATTTCTTGCTAGATAGTCAGACGATAGACAGACAGACATTTTATCTCTAAAAATGAGTTGGATATATCCTTTGTGACTGTACTTCTCAAGCTGAAATGTGCACGTGATTACGTCAATAGTGTTAAAATCCAGACTCTTGTCCGACACGTGAGAAAGAAGTTGGACAATCTGCCTTTTGTACAAGGTGCTGTCACTGCTGGTCCAGGGACCACACTCTGAGGAGCAAGGTCCTAAGAAGTTTTCCCTGATGCTGTCCTCCCCCTGGTAGATTGCATTCCTTTCTCCAGGATCCTGGCTTTTTTTTTTTTTTTGACCCTTTTGCATTGCTGCTATAACTTCTGCATTATAATTTTACTTATCTATAGCTCAGCTTTCTCAGTCAGACTATTTGTCTATTTTTTTTTTTTTGTACCAGGGATCGAACTCAGATCCTTCTGCTTGCCAGGCAGGTCCCAGAACCACCGAGCTAAATCCCCGGTCCGATATTTGCCTTTTTCATTTGCAGTTCATCCCAGTGCTGGGTGCATGGCACATATGAAGCATTTGATATTTATGTGTTGAATGAATGTTGGATAAATAGTCTTCACCTATTTGTGGAGGATGAAACCACGTGACAGTTTTTACTTAAGCAAAGTTTTGGGAGTTAGCCATTTGGGAAATATGGAACCCAAGCCATGCATACTAAATGTGTTAAAACATACAGGGCTTTATTTGCCATATGCAACCTTTTACTTCCCAGACTCTACAAAGGAGAAAAGATACGTGTAACCTTTCTATTTTGAACAGTGATTGTAAACTAATAAATAGTCACCTGATCCTCATATAAATACATAGTCACAAAAGGTACAAAACACAAGATCTACAAAATGCAACTACAAGACTTTGCATAAAGGAATTCTCCGTGAAAAGGGCACCATTTTCAAAATGTGAGAGGAAAAAACATCAGGCAAGAAGCCCATTTTGTGGCACCAAACACTGGGCATGAGCAATTAACACATGTTTGGGTAGAGGCCCATGAATCTGAACTTTAGAAAGATAATATACTGGGGAAATTTTTCTGAACCAAACCACAGAGATCAGTCAATTCTGATGTTTTTCTTCTAGGCTGGATATCCCAGAAATCATCTCCAGTTAAGGGTCCTAAAAAGAATGCACAAAATGCTGAAAAGTAAACAAGAATGACTGTGGCTAAATTGAGTAAAATCATCTTCAGGACGATGTTTTATCTTAAGGCTCTCTGTTTCACAATAATTACAGTTAAATGTTATACATCTATATTGCAAGCTGGTCAAAATATCACAGGATTTAGAAGCAGGTGATTGCACCACTATCTGATAATTTCTCTAAGGTTTATCTGAACACTAGAGGAAAGTCAGTTCCTCTTGTAAGAAGACAACACTCACAGTTCGAATGATAAGTACAGCACACATGTACACCTCTGCAGCAGAATCTTTTAAAGCTGCTTTAAAGCTCATCAGTATGTGGCTTTATGCAAACTGACTGATGAGTTGGGAGAATTAAAGTTAATTAACTGAACAACTCTGAAGTCAGCAACTATGGTCAAGGTGAGGATGAAGATGAAGAAGGTGAAGTTCCTAGTGTGCTCACCTTCACGGTCTGTCTGTGCACAAATAACATCACTCACTGATCATGTTATATTGATTGATCTCTCTCTCTCTCTTTTTTCTTTTTCTTCCTGTACTGGGGATTGAACGCAGGACCTTGCACTTGCCAGCAGGCACAGTGCCACTGAGCTAAATCCCCAGCCCACATATTGATTTGATTGGCTGTCAGCATCTTTCCCGGCTGTATGGATATCCTTTGCAATTCTCTTCTTTTTCAGTAGGAGGCAGTGTTGAATAAGAATTTTTTAAAAATCTGCATGCCAGAAAGATTTGGACTAGATCTGTAACCCCCAGTTCTATCACTTTGGGCAGGCAACCTGGCTTTTTAAGGACTCAGATCATAATCTGCAAAATGGGAACAATAACACTATCTCAAGGGGATGCTGTGAAAACAATGAACTGAGATTCTGGAGGAACAGCTTGGGCTCAGTATATATCCACTTTGCTTCTGCAAGTGCTTGATGAACAGCAGACGTCCTTGTACAACTTGCAAGTAGCCCGGTAAGTGGTTGACTCAGTTTCCATCCAGACAGTGTAAGTGAGTACAAAATCCTTGCTCCTCTCCTGGAAGTTTGAGAGCCTTGAAGTCTCAACTTTAAAATTGCCAACCCTGAAGGCCTAAATGACTTTCACAGGGCCAAGCTGACCAGCACAAGGCTGCCCTCTGTTGATATTGGTGGGGTAGTGCAGACAAGGGGCTAATTTGCCAAAGGCTTGAAAGATGGGTGTCCAAAGTAGCTATTTCCTCCACATTCTGCACAGAGGAGGAGGCACAGTCACTTGTGTGGCGTAGAGTAGTAAGAACTTAAGATCTGTTTCGGTGCTTGTGGGTTTCCCACTCTCCCACATTCTCGTCTGGACATTAACTGCCCGATGGTCCAACGGAGGGATGCTAATGGATTGGCCCAGTTCATCCAATGGCGCTCAGTACACTCCATTATAGAGAGAGAGATGGCAGCGGCCTCGGTGAAACCTCAGAAAGCTGCTTCTCCAGACATCCGGGCTTTGGTGTGAGAAGCTGCTCCAGCTCACCAGCGGCAGGAAGCTGTGGCTGACAGAGTTCCAGCCACAGAACACTTCCTGGCCTTCACCGACTCACTGGTTTTCTTAGAAAAGGGGCCATGCTTCATATTCTCCTTGTCCTCAGACACTGGGATATTACAGGTCAAATAAAAAGTCTCTTGAGCCATAAATGTGAGATCCATGCTTAATAATAAAAATAAGAACCCCAGGTCATTCATCTGCCTCTCCTTACTGCCAAGAAGCGCCAGAAACATTTCCTGAAAGCTGTCGGATAGACGTTTGTGCACTCTGGGTGACGAAAGGCTAGAGGGGCGTGGAGGCATCGCTCTATGCGCTCAGCCCGTGGCTGAGCTACCTGGCTGTGCCTGGGTCTCTGGCCTCTGTCAGGATGCTGTATTCTCAGGGGCTCAGGAGCAGGCTGCCTCTGGGGAGTCCTGGACTGGTGGCAGCTTTTAATGCTCTGTGGAAGGAGGACATTCTTCCTCCTTTCGGGATGCACAGTCCATGGCGTGGCCGTGAGTCTCTATTGCAGTCCTGATTCTGCAATTTCAGCCAGTAGTCCAAACAGTCTGGAGAAGGATGGTCGGTCTTCCGGTCTCTGGTGATGAAGAAAGAAAACTCTGTGAGTTCCCCGTACTTATCTATTATAGCAAAGTCCAAAGCAAACCCAAATTCCACAGCAGTGTCCTCTGCTAATTTTAAAATATGCTTCCAGAGACTATATTGGAGGCATTATGCCCGCTGCAATTAAATGGCCTGGTTTTACTTCTCATTAGCTGTGTGACAGGTTGCTCAAACTATGTGAGCTTGCTTTTGTCATTTGTAAATAGGAGATGCAATAACAAAGCCTACCTCATAAAATTGTTTTGAGAATTAAAGAAATCATGTATAATAATGCATCATAAAACTAGTGCTAGACAACATCAAATGAAATACAAATACTTAGGTGTAAGCCTCACACTATATAACAAGATCTTTATGAGGAAAAACACAAAATTCTAGCAAAAGAAATCAAAGAAGATCTAAAGAAATGTAAAGATATTTCATGTTCACAGATAGGTAGACTACAGTGTTAAAGATGGCAGTTCTTCAAACCTTGATCTATAGATTCAACATAATTCTAATCAAAATCCCAGTGAGTTATTTTGTGGATATTAAGAAACCAATTGTAAAGTGTATATGGTAAGGCAAAAGAATCAGAGAGCCAATATGATAATGACCAAAAAAAAAAAAAAAGTTAGTGGACTGATGCTATCTGATTTCAGAATTTACTATAAACACATAGATCAATGGGACAGATTAGAGAGCCCAAAAATAAATTGGTATAAATCTAGTAAACTGACCTCTGATAAAGAACAAAGGAGGAAGGGTAGTCTTTCTGACAATACCATGCTAGAATAATTGGACATCCATATTCAAAATAATGATTCTAGCAAACATTGCTCCTTTCACAGAAACTAATTCATAAGCGTTTAATAGCTGGGGATTTAGCTCAGTGTTGCCGCTGGCTGCCTTGTAAGCCCAAGGATCCGAGTTTGATTCTCAGTACCAAAAAAAAAAAATTTTTTTAAGTGGTTAACAGAATGAAATGTGAGATACAAAACTGTGCAACTTCCATTAGGTAGCATGGGAAACAATCTGGGTGAATTTAGGTTTTGCAAGGAGTTTTCAGGTATAATATCAAAAGCACAATTCGTGAAAGAAAAAAATTTGATGTTGAACTCTGTTAAATTAAAGATTGCTCAGAGAAAGAAACTGCTAAGGAAAGATAAACCATACATTTGATGAAAATATTTTCAAAACACATATGATAAGGAACTTGTATACAAAAATATACAAAGAATTTTTAAAATTCAACAATGAGAAAACAACTCAGTTGAAAATAGGCCAAAGAGCTGAACAGACATTGTACCAAGAATATATGTAGAGGAAAAAACTGGGCGTGGTGGTGCATGCCTGTAAGTCCAGCACTCGGGAGGCTGAGGCAGGAGGATTGCTGCAAGGTTGAGACCAGCCTGAGCTACATAGTGAGTTCCAGGGCAGTCCGAACTACATAGTGAGACTGTGTCTCAAAAACAAAACAAAACAAAACAAAACAAAAATACGTAGAGGAAAGGATGTACAACATCATCTGTCATTAGGAAATACAAACTAAAACAAAAATAAAATACCACTACACATCGCTGAAAATGACTGGGAAACAACACACAAAGTATCGACATGGATCAAAGGGTACAGCTACCTTGAAGACGCCTGGCAGTGTCTTACAAAAGGAAACATAACTTTACCATATGATCCATAGTCACACCCTAGGCATTTATCTAACTGAGTTGAAAATTTATGACCATAATTAGATCCACATAAATGGACCCATCTACATATAAATATTTATAGCAGCTTTATTTATAATTGCTGAAAACTGAAAGCAACCAAGATTTGCTGTAGTTGGTAAATTGAAGCAAACAATGATATAGCCATACAATGGAATATTATTCAGCAAGGTAAAGGAGCTAGCAAACCAAGAAAAGAAATGGAGCAGCCTTAAATGTGTATTATTAAATGCAAGAAGTCAGCCACAAAAGGTTATATACGATATCATTCCTATATGTGACATTGTGGAAAAGAAAAGGGGGACTATGGGGACAAACCAGTTGTTGCCAGGAATTTGGACATGGGGTAAGAGAAGAAAGGGGAGCCCAGGAGAAATTTAGGGCAGAGAAAATATTCTGTATGATACTACAGTGGTATATACATGGCATTAAGTTTTTCTTGTAATCCGCAGACCTCCAGAGCACCGAGAGTGAGCCTTAATGTAAACGATGGCCTTCAGTTAGTAACGATGTATCAATAGAGGTTCATTAATGGTTACAAATGTACCACATTCAGACAAAATGTTAACTAGAGAAAACTACTCCGGGAAGAGTATATAAGAACTCTGTGCCCTCTTGGTTCAGTTTGCTGTAAACAGGAAGCTTCTAAAAACAAGGCTATTGATTAAAACACACTTTAAAGAGAAAGAGGTATGAAATACCAGTTATCATTGGATTATAACATTATTCAATTCTTATGAAGGGACCAAGATTTTTTAGGTGCTCTTGTTTATGTCTTTATTGTCTGTTTCAGATTATAAATGCCCTATAAATTTACAAAGTATACATTATTTAATTCTCTTAAAAATGAGGAAAAGGGGGCTGAGGATGTGGCTCAGTGGTTCCGCCACCTGCCCTGCAAGTGTAAGGACCAGAGTATGATCCCCGGTACCACACACACACACACACACACACACACACACACACGCAGGAGGTTCAGAAAATTGTCCAAGATAAAGAGGTGGTAAAGCTGAGACAAAATCCAAGCATCCTCTCTATATCTACTTTCTAAAAAAATTCTACCTTGCTGCCTTTTAATGATCTGAACTTTTACTCACTCTCCTCTTCTTCAGCAACTTTCCACTCTTGGCAACAATTACCACTTTTCTAGTTTGCCAGAAATACATAAGATTTGTGTTGCTGTGGCTGAAGGCACAGCCTATACTTCCAAGCACAAGGTAACAGCTGTCTGTGAGAGTACAGAGCAACTTAGTATGAACTTTGTTGAAGCCATTTGAATATTCTCATAGCACGAGTGAACTTTTGTTCCCCTAATTTGTGTACTTCAACGGTTCTATGATGTTACAGATGTTCTTCTCTCAGAACACTGAGGACTGATCATCCTGTGTCCACTTTCAGGAGCCTGGAATCGAAGGTCTAGAGTTGGTCATAAAGGCAGGTGAAGAAATTAATGAAGACTAAGCAGTAGAAATTCATGAATATTTGTCAACATTTGAGAATTTCAGAGGTGCTATGGATGAGATGCTGAAGACCATGAAATGGGTTGGTGTAGAATCTGGACCCACTTGAACAAGTTAACGTGGATTTCGTTTCTGCATACACATTAAGGTCAATGTTTCGGGTTTTTTTGGCAACTCAAGAAGTCAGTCCTAAGGAACGTCCACGAAAGCAGGAATTGGAAAGAATCAGAGTATATATAAACAGAGTCAAGGAAATAACAGACAAGAAAAAGGCTGGCAAGGTGGACAGAGGTGCAGCTTCAAGATTTGTGAAAAATGCTCTCTGGCAACCGAAACCTCAACACACAGAGAAAGTTGCCAATAAAGGAAAAAGTAAAAATTAACTTTTGGTTTTAATGTGCACATAGTCAAAAGGTACATCATTTTTATTGTTTTCATAACATAGATGATTATGTGGTAATGAGAGGTTTAAACTTAAACTTATGTGGCAATGAGAGGTTGGTATCGAAATTTACACTTTACATTTGTACTGCCAAGTATTTCCCCCACCAGAAAGACTGACTTGTCTTTATCGATTTTTCTATAGAGCACTGTGTGGTTTTTAACATTGTGATTTATATTTGTAGTTTACCATCTCTTTTGGCAAGATACTCACTTCTCTATATAGGTCAATCTTGCAAGTACCATTTTGAAGCAACTATGAAATTTAAGTTAAATGTTCTTTGTAGACATTTGTACTATTTTAAATGAAAAATGATCTCGCGAAGTATGCCATTTATAGGCTGAAATTTTAAGTACATGTGCTTTTACTGTATGATATTAAGAATGAAATGGCTTAAATATCTACTTTTTTCTGTGTAGTTAGTTCATCATGTTTTCATTGTTGCAGGAATTGTTGCTTTTTGGGTATTCAGAGTGTGAAAATAAAACTTTAAGACTGTACTTTAAATCTTGGTGTATTGCCTTTGTGTCATATTTAAAATAAAATATATTGGGATGGGGATTTAGCTCAGTGGTTCTGCAATCTGCCTTGTAAGCACAAGGACCCAAGTTCATTCCCTGATTACCCCCCAATATATATATATATTTTTTTTCTTATTAACTTTAGGTGGGAAATAAGGTTGTATATTGATGGCTGGCTATTGTTCTGATGATTATACCTTCATTTTTTTGAGACAGGGTCTCACTATGTAGTTGAGACTGACCTGGAACTCACTATGTAGCCCAGGCTGGTCTTGAACTCACAGCGATCTTCCTGCCTCAGCCTCCCGAGTGCTGGGATTACAGGAGTGTGCCACTATGCCCGGCCTGTACCTTCATAATAAAAGCTGTAAATGTGGGGAAATAAAAAAAAAAGAAAACTGAGACCTGACCTTATCTTTTTCTTTGAAACTACACTTATGGCTTGTGCTATTACATAGTAAATCAAACTATAATTAAGGTTGTTATTACCTCTGTTTAAGGATAGGAAATCTATCCAGTTACTAGACAAAAAAAAAAAAAATCATAGTGAGGATGTGGAAAAAAGTGTTCATACACTGTCGGTAGGAAAGTTAATTAAATCATTATGGAGAGCAGAACAGAAATTCTTCAAAAAACTACAGTTAACAGTACAACAGAAGCCGGGCGTGGTGGCACACACCTGTAATCCCATCACTTGGGAGGCTGAGGCAGGAGGATCGCTGTGAGTTCGAGACCAGCCTGGGCTACATAGTGAGTTCCAGGTCAGTCTCAACTACATAGTGAGATACTGTCTCAAAAAAACAAAACAAAGCAAAACAAAACAAACAATGCAATATGTCCCAGAAATCCTACTTTGGGGTACATATCCAAAGGAATTGAAGTCAGCTTATCAAAGGGAGTGGCTGCATACCTGTGTTGGTTGGTACACTAGTCCCAATAGCTAAGCTATGGAGTCAACTTAGGTGCCCAACAAGGATGAAAGGGTATTAAAGTGTGGTGTATACACGCAGTGAAGTATGACTCACCCACAAAAGCAATACCCTATCATTTGCAGCAGAATAGAAGGGCTGGAAGGCATTAGAGTAAGTGAAATAAGTCAGACCCAAAAAGCAAATTCTACATGTCCTGTCATACACGGCAGACCAAGTCAGGCTGAAGGCAGAACAGTGGTTACCAGGGGCGGGAGCAGGTGGGAGGAAGTAGGAACAGCACGAGTTGGATAATGACATCCAAAACACGGATGGAAGGAGTAAGTTCTTCATTCTACTGCACAGTGCATTGATCAGTGCACAATAATTATTACGTATTTAACAAATAATTCGAAGAAAGGAGTTGGAAGGCTCTAATTATACAGTAACAATAAGGAGATAGGAATGTTAATTTCCCTGATTTGATCAGTTCACATTATATCGATGTATTGAAATATCATACTGTATGCCATAAATATTTATAATTGCGATGTGCTAATCAAAATTTATTTTAAAAAATGTAAGGAGGTGGAAATGCTAACTGCTCTGTTTCATCATTATACATTGTATGAATTATTAAGTGTATTGAACTATCTCACTGCACCCCACAAATATGATCAACTAAAGGAGTAATTTTTTTTTTTTAATTTAAAGATTCTCAAAAGATGCGGGAGGATGAAGAAGTGGAAATAGAGTGTTTGTAAACGGGGAGGGGACTGACGGGGGAGGGGATGAGGGCCAGGAGCTGGAGTGTGGGGTACAGGATCCCCATGATGAATGTGGCTGTGCTGTATGCCTGGAATGTACCAATAAACTCAATTTTAAAAAATAGATAAATTTAAAGATTCTCAAAGTCACATTCCTGCGAATCTGTTTTATTCTTCCCTGCTGCCTCCCACTTCTAAAAGGGTTCCTTTCTCTGGGAAAGGAGGCAGCCCTGAAACTGCGGATTATAACCAGAGGGAAAGCACTTCGCCTACTGACCTCTTTCCAGCAGTGATTCATGAGTTGGTAGATGTGAGCGGAGGCAAGTCGAGGCTTATACAACCGAAATCCGGTACTGATGTCTTCTACCACCTCCGAGTTGCTTCGGTTTTCGTATGGGATTTTGCCCTCGCTGAAGACCTCCCACATCAGCACACCTACAAGCAAAGACCGACACAAGACAGCTAACAGCAGTGTTCCGGGGGTCCCAAGGGTCCCAAGCCAAGCTACCTGTAGAGACCACAGGCTCTTTCGCCATAGAATTAAAGTTCCTTCTCCGGATCGACAGAAGCATTGTATCAAGCCCAGTGGAGGCTTACTAGGCCTGTTCTACTTTTCAATTTTTTTCTGTTGTTTTCTTTTTCTTTTTCTGTTTTGGTTGGTAAAATTTTTAAAGAACTAAAAGTTTTCCAACCTTCCTAGTAGCAAAGCATTTTCAAGCTCAGCCCTTACATTTAATTAAAATGCCACAACTAAAAGGTTCAAAGCTTTTGCCTTAAGGGCAAGGCTTGGATTTGGATTGGCTTTTGGCCCAAGTACGGCCTGTGGAAATGAGGGCTCAGGATTGTCAATTTTTCTGATCTTTTTTAAAAAACAAGCCAAATATTGACAGTTAAAAACGGGAACTCAATTTGATTTTTAAAATTACACCAAAACAAAACTGAAAATAACTGAAACTTTTTGAGTATTGATATGTCATCACAGAAGTGGAAAATTCCACAGTGTGACTTTGTTTATGCACAAAACTATTAACAAACAGTGTATAAAATTATATTCAGACTGTGTTTAAGGGGTTTATGAAACAAATGAGTTTGTGTTTAGATTTGGTCTTATCTTCAAAATATCTCGTTATGAGTGCAAATATTCAAAATCTGGAATCTAAACACTTGTTTGGTTGCAAGCATTTCAGGTAAAGAAATTTGACCTGTATTTCATACTTTGTAGATCTAGCAAAATACATCTTTGGGTTCCCCATTCTTTACCTCTGATTTAATCCCTTGTGGTCTTCTATCCTCAGGAGAAGGCCACAGCTAGTCTTATTGAGATCATGTGTTTATATTTATAGTTAAGTAGAGCACAAGAGCTAACTCAGGGTTTTCCAAGTTGTAATCCTCTAAAGCATCTGCATAAAAATCATCTCAGGGGCCGGGGATTTGGCTCAGTGGCATCGCACCTGCCTTGCAAGCACAAGGTCCTGAGTTCGATCCCTGGTACCAAAAAAAAAAAAGCAAAAACAAGATGAATACTCTTTCAAAACAAAAGAAACACAAGAGCAAGAGGGCCAGTGATTTAGCTCAGTGGTGCAGCCCCTTGCCTTGCAGTGCAAGGATCCAAGTTCAACCCCCAATACAAAAAAGAAAAAAAAAAAGAATCATCTCAGAAATGTGTTCAAATGGCAGATTCCTGCGTCCCAGCCCAGGCTCCCTGGGTCAGAATTCTGGGGGCTTTTCGGAGGTGCTTGAGGAGCTGAAATTCAAAGCCTGACTATGAAGACCACTGTTTAGCACTGCAAGGTGCCAGGATTTCCAGTGAGATTCACTTTGAAAGTAGAGTGCTGCTAGAACATGGCTTGAAAACAACTGCTTTAATACAAAACCTTCTCATGCACAGATGGGGAAACTGAGCGAAGCTCAAAGGAGTTCCTCGGCTTGCTCAAATATCAGAGTTAATTCGGACCCCAGTAGGCTGCGGCGGGCAGGAAGCTCTCCACCCTCCCAGGTCCCCGGCCCTCACGCTTGCCACCTTGGTTTCCCCGAACTTTTCTTCACTGAACCATTTCTACTCTGCACCCAGCCATCTACCTCATTTCTGGATGGGTTTCAAACGACACAGCTTAGCAGGGATGGATTTGTGCCCAACCTTCCAATTAAAAAGTGTAGCTGAAAATTCCCAGGCTGACCCCCTGTGGCTGAATCAGCCCCGTTCAGAGTCAGAAGGCGCAGGTGCCAGTGTGGCCGCTGCTCCAGGCATCTCTCTGTGGGGTGCTGGCTTGGTGGGTGTGACCCGCTTTCATCACCTATGGGGAGAGGATCATGTATCAACCCTAGCTCCCCTAGCCATTTGCACCGGGAGAGGAGAGTCACCGCGAATGAGGTCAACACACTTTCATTCCAGGTCATTCCATGGCTTAAACCTGGCTTCACAAAGGAGCAGCTAAATGTGGTAAACAGGGACTGTTTTAAGCAACAGACCAGAAAGATTTATAATTAACAAACCTCTTAGCTCCTGGAAATGGACATTCTAAAATGCTAAAGGTTGTTAAATTAGTCCTTTTCCTAAGCTTCCTGCTGGTTCCTCTCCTAGCATACCTTTATAAACCCTTCATATAGAAGGTCAAGCTCAGTGTACAGCTTCTGCCACACTGTGATCCTTCTTATAATCCAAAGAAAAGAGGCTATCTGGTGTATTTCCATGCCAACTTTGTGTTAGGGTTTATATAAAAAGTACTCCCAGGGCCTCACGTGCTCACAGGCAGGGCTTTTGGAAGAAGCTGGACATGGGGTGATGCATCAGACTTGGTGTTAGGAGGTGGGGTCACTAGAGGTCACCTGGAAGGATCTCTCTCCCTCCCCGGCTTGTCCCTCCTCTGTCCTTAATGAAGTAAGCAGATTTCCCATGCTATGTCCTTCTGTCCAGCCAGTTCTGTCCTGGAGCTGGCTGACCGTGGACTGTCACCATGAGCCCAAATCAACTGCTCCTCCTTTAAGTTCCAGGGATCCGGTACTGGGTCTCGGTGTCAAGAAAGTGACTCAGATGTCTTGAGTGTGCACAAACTGTGACTTAGGCAACAAGACAAATCCAGCGAGAACTTCGAGTACTTCCGGTCACATGAACACCATTCATTCCTTCCTTCGGCAATGATCATTTGTACTTTTCAGAAATCGTCATTCCTTGCTATGGCTGCCAACTTCGCCGCCTTCTGTTCTCCCACCAAGTCAGTGCGCCCTGCTCTTTGCACAAACCATGCTTTTGTGCTTGCTGACTGAGGGCACTGCTCCCTGGCTCTCTGAATGGTGACAGTGCCCTCTCGTTACTCATTATTCAGCTCATGAGTTACCTCCTCAGAAAGGACCACGTATAGCAGACTCTTCTTCCATGCAGCTACTCTCTACCCCAGGACTGTCTTACTTTGTTTGTGGCACTTCTAACCCCTGCTTGACTATATCATGTGTCTGTTAGCTTATTTGTGCAATTGTTATCAGCCCCCCCCATTTAACTCCAGGAGGACAAAGGTCTTCTGTGTCCTATACCTTTGCAGTCTCAGCACTTGGATTAAGCCCTGGCAATAGGAGATGTTCAATAGATTGCTGTTGAGTGAATAAAAGTTGTTGAGGGTTAAACATGGAAACGTAATGATGGACAAAAAACTCCCTGCCTTGCAAGGGTTAATGTTCTAATCTCTGAAACACTACAGTTTTTGACCTCATAGTTGCTGCCACTGACAGTCAGAGGCCTCCACAGGGACAGAAGACAAATTCCTGGGCCCTTAAGCTGTTACCCAGTGAAAGCATGATTTGTGTGTATGCATGCTTTTCTTTCTGAGGCATACAGGGACTTTTAAACTTTTTTCTACACAGCATGACTCACTTGGCCCTAGGGATGTTTAGCAGGTAACTAAAAATACAACAAAGCTGACCTTCGTTTTGTAACATTAAATCCTTGCCAGCCCTGCATGTAGGCGGGTCAGTCGTTTAGAGAATGTGTGTCTCAAAGTTGAGGAGACAGCATTTATTAGACCTAATTTACCTGTCTCATCATTCACCCAGGCTGAGGATGCTGGGATAAGAGAATTACAGGGACATTCACTTCCACCCAGAAATCTTCACTGCCCTCATCCTAGTGTCACCTTGGATTCTGGCAGGGCCTCACATGACTGAGACTGCCTGCAGCAGAGCAGGAGGAATGGATGAGTCATGAGGATTCTTTCAGAGCTATGAAACCAGGACAGACAGAGGTGATGACCAACAGGACCCCCGCCCGCCACCGCACCGCAGAAAACTGGCCTGTGGTCATTCAGGACTGTGCCAGTCTGATGCACCTCTCGAGACCAGAGCCCCCTTCAGCTTCACAAAGTGAAGGCTTTTCCTATCTTTCCCTACTTTTCTTTGTTAGGGGACAGGTTTGATCTTTGTTAGAGCGGTGTTACCCTTTGTTTTCTCTTTTCAGTTTGAAACTTTTTTTTGGAAATTTGTGCTTGGGTTTAATTTCTTTATCACTGAGCAATGATCCATGCTAGCTGCTAACTCTACCAGAATCCTATTCCCACTTTGGTTCTCATTTTCCCCCCAATATAAAATCTCTAGGAACAGACATGATCATAAGGGCCCCTGCATACATTTTGGGGCTGTGTTCACACAGGCCCTGCGTGGGACGCCCTCCCCCTACAGAGACCAGGTCCCCGCGTGACGAAGGAGCAGGCAGCCGACAGTCCCAGGATGTTACCCACCGAATGACCACACATCCGACTTGCTGCTGTACCGGCTGAAAGAGAACACTTCTGGGGATGCCCACTTCACGGGGAACTTGGTGCCTGTGGAACTAGTGTACTGGTCATCAAGGACAAATCTGGGGACAGTGGAGAAAGCGAAGGTCAGAATGTCCAGGGGCCTGTGTCCCATCCCTGAGACCTCACACACCATGTTCCCGTGTTACCTTGTCATCCCAAAGTCGGACACCTTGATGACTTGGTTTTCTCCCACCAAGCAATTCCGGGCAGCCTGGAGAGGAGACAGCAGAGAAAGGCAGACTGTTGATACAGTCAGTCATGAAGGGGTCTCCCTTCCTCAGTGCCTTTGCTTCGCTGTGTGCTGTTGTACAAAGGCACCAACAGGCTTTACAAAAACTAAGGTTCCCTGGCGCGCGCTAAAAGTAAGTGCAAAGCAGAATGCGACTGTGTAGGATTCTTTATCAGGATGTGTAGGTTTATCTTAATTCCTGGATCCTAACTAGGGGACAGATACAGGTGTTGTCCAATCAATAACATGCTTGAACATAACCTGATATGACAGAAATGCTGACACTATGGGCAACAGGAAAAAATTGATTCCCAATTTAGATTAATATAAACTATTTTGAGATGGTTCAACCGCTTAGAATTACTCCTCACAGGGGAACCTGGCCCCTAATTAGCAACAGAGGTTGTGCTAGAAGGGCCTTTGGAGATGAAAGACTCCAGTGGGTGTCACATGTGAAAGAGCCTGCAAGTCACACGGGGGTGACACGAACAGTCCTGAGACCCGAACACCAGAGACTCTGGTAGATCTTTGCACACCCTAAGAAAAAATGAGCTTGGCCATTTCCTTCTTTTATCAGGAAGAAACCGAAGCTCAGCAAGGCTAAGAAGGAGTAGGTGTTAGATCCATTGTGGAAGAATGCAATCCAAGACTCACAAAGTGTAAGTCAGACGCAGGGCTGGGTTGAGAGCACAGATCTGAGTGGCCATGGAACATTTTCCTATCAGGACCTTCTGAAGGTGGGGGTGTGGAGGAAGACGCTAAGAAAGGAAGAGAGGCAGTGTGTCTTTGCTAATGCATTCTCAGTCCTGGTAGCTCTGCATTTAGTGGGATGTGCCCCTTCTTCCTTCACCTTGTAGGCCACATGCACATACCAGATCTCTGTGGATGACGCATGCTTTTTCCAGGTAGGCCATGCCCTCACACACGTCCAGGCACATGCCCAGCAGGGTCTCTGCTGCAAAGAGCCCCCGCTGATTGCGTAGGTAATCTGATAGGCAGCCATGTTCCATGAACTCAAACACCAGGCAGATAGGGGCCTGCTCCAGACATACACCAAAGAGCTGGACCAGTTTGGGGTGAGAGAGTTTCCTGGAGAAAAAAGGCAAAGATGAGATGGGCCAAACTCAGTCCTTTAAGAGTGTTGAATACTCTACAGCACTAAATGGCTGAATGTCACTTTGTTCAACTCATGGTTTGGAGAAGAGAGTTCGTCCCCTCACCCAGAGAACAAAGCCATTGGAGTCAAGAACTGAAGGTAGCAGGGAGTCACCTCGTTTGCAAGATAAACAGAGGCAGTGCAGCTGGCATGTCACAGATCAGAGGAGAGATGAGTAGAACATGAAGCTAGGAGACCAGGGTGAGGAGGTTCTCTTTGTTCTCTGTGCAACAGATGCCACTGCTGAGATGTGAGCAGGGAGGGGCACTAGCACGATTTATAAAGAACACAGCAGCAATCACCCTCCCCGGGGGTCTGCAGAGCCCTGTACGGCCACTCACATCATGACTTCAGCCTCCTCGATGAAGTCCTCTTCGGACATAGCCCCCTCCTGAATGGTTTTGATAGCCACCTTGTCCTTGTTGAGCCAGTAGCCAAGGTGAACCAAGCCAAACTGCCCACTACCAATCTCTTGCACGAAAGTGAGCTCTGAGGGGTGGATCACCCATTTTCCTGGAAGAGAGAGAAAGAGTGTTTGGGAGCAAGCAAATAAGTCACAGGGCTACCAGAAAATGACAGAGTCTTCTCTGAAATTTTAGCCTATAGTTAGTGCAACTCAAGGATGGCAAAGGGTGAAAATCCTAAACTTGGAAGTACCATAGGTAATTATCCTTCCCCCCAAACAGTAACATGGAGTATGCATCTAAAATTGTTAGAAATGTGTATGTGGAAGTAACGCAGAAAAGAGAAGGATGACATCAATCAAGATGGAAAAGAAAGTAAATGAAAAGATTATTGCAAGGTCCCAATCATTTGCTGTACCTAACTATAAATTTGTATTGTTATTTTTCACACAGAACAAATTTCAGCTGAGTTTGCCATTCACTCACTTATTCATTCATTCATCTATCCACTGAAGGCATCCACTATACACACAGAACTCTGGTGGGTTTAGGAGAAAAAAATTTTTCTTTTTCTTTTTTTTCCAGTACTGGGGATCGAACTCAGAACCCTGCACTTGCAAGGCAGGCACAGGGCCCCTGAGCTAAATCCCAGGCCCAGGTTTAGCAGGAATAGTGGTTAGTGAGTACAATCTAGCAAGCACAGTGTCTAGAGCACGGTCAGTTCTCCATAAATATCTGCTAAACAAATGAAGGGATGTGAGCTCAGTTTTACCAGGGACATTATAAGTGGCCAGATACTCTGAGATCTTATCTAGCATGGGCACTTGAGGATTCCACAGGGACTCTTATCTTCATAGGGATAATACAGATGCATTATCCTTTTCTGATGCTTGTTCTAATACCAGGAATAGCCTGACTTCTTTCTTTCAGCCAGACAGTCAAGAACAAACTGTATGGAAGTGTGTAGGTGGTTAGGGGAGAAGTGTTTACCTCTGACCACCCGTGTCAAAAATCACCTAAGGCACTTGTTCAAAATGCAGACCACACTCTCAGGGTGTGTGTTTTGCTAAGTGTTTGGCAGTGTGTAGGAATCAACATTTTTAATCAGTGTTCCAAAAGGTGTTGGTGCACACTGAAGTTTGAGAACTGCCATCCTACGATATACAAAAAGGTATGTGGTACTTGTTCAAGGGATGTAAACTCAAATGCCTTTAGGTTCCAGGCAGATAATCCCAAATGAGTGATGCAGTTGTTCCACAGGACAAGAGTATCATAGACAGCTAAGTTAGTTAGAAAGGTAATAGGCAGTCAGACAGGGCTGGGCCTCAAGGAAGTCAGGACAAAGGGTAAAAACACACCACACCTGTGGCTGGGAGACACATCGGCTGGAGGCCAGTCCTCAAGATGACAACAAAAGGACCAGGCCTGCATGCTTCCCCACAGGACAAGGGAGAGCACCTAGTCTGGTGAAGTCTAATAGGCATCAGTTGCCTCAGGGGTGACCAAGACTCCCAGATCCATCACCTCCCTGAGAATTTCTCTGTTCTGTCCATGCACTCCTGCTATGTGACTTGGTTCCCCATTGGGTCACCTTACCTAAGTGACTATACGTCTAACCTTATTGATTGATCGTAGGTGTTACCCACATTGTACCCACAAGGGTGCTGCTCTATGAAACTTTCCTGTAAAGTGGGGTCCCCAGCAACCCGTTTGGGGCCCCTCTTGTCTCTCTCAAGAGCTATATCTTTCCCCTTCAATAAAGATTTTCCTACTCTTACCCTCCGTTGTTCCTATAATTCATTTTTTACCTTTAGAGAACATGAATTCGGCGTATCAAACATCTCACAGATTTCATCTGCTATATCAAGAGGATGTAGAGTTTGCTTCACTGGCGATGCTAAAGGCATTTTAACTCTGTATTCTTCTGCTTTCCTAGAAATCAAACCCACGTTCTCTACTACTGAGCTGCACCCCCAGTCCTCATAAACTTTTAATACTCTGCTATGCAAACATTTCTGGATGCTGCTAGCACATAGCCTTTGCAAAATGCCCAACAAAGTAGATAATAAGACCAGGAATTTACTCAGTGGTTCCACTGCCTGCCTCACAAGCACAAGGTCTTGAGTTTGATCCCCAGTACTGGAAAATAAATAAATAAATAAATACATAAATAAGTTCTAGAAGATAGATAGAAATACAGTGCTGAGGCATCGTTGCCTAATATGGTTCCAAAAGCATTAGTAGAGTGCTTTGTTCAAAGTAGATACTTAATAAGCACTGCACCCACAAACTCTTTGTTAAAACCAAAAGGATATTGATTAGATCTATGTACTCATACATTGATTTTACACACACTGAAAACATTCATCAGTGCTGCCATGCCTATATATACAGTATACCTGTTTTGATGATCACTTAGAAGCCTAGGGAAGAGTCAGGCTCATGGCAAATCCACTTCGCATTTGTCCCTGACCTTCAGAGACATGAGTTTTAGCTCAAATGCCTAACATTTTTTGTCATATTGCTCACCATATCTTAGCCCTGCGGTCACCGGGGCTTTCTGCCTCCAGGAGCAAACTGGATACCGGAGTCGAGTGACCAGGCCTGGGTTGATTGAAAAGCCAAAGGCAGTGGTTAGGGCTTTGCTGTAGCAGCTGTGCAAAGTAAATCACCAGGAAAGAAATCTGAAGAAAAAGATACTTTCATTCTGGAAAACTAATCCCAAAGCCTGATCCCCGAGATTATGCTCTCCTCTGGCAGATTCACATGCACAGGTGGGCAGGTGGTGAACATCATTTCCACGGCACAGTTTGCTCATGGAAGATGGGTGAGATCATCAAGCATTTGACATCCTCCCCTCTTTGCACATTTAGTTATTATTTATGGCCAGCTTCTCTGGAGTGAAGAAATCAACTGGGGCTTTCTCCCTTTCTTTCTAAATTCCCTGCAAGGAACCCCCTTTGGCTTTTCCTTTTAGAACTCACCTCCTCCATTATGCTGGTGATAATTGATGAGGAGAGGGATGGAGTCAAACACATACTTTTCAGCCACATAGTAACGCTTGGGGTTGTCATTTGTTTCTTTGATGTGATAGTGCTTTATACAGGGGTTGTTCTCACTTTAAACAAATGAAATATGGTGATTACTAAGAAAACACTCAGACATAAAACATCTACTCTTGTCAGATTTGTATTATCTTTGCTGTGTAATCTCTCATAAGCATGGCAGATGTACCGTAATCCTGACAGGTTGGTTGCTGGCGCCATCACTGTTGTGTTAAGAAGTACTCTGAGGCTGCACCTGGCCCCAGGCGGCAGCAGGGCAGTGACAGATGGGTTCACAGCCACAGAATGGGGGAAAAATGCTGCATGTTCACCTTCCCTGCCCTGTGGGTTCATGGAATTGTCGCTGTCTGTTGAGGAATCCTTGCTGGGCCCTTCGTGCTCACTTGACTTTGAGCAGAAGAGTTAGCGTGCTGGGCACAGTTGGGGAGAACTGCTCTCATGGTCAGCCCTCGGCTGGTGTTGGGATATCAGGAAGGCTGTCACAGTTCCCCATGCGGGAGGCTGGATGTGATGAATCAGTGTCATTGTGGTCTAGGCTCAACCTGAGTTTTCCTTGTGCGAGTCTGGAATGTTGGGAGGTGCTGGACAGAGGGAGTGTACTCAACTGGTTTCCAGTAAAAGCCCTGTACGATGAGTCTCCAGTGAGTCCCCTAGTGGACAACGCTTCATGTGTGTCGCTAAATTAAGCATGTCCTGTGTGACTCCACTGCGAAAGATATCTTAGAAGCTGCATTTGGTTTCCTATGGATTTTGTCTGTGAGCCTCTACCTTTTGCTGATTTTCCTTTGTATCTCCTCGCTGCAATAATCTTAATGAATGTTATTCTGTGTGTGAAGGGTCGTCCTCATGAATTCCTAGAACTGCTGGTGATTTGGTGGACCCTCATCACAGAACTTAGCTCGCATTCTGTCCCCATCAGGTATTAGGGGTTTCAGGTCACTCTCTTCGCTGTCCCTGGCTATGACACAGCCTCGTCCCCTCTGTGATGCTCACTGTGTCCTTTGCCTTCCTGGAACAGTGGCCTTGCTCCTTACCACCTGTCTACACCCTACCCTTCCTCCAGGTCCAACTTATGTCCTCCACCTTCTGATAAACATTCCCTGAGGATACCCTGAAAATCATTTTTTTTTTCCTCTTAATTCTCACTGCATTCTGGTCCTTGCCAAACCGTTTCATTCTTATCAATATTGTAATGAGAAGAGAATTTGAAAGCTAGATGGGCTCTTAGATGCCTCAGAACACTCAGTGGAAGCGGGGGCTGCCTGCAGGTGATGGTCTTACGATCTTCCAGGATGGAGCATGGAGTGGGCATGACCACTCCAGCTGCCCTGACGGGGAAGCACTAGCTCTTTGAGCCTTGGTCTCTTCTGTCTGAGCTGAGAAGGGTAATACCTGCTCCCAGGGGTTCTTAGCGTTAGAAATTGTGAAGTTCCTGGCACAGAGTAAGGAATCAAAAAGGTTTTATTAGTACAGCCAGAACTGGAATTCGTATATTTTCACTTCCAGTTGGGAATAACATTTTTGTTACTTTATATATTGAATGAAATGATATTCTCATCAAAGGTAGGGCTAAGCGTTCTGTTTCGTTAGAGCTCTGCTATTAGACATGCTAATGAGGAAGAGGACCTGGCTGGCATCTAGTCTCTGCTCTTTCTCTTCAGTTCTGTCCTGAATCTCTTTGGCCTTGACCTTCTCAGATCACACCATTTCTGGTGAGCCTCTATTTCTGCACTGATCGACGTTGCTGTGTGTAACCCGCCCTGCCTCCACCTCCCCAGTGTCCCCCTCTGTACTTCGTGGAGTCAGCACCATACCTTACAATGGCCTTGGTGAAAACAGATACGGTGTATGTTCCTGGAGTCCTGGAATCTCGCACCATGAAGGCTCCCTCTTTGCCCTTGGTTGGAAAGAGAGGAAGGTTAATGATCTCAGAAAAGCAGGCCCATGTACACAACTGTACTTTTTCTTATGGAAGGAGGAAGTCCTGCTTGGCATAGAGTAGATTTTCAGGAAGAGGGGTTACCATTTCACTCATTCATTCCACAGCAGTTTCTTGAGATTCTACATGGGTCAAGTTCCAGGGCTGATCCTAGCCATGAATGAAAACAGACGGATACAAGCCCTATCCTCCTTGAGATCATCATGTACTAAAAAATGCAGGTATTTCACCAAATGCTGCAACCTGGACATTATTGTCCTCCATTTCCAAGAAGTACACAGAGTGCCAGAGAGCTTAAGTGGGTTTTCTACCCACCAACATGTGTAAGCAGTAGAGTTGGGATTTGAACTTTGGCATGTGACAAAGCCCATGACAATGCTGCTACTGCTCCAAGATGCCTCCATTCAACAGGTGTTGAAAACAACTTCTCCATTCCCTACATGGGCAGGAAACTTCCCATCCTGGAAGCATCATCAATTCCTGAATGACAATATATTTCTCCGGCCCTTTCCAGAGTATTGACTTTGCTGTAGGTCAGGAGGAAACACATTAAGCTCCTGGCTTCATAATGAAAGTGGGAGAAGGGAGTGCCCCAAGAATGTACCTCTTGTTGCCTTGAACATTTTGCCAGCTCTGGTGAAATATGCACAAGCAAATGGATGTGCCAACTTATTTATTCCCCGTAGGAATTTTAAAATCGGAACTCTGTTTTAAGTAAGTCCTGCATAATTCTCTGTTGCTACCTAGCTCTAAGTGTGCCCTGGTAACATTTGTAAAGCCTATTATTTATTTAATGTAGACAACATGAGAGCCCTGAGTGAAGGTCAGAACCAGACAGGAGTCTCATGTGGCAGGTACACAGAATACATGGAAGAAACTAGATAGCATGTAGAACAACACAAACTCATTCACCCTCTGGTCCCAAAAGTGGGCGTGCGCACACACACACACACACACACACACACACACAAATACATGTAGAAAGTCATGCTTGCTTCCTATAGCTCGGCTATAGCCCTGCAGGGGATGGGAGTGGGAGACAATTGCTCTTTCATCACTGTATGTCCTTGCCAAATCTATAATCAAACACGTAAACTTTGGGTTTGTGTAATAAACAGACTCTTGAAATCCCTAAGTGCTCCAGTGTCTCTTGGAAATTTCAGGAATCTATTTTAGAGCTGAAAGTTCAGATTTGATTTCTGCTTTTCATTTGCAGCCTTCATTTTCCAGGCAGAGTTTGGGCTGCCCTCTCTTACTACTGCGTGAAAGCAGAGGAAGAATCCCTCAAAATGAGAAAGTTACTGCATTCCTTTTTCTGAGATGACCTGAAATAGTCCTTTCACTTTGTCTTTTGCACACATCAAGTATATTTTAAGTATTTTGTATATCATGTGTTATTAAATTCAGGAGGCTGAGTTATAAATCTTCAGAAAACGCTAATATGTCTTTTGCACTGCTGACCTCCTTGTGGGTCTCTTGCCCACAAGGAGCTGTGTGAGAAATCCTGGGTGTAGTAAAGAAAAGGAAATCCAACCAGATTCTTATTTTTCCTGTTTCAGATATAAATGCTGTTTATTTAGCAATATATTAAAAACCTTTTTGGGCCGGGGATTTAGCTCAGCGGTTCGGTGGCCTGAGTTCAATCCCTGGTACCAAAAAAAAAAACCAAACCCAAAAAACAAAACAAAACAAAAAAAAAAAACCTTTTTGATTTTGTCTTATATATCATTCTTTTAAATATTGATTTTTCAAAAATTAGATTTTTTTCTGCCTTTGGGGTCAGCAGTTTATCCAATTTCTGATGTAAAAGTGATCTCTGGGACATCCAAAGCCCCGGGTTAGGTTCTCTTGTTTTTAAGAGTAGTTTTTCAACCACAAGTTACATACAGTAAATTTTCCCATTTTACGTGTATATGTCAATGATATTTAGTAAATTTACAGAGTTGTACGACCATCACAATAGTCTAATTGTAGAACACTTGCATCTCCCCCAAAAGAAATCCCTATCCCATTTGTACCCCTGCCACACTAATGTGCAGTCTCTGATTCTGTATGGCTGCTCATTCTCCATATTTCATATAAATACAATTACAGAATATGTGGTCTCTTGTGATGGGCTTTGTTCACTTAGCTTATTGTTTCCAGGGTTCATCTAAGTGGTAGCAGGTATCAGTACTTCGCTCCTTCTTATGGCTGAATAACGTTCCCTTGTCTGGATCTACTACGTGTGTTTATTCCTTGGTCAGTTGCTAGGCATTAAGTTGTCTTCGAAGAGCATGTTACAGGTGTTATAGGTTGCATTTGGTGATAGCACCAGGAGACTCTGGTTTGGTCTGAAGCAGCCAAGGGCTCTGATGAAAGTGTATCATATGCTTTACTGTATGTGCTTTACTGCCCACTTCCTTCAAGGAACTCAGAGATAGTCACAACCACCAAGATATTGGCACCTCAGAGGTCAGTACTCCTATCACTGCTATGCAAGGGGGTACTGACTTGTGCATCGCAGCCACTGAAGACCATCACTCTCTTGGAACATACCCAAGGTCTCACTTTACTGTTTGCTACTTTATCCAGAAAAATAAAGAGGCAACAAGAGCAAAAAGTAACCCAAAGGAGGTGATGTATCACCCTGGTGGCATGGAAAAATAGAAAGTAATTCATATATTTCGTTATTAACACTGACTTCATTAATTGGTGTGTGTGTGTGTGTGTGTGTGTGTGTGTGTGTGTGTTTAAAGAAGCATCCCTGCTTTAGACTAGACAGTGCCAATTATCTGCTTTCCAAACTTATTCCCCACTTATCTGCCCTTAATACAAAGGACATGGACTAGATACTCTCTAAGGAGAATTTTAACTTTAACATTGTGAGTTCCAGCTGTTTTCTGATAAAATGTATGAGCACTGAGCCGGTGTGGTGGCGTACACCTATAATCCCAGCATTTGGGAGGCTGAGGCAGGAGGATTGTCACAAGTTCAAGGCCAGCATGGGTTACATAGTGATTTCAAAGCCAGCCTGAACTATAAAGGGGACCCTGCCTCAAAAAACTGAAAAAAAAAAGTGTGAGTGAGCATCTATTTCCTCCTCTGTAAAATGACTTTTATAAGGCTGCTGGGAAAATTAAGCAGAGTGCATAGAATAGTTCCTGGAATATAATCCCAGACAAGGGCTGTTAGGGTTGTTCTTAGCCATTATTATTGCATGCTATAATGTATCATCCATTGGAAGCATGAGTTCCATTTTCTGTCTTCATCGAGGCATGTGGCTGTGTTAGGAATACATTTCTTTCTGTCTGTACAACTCGAACATGGTCTTATGGAAAATATTCACCACAAAGGGCAAGTTGTGAGAAGATGGACCGATGGCTGTGGCCTTGTCACATCATGAAACAAGCAGTGTGCTTCCGAGGATCTCTGACGTACAGTCAGCTTTCATTCTGAGGTGGATCCTTTCTCATCTTGAAACAGACTACTATTTCTGATGAAATAGTGTCAGTGCATTCGGGTGACAGCTTAGAATCTCAGAAGTTTGATAAACCCATGCTTTAGATAAGGCTCCTGCCTGAAGTTCGGGTCAGTCGGTGTGTGAGATGCTGAAAGTATACCAAGTGATTTACTGAGTACCTACTCATTAGGAGCTACATCTCTGCCTGGATGGGATTAAGTCAGGAGAGAAAATCAGAAGAGCCACGGCAGAGTAAGAACAGAGCCAGGGGAGAAGAAATAACATTGCACCAAGAGGTTCTAAGGTGAGGGAAACAATACTTCAAGCTGAGGGACTGGGAAGGCTTCTTGGAGGACGAAACACTGAAGAATTGACAGGACACAAGTCCAGAAGGAGAAAAGATGCCCGCAAACACTACTGAGGTGGAGCCAGAACAGGGACCACAACCCAGGACAACCTCACTTTACCATGCTTTCTGTCTTTTCATGACTCTCTCCCTAACCCTGATATCTCTGGGTAAGGTCAGCCCTACTGCTCATTCTGCAGAGAAGAAACTGCCAATGAAAAATAAGGGAAAGCAAGTGGTATGATACTTCCTTTGGACCCAGCGTCCAAGCAAAATCTGCTTCCTGACCTAGCAGAAAATTGGACCTACTAGAGGAGGCTCCATAGATCCCTGCCACTGTGAGGCTAATATGACGGCCTAGGGCCCTCCTCAGGTTTCTTCTCTAGCACTTGCTGGTCCAGAGGGCCTCAGGAATATTCGTCACCAGACATGAAAACTTGTTAATCTAACATGCCAAACCACTGCACTGGCATAAACCACAGTATGGCTGAAAAAAACAGCCATTTATTTGAAGTCAAAAGACAGGGTAAGGAGACTTACAGTGTCCAAGAGAAGTTTTTCAGCTTTGTCTCTACTGATGCTCTTATTGTACCACCTGGAAGCAGGAAAAAGTCACGTGTCAATGGTATTTTTTTAAAATTTCATTTTAAAAATAAAATAATGCCAGAAAAATCACCTATTCACTTTCTGTTTCTATCAGCATTTTCTAACTCAAAAGCAAAGGCATGGTTCATTTCTAGGTAGTAAAATGTTTACTTGAGGAGGAACAAAATAAAACAGATTTGGCAAAATATTGATAACTGTTGCAGCTGGGTTTGGGGACATTGATCATATTATTTTCTGTTTTGTGCAAGTTGGAGATTTTCCATAATGTAGTCTTACCAAACATTTAGTTTCTTCTCTATTTCATAAGTCAGTGGGTGGTTATAAGTAGGAAAATATTAGCACAGCTATAAAAAGTGAATACCAGTTTGAAAGTTCAGCAAATATCCTTATAAAACAACTGTCGTTTTTTCCTCTTTAAGGCTTGTCTTCTAGATCTTTTGCAAAGTAACTGCATTGTTTTAATAATTTTGTTAGCTGATGAAAATGGCTTAAAAGTTCACCTTGTACTTTCCCTGCCCCAATCTTAAAACCCCCAAGCTATTTCTCCAAGAAGTTCTGGTTGTTTTCAGTGGGGAGTATTATTTAGGATCCAAGATCTGAGCAGTATGTGTAAGCATTGTGAGTAAGGTATCGCTGCTTCTGGACCGCAGTGGACTCTGAGCTAGGATGTGGATGTAGATGGTAGGTACTTGGGCCGCTACAATTGCATTACACTGAACATTCAGTAGTTCCGTTAAGATCATACCTGTGTGAACCATCCTCCTAAATGACAGCTTACAAATAGTTTCCACAGTCTAAACAGACATTTAATATCTACTTGTTTGTATGTTGCCCTATCAGAGGTGTCACAGTAAACGAAGTGTTAAGTCAGTTTATATCTGAGCCAGTGTTCATAGCCTCCCCGCACCCAGTATTTCTGGAGTTCCTGATAGAATCTTTTCTTTTTACTACAGTCTTCTCAGGTTCCTGAGAATCATTCCTTTGATAAAAAGGGAAGGTAGTATATACCAATCTCCTCTCTTTCTTTTATTGTTTAGTGGGTCAGATAATAAAAGAGAAGAAAGCATATCAAGGAAATAAACCATCTGGTGTTTTCATAGTCAACCATAACTTACTTAATCTAGGGAGGATTCCTTAGTCTATATCCCCCCCGCCAAAAAAAACCCAAAACAAAACAACAGCAAAAAAAAAAAAAAAGTATCTTACTCATAGGTTTCCAAGTTATTTGGAGATTTTTCTACCAGATAACTGCTTGGAACATATCCTTCATGCCTGTTACAAAAGAAATAAGGAAATGAATGTTTAGACTAATATAGAACTAATTTGTACATCTTCATTTTATAGGTCTACTCCATCAAAAGTCAATTCCAGATGAAGAAGTTTTATATTATGTAGTATTTGTGGTAAGATATATTTTACAGTTTTAGGGCAAGAGAATTGGTAAAAGTAACAAAAGCTTAACTTTTAAAAGCAATAGATTTCACTATTAAAATATAATAAATAACAAGTGTCCATTTTACTTTAAAAAGCTCTGTTTGGTGACTCTCCTTATTGTGAAATTCCCTGTACTGGAAAAAACATTAATTTTTAGATTCTATTTTTTAAAGGAACCATCTTTTCTGTGTGAGAATCAGTATTTTTCTACTTTAGGGCCATCATCTTATAGAATTAAAGTAATTAAAGAAGTAATTTTCCAACTACAGATCCTAAAAGATGATCCCATTTGTATTATAAGCTTTTGAATTCAAAACTCACTAACTGAGCTCCTTCAGCTATATAAACAAAAGAAAAAAAAAGAGAATAAAATAAGATTGCATGGGGGTGGGAAGGCAATTGTGAGGAGGAATTATCTGTGCACAAAAAAAGCATAAAAATTAAGAGCATCAACATTTTTACATTTATGAATAGCTTTGCAGTTTTCCAAGCCCTTTCATTTTCATTACTTATTTAATACAAGAAAGAGAGCAGAGTCCCTTCCATTTTCTGGGTATATGACTCTTACCTATAAACCAAAGTTAAACTAAACTATTTTCATGACAAGCATGTAGAATCTATCATGGTACAATTTCTTGAAGGATTGAACGTATAGATTCAGAATCATCCTAAACATAGTAATCCAGGCTAATTGAAGGGAATCAGCTTGAGAAATTTACCAATCCTTTTCTGCTTTTAGGTTTTTTTTTTTAAATTTCCCTTGGTTTCATTTTTTTTTTTGCTACACCATATGCATACAATTATATTAATAGAACAAACTATTTTGCTGTTGAATGCAATAAACTTGTTATAATATGCCAACCTAAATTGGGTATTTCCAGAAATGATAATCCTTATCACTTGTGTGTGGATATGTAGAATTTACAAAGCCTTTTCATTTCCATCCTTTCTCTGATAGTTTTTCCACCCTGTGAGGCAGAAAAAGCTGATATCATCTGCATTTTACAGATAAGGAAAGGGATTCCCAGAAGGTAAGTGACTTTACCACAGTCACATATGAGCAGAGTCTGATACTAAAGTCCAAATCGTCTTTCTCCCCGTGCACATGCTTTCCCACACTACTATAAAGCAGAAGGGGAAGTTCCTGGAACACAGCCTGGCCTCTAGGGGCTCCTCTTTCATTCCCTTTGAAGTGCAGATGGAGCTTGTCCAGGCGCCACCGAACACAGGGTGAACTGTCATTGGGGGAAAGACGACCTAGAAGAGTTCCTGGCACAGTAAGGGCCCTAAATGTCAGGTGGCTGAACTGATGCATTTCTGAGTAAGTCCTTGGTATTGGTGGACCAGGGAGTCTTGAATCTTGCTTGCCCCCACTAGGCAGTTGGAAAGGGAAGTTCCAGAGGAGGGCCTTTGATGTCTGCTCTTAGCTAGAAAGCTACTTGCCTTTCAATTTACCGTTCTCCATCTAATCACATTTTACTGACCTCGCCTCTCCTGGCCCTGCTTCTTTGGTGGGACTCGTGAGGATGCTTAAAGAGAAGATAGCTCAAGATTGTAAATTTTAGTGGATTTTAAAAATCAAGCCTTAACCTTAAGAATATTTCTGTGTTTCTTTTTTTCCAACTTATCAGATTGGTCTTTCTTTCCCTCTCCCCCTCCCTCCCCTAAGAGTTAGCTTGTCTATAACCCTACTGGGGGAAGTGCAAATTTGGCAAGCTTCTCGGGGAAATTATTACCAAAATTAAACTATTACATTCTCTGACTCAATAATTCAGAATGTTTTATAATGAATTCAAAAGATTGCCCGCTTCCATCACCAATGCAAGCTCTACATTATATCCTTGTTTGAAATAACAAGAAAAATCCAACTAACTTAAACACTAAATATCCCATCAAAAAATCTTAAAATATTTGTAACTAAACCATACATTCTAACACTATGCAATCATGTTAAAAAGAGGTAGATATGTGTGTTGCTGAGAAAAGATGTCTGAGATATCATTTGAGGTAAGAAAGGCAAAGGACAGAATAAATCATCTCAATATAAAATATAAAAAGGACATTTGTATCAATGTAAATTTGTAGTCTAGGACACACACGAAACTACAAATAGGCTTGAGGTAGGGAGCACATGGAGAGTAGCTTATTTTTCAGATATTCTCAGCTACAATCTTTCTTTCTTCTTTCCTTCCTTCCCTTTTTTTAGTGCTGAGAATCCAGCTGAGGACCTTGTGCATGCTAGGCAAACATTTTGCCACTGAGCTATATTCCTAGCCTCGATTTTTTTTTTCATTATTTTTTCAAATAAAATACATAGGCAAAGCTAGAATTTTTTTCTTTTTTCATGTTTTAATTAATAATTGTGTGCACTAAAATATCAAAACTTTAACATTAATATAAAAGAATGTATTATAATTATTTACAGCATGAATATATACAAATGTTTGCAAATATTTGCAAAATACTGGAGATAACCCAAGTGCCTTCCAAGGAAATTTGCTAAATTAGAGTACATTTATGTGCTGAATTCTGTGCAATCATTGAACTCATATTCTGTAAATCATTCCAGCACATGGCCAAATACCTCTGCTATTACAAGGAAAAAAGCCTCATAAAACAGTATAAATATTATGCGTTAAAGCTAGGGACTAGGATCTATATCTGAGAACATACTGAATGCTAATAACAGCAATTGTGTATTTCACATTAAAGAAGCACTTATAAGATTTTTTTTCACTCAAAAATCCCATACCTGGCAATGAGTATTTGTGCAACCTTGTTTTCTCCAGAAGTCACCTGGGTGGCTATTTCGATGACTGTACTCATGATTAAATCTTTAGTATGTTCTGATGCTCCCTAATTTAATCACCAATCTGTGCCATCTCTACATACCTTTTCTTTCAACCAAAAATAAGCACTTCATAATGGGGTGTACCTCAGCTGCATTTTAACACTCAAGAACAGCGGTGGGCAGAACATGTTCCAAGCTCTCAAACTGCAGATGTCGGTGGAAAAACCCAGGGGACTTTTTGATGAGATCAGGGCTGGGAGTACTGAAGATGGGTACAGAGAACAAACAAACAGAGCAAGTGTTTGCCTCCAGGCCACTTATGAGAAGAGGAAAGAATCCTCCCACTGCCCCCCAACCCTGTTTTCCTTTCTACTCAGTGCTGTGGGCCTGTGGGCACACTGAGGAAGGTGGGTCCGATCACTGCAGCAGAGTCTGATTTCATGGCACCTCAAAGGCTGCGTCAGTAACCACAAAGATGCCTTACCCGTTCCTGTCTTGAACTCTCCACCAGTGAATCTCAGAACTGTCCAGCAGGAGGTACTCTTCATTGCGCTGCAGAGCCAACTCCTGAGGATCATTAGTTTGGTAGTCATACAAGGCAATGACCAGGGTCTCTTCAGGATCCTGAAGTGATCGCTGGGGAAGGGATCACAAAACAAGGCAAAGACATAAAAAAAAAAGGTGAAGTGCAAAGCAAGGCCAGCAAACTCCTAAGCTGTAACTTACTCTGGATCTATGCCAGGTCAATACAATGGCTCCTTCCATCCACAGAGGCATTTGTGGAGATAGTCTGCTTTCCTCTGTTGACCTTTTGCAGAAGCTGGAATGATGCTGCTGAGCAGGATGCAAAGGCATCAGTATCCAATTCTATCTATGAGGTAGATCTCAACCATAGTGAATGCCAAGCAGCCAATTTGCTGCTGGTTTCTCTGCACCATGCCCTGTTCTGCAGCCTCTTGGAAAGAGGTGTAGTCAACACCAAGTCACTCAGCCCATGATTGGCTGATGTGATTTGTGGGTTTGTCCACATCTACAGACTCAGAGGCTATTGGGCTGAAATTTCTGAGAGATCATTTAATTTTCTCTTTCATTTAGGATGGGGAAACAGGCTCAGATGGGGAAACAGATGTGTCCAATTTAGGGAAATCGGTCTTAATGCTTCCTCCATTACTCATACACAAGTTCCCTTCTTTCTCTCGTACCTACTCCGGCCTCCATTTCTGTCTTGCAGTACCATTCTTAGGATGAAAAATTGGGAATGTGAAGAGGAGATCAGAAATCACTCAACAGAGTTCAGGATGAACACAACTTATAACACGCTGGCATATTCAGGGACAGAGTAAATATGGAGAAAGACTGAGCTACTGGCTAGGAAGTGACAGTGTCACAAGTTGTCTAAGTACAACGAAGTATTTGTTGGCATAAAAACACCGAAGTTAAAGGGTGTGGAAGTTTAATTTTACTGATTTAAAACAGCCCCAGATTGGAATCTGAAGCTCAGGTACATTTGGAACTAATGAGGTGGAGGTTTATCGATTTCTACAGACAAGCATGGATACACTGGAGGCTTTTGCTTAGGAACTAATGGAAGGAGGAATAGTGCTCAAGGGCACCTGGAGAAGATGCAGGAGAAAAATGCCCTGACACTACTAGAGGTCCTGCTCCTTGCTTAATCCCTAGGAAGAGAAAAATCAGAGCAAAATTCTCAAGTTATGGGATACTTTCCCACAGGGACATCTAAGGAAGTATTTGGGCTGTTACAAGTTTGATGTGGGGTATAGGTATCTGGTGGGCAAGAGCCACTGCAGAATCCTCTGCAGTGTTCCACACTCTGGGAGACATGCATTTGGTAAGAGTGGGATTTCTTATGCACTGAGGGCAGCTTACACTTAAACCAGAACTTGTCCAAGAATGGCTCACCACCGCAGAAAATCATATCACAGGTGGTGGAAACATTGTGTCTGAGTCACCAATAAAACATTCTTGTATCAGTTGCATTCGAACTGCCAAATTCAATAGAATTCTGCATAGAGGTACAATATTTATACACAGAAATACATGCTATTTAATTTCTCCCCTGTGCTTAATAGTATACTATGGCAGGTATTGGTTCTTTAAAAATATGTGCTTATAAAAGCTGTATTACTTATGACTGCCTTTTCAGGATAACAAAAGGAACTTAACAAAATATTTGTCAGTAAAGGGAGCACTGGGTTTGATAGGGTGGAGAACCACTGGATTAAACTGAGAAAATCAGGGATGGCCTCTGTACAAACAGAAAATCTGTGGGCTTCAGAAGGACTGTGTGAAGCCTACGGTTTCCCGGGCCCTCCATACAGGCCTCAGACTCCATTTCCTGGTCCCTAAGAGCTGTCCTAATCCCAGCGGGGTAGAGCGTGGATGAGCCAAGGAGTCTCACAGAAACACCAGGGCACATGAGCAGGGAAAGGGCACTCACAGGGAGCCTGGGATGGACAAAGCAGACACTTCCTGAACGGCTTCTGGGAAGCTCTTTTGGTTGACTTAGAGGAACTTGATGAGGGCCAAGAGGGGCTGGAATTTGGACTTCACTGTGGAGCTGAGTTCTTTTGCACCACAAGTGAGAGAGACCTGGGGTTGTCAGCTTTTCGCACCGTGGATATTCTACATCTTGACCGAAATATAGCCTCTGTCCCCCTGTGGAGGACTGACTGCCTCTCATACATTCTCACATGGAACAAGAGGCTTACAAGCATGGCTTTAAAACATTGTTTCTTGAGCAGCAACTGCTGCTGATGCTGCCTCCTGCCTACCCTGCCATGGGCTGTTCTCCTCTGCCAGGCCCCTCTGCCATGCTGCCGTGGCTTGCAGCCAGCAGATTATGAACTGAAACCTCTACAAACTGTGAGCTAAAATGAACCTTTCCTCCTTAAAACAAAAACATTGTTTCTCTGTATGCTAACTTGAGAAGTCACGACCGTTCAAGTCATAGAAGGTGAAGAGAAAAGTGACCTCAAGGGCTCAGGATCCGAGAAATCCTGCAATGGCTTTAGACTTGTGCTTGAAGTTAGAGTCATGATCACATAATCATTGTGGAAAGATGTTCAAAACGGTGCGAATGCTGCTCCTCCAAGAGAGCCATATGGTGGAGTACAAGGAGCAATGGACATCTCCCTCACCAGTACTGAGTGGAAGCCGGAGCAGGCAGACTTAAGAGGAGAAGTGTGGGTTTAGGTGGGACTGCAAGGGAGCTGCCTCTAGGGAGGGTGGTGAGAGTCCAGGTCTCTGGAAGGTAGGGAAAGAGAGCTTGCTTTCTGCCTTGGTGTAAGTGCTTCTCTTTTAGGTTGTGAGCTAGCGGGCTGATGACAGATCCAAAACCCAGCTGAGCTTGGATGATTTAGAGTTTCACTGATGGGAAAACTGCCAGTTTTGAGATGTCACCATGTGAGCTGCAGGAAAAAAAAAGAGAGAAAGAAAAAGGAAAAAAGAAAAAAAGAGCAGAGTTCATTCTTTAGCAAGAAGCACAGGGAAGCAGAATTAATATGTTCTGGAAGAGAGGGCTATTACTGAAAGTGGGTAGGTATTGGTGCTGATATGACTACAAGGTAAGGGTATATTCCTCTGCACCCCTTCTTCTGCCTTCTTACTGGAATGATCTTCCACATAGTGGGTGCTACACCAACTAAATCTTGTAAGTCAGGACACGACAGACCAGTGGTTCTCAAACTCAGATGTATCAGAATCACCCTGAGATCTATTTAAGTCCACATTATAGGTCCTTCCATGGAGTTTCAGATGCAGCAGGTCAGGTGGCCACTGAGAATCTGCATTTCTAACATGCTCTCAGGTGAGGCTGATTCCCACCATGGTCTGTGGACCATAGTTTGCGAAGCACCTCTGAAGTTAGAGAACCATCGCATCAGAATCTCTGGGTCCTGCTAAGTGGGTGAATGGCCCTGTGAGGCTTCAATTTCAATCCCCAGTACCATAGATATGAGAGAGAGACAGAGAGAGAGAGACAGAGAGAGAGAGAGAGAGAGAGAGAGAGAGAATGAAACACGAAACTGTTACCCCATGAAGAGGACAGAAGAGATGCTAAGTCTTAACATAGACAGTAAAAGGGTAGAAGTACTTTGAAATATGTAAAGTATTATCAAATGTGTTTCTTCAAAGCACTCACTCCCATTTCAAGGCACAGTTTGATAGCATGAGGGTGGAGTGAAAACAGGGCAGGGTTCGTTTGTGGCCAAACCCATGGAATGGCCCCAAGGACTGATGCGTGGAGTTTGGCAGGATCACCGCAGTCTGCAGCACGCACCCAGGGTTTGAGAGACACAGGCAGATGCCAGTCAGACCGGCAGTGCTACCCCCACATCCTCCACACCTAGAACTTGGGCTCTCACTTACCCTGTTGTCTTCAGGAGTAGGAGGAAGAGGCTTTTTTGAAGCTGAAAGGAGAAAAACAGAAAAATGAAAGTAAGCACGAGACACTCAGTCTTTCAGAGAAAAGGGGCCTAAGAAGAACAACAGAAGGAAGGGGGCTAGAAAGGGGTAACGAGACACGGAGGAGCCAGAATCGGCCTTGGCAGAGCCTGTCTTTTATGTCTTTTGGTTGCTGGTTTCCAATTCCCTTTTTCTAGGAGGTACCAGGAGCTTCCATAAGTCAATATTGGGATCTTCCCTTCCCTATTCCCGGAAAAAGCCTGACTCAGGAGGGAGGTGATGCTTGGGCCCTTCTCTTGGGTGCAGGGATTTCTACGAATCTATCAGCCATCCAAAGAGGGAATGGGTGACTCAGGGGATGGTGACTCACTGGCTCCCGGATGCTGAGGAGGAGGAGGAGGAGGAGGAGGAGGAGGAGGCTGAGGTGGGAGGTCATTGTGCTGCGTTTTGAGTGGGATGGAATCGCTTTTAGTTGCCTTAAGGCAACTGACAGTGTGTTCTCGTTGCCTCGCCCGAACCACACCCCCTCAATGTTTCTCTCCGCCTTTTTCTTTCTGTGGTCATCTCGTGGGCGTCCATACCTCCCTCTCGTTATCCCTCCTCTCTCCCTTTCTCTTTTCTTCCTTTCTCCTTTCTCCTTTCTCTCTTTTCCCCTCTCTGCCTTCTTTCATCTTTTCATCTCCATCTTTCACTATTTCTCCTTTGTGACACTGCAAAGGTCAGGCCTGGGATCAGCGGACCGCAGCTGTGTGTACCCGAAAGTGTGTGTGAGGATGCGAGGAGGTGCTGTACGGGCTTCAGCTCAGCACAAAGATCTCTTTCATAATTGGAGATAAGCAGAAAGTGGGCTCCTTAGGTTGGTGTGAGGTCCTCATCTATACACGAAGCAAACTTGAAGGTGGACAGCCCACGTCAGGAATACGGCAGAGGAGATTCACATCTTGGTTTTGGAGCCCAGATCTGTGCTGACTCCCTAGGCAAGAGCCGGCCAGAGTGTTAATCTGGGTATACAATTAACAAATTACAAGGAGGAAGCCCCACATAATGAGAAGCATGGTTCCCATGTAGCACTCAGACCAGAACCAGGAAACTCACACCCGAGCCCCTAGGTCCAGCATGATGAGCTCTACGACCCTGGGATCCTTCCACCTTGGACATCCTGTGATTGATCTCTTTCTTCTTCCTGTGGCCTTGGTCTTTCATCTTCCCTTCCTCCCTCTCCCTCTGTGTGACAATGATATGAGATGATTAGGGCTGGTTCTAGTTGTGGAAATGAGTGTGACTATGAGTTGGTGTCATAGGTTCGATTTCCTGCTCAACTACTTCTGCTTCTCCGCAGGTACACACACATTGGCTGTATCTCACCCTTGGATTCTTTCGTCTACCAATAAGAAAGACCAGTAGATAAAGCGACCATTTATCCAGAACTCAAGTGCCAGTGGCAGTGTCAAGAGAGTTTTGCAGTCCCAATGAATCTCCCAACAACCACACAATCTAGCTACCTATTATCAGTATCCCCATTTACAGATAAAGAAATTGCCTCAGAGGCCCAGAGAAGTTAAGAAACATATATGAAGTCACACAGCAATAATGGGGCTAGGACTCACCCCAGATGTTTCTTTATATTCCAAAGCCCCGGGCTGATCAGCACTGCACTGCTAATGTGCCCAACACCAAGAATTTATGAGGCTTCACCTTAGATTTAGGGCTACATGGTATGTTCATAGCACAATATGCTTCTAAAAAACTGTTCCCCATTTTGTCAAAGGTATGGTGGGTGAGGTTATTTATTTAAGTCAGAAGAGGTGGTGTAAGAGAAGCTAAGCGTGCGTGTGGAGGGGGATGACAGTGTGCTGCAATGCAAAAGCAACACCATTAGCAGAGCGGCACCCTTGTGGGGGTGGCTGAGAGCTGTTAGCTTGCCATGACCAAGGGTAGTGTGGTGAGTCACCTGGGTGCTCCTAACACCTGCTGTCCCGCGCACAGCACTCTGTTGGGGGAACGTCTGTGCACACTGTGCAGGAAAAGCTGAAATATGCATGGTAACAACTGCAAACCCGGAACCCAGGCTCACAGAACTTCAGACTGGGAAGAAGGCATAGATATTATTTCATTGTAGGTCACTAAGACCTCCCCTACCATTTTAGAGATGAGGACATTAGTGGTCTCCGTGGCCAAGTGACTCCTCAGAGGGCCCATGGCAGATGCTGGCAGAAATGTGGAGAGTAAATCTCTAGGTTTAGAGAGTAAATCTCAAGTCCATGCCATTCTGCTAGCACAGATTCCAAGACTTCCGTTTCTTTCCCTCAAAATACAGGCTCTCATGAGTAGGGCCAACAGTGCTACGGTGCAGTTCACTAACATCTCAGACTAGGTAAGTGTTATTTTCCCTGGCCAATGAGCTGATACTCTTAAAGGACCTTTCCCCCCTCAAGGTGTGAGGTAAGAAGTAGTGGCTTTTAAAGTGCTCCTGAGTGGGGTTGTGACTCAGGAAGCCACAGAAAACCCAGACACATGTGAAATCCACCTTGAGTTGTCAATCTAATATATGTTAGCTTAGGACAAAAAAAGAAATTGACAGATGAGAAAGAAAGGGTAACTATGGTAGAAAAGGTTGGGAGGAGAGGAAAACGGAGCACGGGCCTTCATTCCCATTCTACAAGGGTTCTGCAGAGCCTGTGTTAGCTGTACAACCCTGCGCATACCAAATCATTCAGCTCAGCCATGTCTTTAACATCACACCATCTCCTCCAGAGGGCTGTGAGAACTAAGATAGGAAACCTGTGAAAGTGTACGAGGTAGGGAGGCTGTGGTTCCAAAGTCAACACGTAAGGTGAAATCAAGTTGCATTCCAATCACCAGGACCTGAGCCTTTACGTCAAAGGCCAAAAAAAACCTTCCTATATTTTCACTTTGCCTTTAGACTGCTGACTCTTTTTCTCTGAGACTGGGTAAGTCAAGGGCAAATTTGGAGAGGGGAGAAGAAGCCACAAAGTAAAGTAAAGTTTTTTTTTCCTTCCTTCTTTCTCAAATTGGATTTGTGTGAACACATGTGTCATATGATGTCATTGTAACAAATAAGTGAATATTATTCTGTGCTTATTAGGACTGTGTCTATAATTTAAGACTGAAGTAGACCACACCATTTAAATTTCCTAACATGACATAATAGCAGTGCTTCTCAAAGTTTACTGTGCACATAAATCTACGGGGGATCTCATTAAAATGCACATTCTGATCCAATAGATCTAGGCTGGAACCAGAGAATTTCCATTTCTAATTAGCTCCAAGGCTGTGCTGATGTAGGTAGTCTGAGGACCACATTTGGAGGAGCCAGGATTCGTAAGACTTCAGCTTTGAGGTGAAAAAGCATGAACAGGCTGGTGGGAAATAGAGATGAGGCTTTTCTTCTGAAAATGCAGAATTTGTGCATTCATCCCATGACACCCTCAGTGACAGGGCACTGAGAACTTTTCATCTTGACAGTGTGTTTAAAAGACGAAAGAGGTTTCCCAGTCTTACCATTCTTGGTTGGGTCATAGTGCGCACACCCTGCTGCAAGCTTCTCCATCTGAGAACAGCACCTCCACCTTCCATCCATCCAGAAATTAGGGTGATACTTGGATACCAGACTGTTATTATTCCTTGTTTCTGAAAGGAGTTGACACCAGCAGAAGAGTTATTTCCATGTCAGTCTATGAAGACCACCAATTCTAAGACTCCCTCATATTGGACCCCACTGTGTGGCCTGAAAGAACATCATCCAGAATGGTCAGAAAGTGGCAAGCAAATTCACTGTGCTATTTACTGAGGGAGGTGCATTGATTTAACCATCAGTAGACCTGGGTTCTTCTCTGGCTAGGCCTCCAGTTGGTTGTGTGTCCTTGGGTTGGATATACCTTCTTCTTGAGCCTCCTTTTTCCCCACTAAACGATAAGATTGGTAAACTCATTGTTAGGTCAGTGGGCCCATAGTAATGTGATACTAGTAATGGGAAGAAAGGGTGGGATTTCCATCTCCTCACTGCCTGCATCTTCAACCATAGCAGCTTTGCTTTATACCTTAGAGATGTGTGACCCTGACCTAAGATTTTGGTGGGAAACAAAGGGATTCTGTTCCTGCAAAAAAAAAAAAAAAAAAAAATTTTAAAACCT
>NW_022900921.1:10553611-10578990 GCF_012274545.1 Fukomys damarensis | reverse complement strand
AAAAAAAAAAAAAAAAAAAAAAGTTTAAAACCTACAGAACTACATGGGTCATTTCCGGCGTTCCTGCCAACTTCAACATCCTATGAGTAAAATCACTTCACACAGGGAGGCTGGCCGGTGGACATAGTAGGGGGCCATTCATGTGACCACTAGATAGGGGAGCACTTTTCAGTTTACTCAGCATTTGCCTGACCATATTTCATTTCAGACTCACAGCAACCTTGGAAATACACAGACTTTTACTGCCATTTTTCAGACTTGCTTATCCTTACTTCTCATAGCTACTTATAGACAGATTACTATCCAAGCCCAGACTTCCGGATACATGGGATGCTTCCGGCTTAAGAATAATTACATAATAATCAGGAATATTGATCAAGTGCTTTGTAGGGGCTAAGTATTGCTCTAAGTACCTTACATGTCCCAATTCATTTAATTCTCACAACGACCCTATGACTATTGATAGTCAAAATTTGCGGCTGAGGAAATGGAGACACACAAACGTCAAGGGACTTGGCCATGACCACACACTGGTAACTAGCAGAGCTGAGATTTCCACCTTAGCAGCCTGCTCTATGTCCCATGGACTTTGACACTATGCTACTTGTAATTATATTGTCAGGTAGGTAAGGCTCGAGAAACACCCTTACTGACTGTCTGAATGACTTTAAACCTAGCTAGTATTTATTGGTTGCTGAATATAGGTCAAGATTTTTACTCACATGGACCCTGGAGATAGGAACTGTTATTCCTGCCACTCTTGTTGTTTAATACATAGGGAAACTGAAGCCCAGAGCATTTAAGAATTGGCCCAAGAGCCCAGAGTACATGGAAGAAGCAGGATTTAAACTCAAGTCATCCAATTCAAGCACCTACACTCACTTTTTCTTGAAAGGCCAGATAGTAAATGTTTTAGGTTTTGTTGCCCAAGAGGAAAAATTAAGCATGTTACATGCATGTTTATATAATCATTTAAAATGAACCACTTAAAATTCAAGAAGCATTCTTAGCTTGGAGCCTCACAGGAATAGATGACAAGCTATCTGTCCAATTTTGACAGTGCTGGTTGTTGCCTCTGGTTGGGCCCAGGGTAAAAGCTTGGGACCTTCATCGACTCTCAAAAGGGAGAAATATTTGAGATCAGGTGCTCTCAAACCATACTCTATTCGCTCATAGAAGCAGAGCCTGCCATGGGATCAGAGGTCTCAGTGACTCAGTGGCATAGGAATGGAGTTACCTTCTTTAAGGGCCAGCACCCAGCGCTGCCGGCTCTCGCGGTCTGGAGCAAACACATACAGGAGGTAGTTGTCATGCACCACCTGGAGACACACACAGAGTCCCAGGTGAGTAGGGTCCCCAAAGACGGTAATAACAACAGGCCCCTCTGGTTTACAGGGCTGAGGATGGGGCTTCGGATGCTTGTCTTTCTTTAAGTAAAGCTGGATGATTAGGGAACCAGTGTCCTTTTTGTCCAGATGATTGTGCACTGTGTAACTGGAGGATGAATCTCCACAACTCAGGCTGTCGTCAGAGATTTGGGCCACAAAGAAAGCAATAGCTAAGTTAAGACAGCAAGAGAAAGTTCTCCTTTTGTCTGGGTAGCACATTTATTTCTCTTAATTTTTCAGTGATTAAAAAATATTCTGCCAGCATATTTAAGAGCAAGATGTTAGATGACAAGTTTGTACTGAGGATTTTTCAAAACTTTCCTGTTTTAAAATCTTTTAAGATTCACAAGTTCCAAAAATAGTACAGAGTTCCTGTCTGCTTCTACCCACCTCTCCCCACTGATAACATCTTACATAACCCCAGCGTATTTTTAAAGCAGGAAATTGACATTGGTATAATACTATCAACCAGGATACAGATCTTTGAATTTCACCAATTTTTTTTCATGTACTAATTTGCAATTGGGACTTTTAACAACTGGAAATCTGTCATTCCTTTCACTTTCAGTCCCAATAATTCCAACTCATGGGGGCCACTTTTCTAGTAGCAAAAGATTCCTTTTCTACCACAGTAAAAATAGAATATTCACCCCTCAGGTTGGCAAGCAACAATGAGACACTGGAATATGCCAGGAGATAGCTGCTCCTTGGAGTCATAAACGTCAAGAGTGCTAAGCCAGATAAAGACTCCAAAAGGACACCCTCCAGCACTGTCCAATAGAACATTCTGAGAAATATTCTGTAAAGTGTGCAGTCCAATGCCAGCCCTATTAGCTATACAGGCCACTTACTGAACATGTATAATATGCCCAGTGTGATTGGGGAGCTAAAATATTAGTACACTTAATTTTAATTAATGTAAAAGTAAGTGTCAACAATCATATGTTGCAAGTAGTTAAGGTTTTTGGGCAGCCTGATCATTTTCAAACAGTCCTCAGATTATAAAACCGAGATTTCTTTCCTTTGGAAACACCAATAAATTTATGACCCTGAATTATAATTTGTGGCCTCAAATCATGAGCAAACTAAGGGGAAGTGGGAAGGGTAGTGGGAAGGAAATAAGGGGAAAGAAAAAACACGAGAAAAAGAAAAATATGAACAAGTCTTTGTAAATAGGGAAGGGTGAAGGGGTGAAGGGAGGGCAGGGGAATAGGGAAAAAACAAGAACCAAGATCTGTCGATACAGGATCCCAATGATGAATGTAACTGTATTGTAAACCTAAAATGTACCAATAAAATTAATGGAAAAAATATGAAAAAAAAATCATGAGCAAATGGTACTTAAAGCACTCTAGGCTAGGCTCATCAATAAAAGCTTTTTTCCTTTCCCCAGGAGCAGAGTAGTTAGGATTTTCATTGAGGCAGGGGAGATAAAAGAGAAAAGAACGCAGAATAACATCTTTTTCACCATGTTGTGCTTAGCCTTTGTGGAGTAAGTGAATGTGTGAACATCACTGACTGAAAGAACAATGCAGAAATTTCCTTCTGGGCTTGGTCTCACTTCTAAGCCTGGACCAAAGTAGTTCCTTTCCCATTTTCTCTCAGAGAGACTTAGGGTTTTAACCATCACCCAGGGAATGGGAAACTATCCACTGTAGGCCTGATGGACTTACCTGAAATGGGTATTTATAGTGGCATGGGATGCTGATGTCACTTTTTACAATCTCCACGCATTTGATTCGGGAGAGTTCAATGGATCCCTTCAAAGTGCGCTTTTTCTGTGAGAAGATAAGAATATCCCATTTAAGTAAGAGAGAAGATGATGTTTTTGTCCAGGCTGCTTCTAAAAATCTGCTACTAGAAAAGTTCCACTAGAATTTTAAATCATATCTCATTCCCTTGCAGACATACTTTCTTGATAGTGAATCCATGCATATGACAGTTTGTGATGTATAATGATGTTACATGTCACCCATTTCTAAAGGACTTCATTCTTGGAGGAGGGCAACAGGATGCCTTACTCAATGGGACAGATTCTATTGGTGGATGTCAGCTCTAAGGAAAGAAAACACTTTTGGAGACCAGAAGCCCTTCCTAGATACCTAGACTTAGGTTTCCATTGAAAAATAGGTTAATTCAGCCATGGAACCAGCTGCAAGACATGTCACTAAAACTTACCCTTCCTAACAGGGGGGCAAACAGTGAGGATAGTAAATCAGCACAACATGGGAAGGGTGAGGCTCGAAGTTGAATTCATTCTTGAAGGAAGGGATTAAGAGTCCTTGGCTGGGCATTGTGGCGCATGCCTGTAGTTCCAGCATTTGGGAGGCTGAGGCAGGAGGATCGCTGTGAGTCTGAGATCAGCCTGGACTACACAGCGAGTTCCAGGTCAATCTCAACTACATAGTGAGAGTGTATTTACAAGTGTATTTGGCCGGTCTTAGGAACCATGACATCACCAGTATCTCCAGAGGTGACCTAAGCCTTTACTTTCTGATTTTTGATTACCACCAGCCTGGAAATTGATAGTTGAGGTACAGGACTCAGATGAACAATTATGATGTAAAAAATAGACCCTATCAAACACGGAAGTTCTGTAATAATTTCTTTTAATTTTTCATTATAAAAGTTATTTCATTCGTGAAAGTACAAAACACATCCATGTTTAGACAAATAAAATAATATGGAAGCACACAAAAAAGATAATTATAGCACATCATTATCCCACCCTTCTTCAGCCCTGACACAGCCAAGGTTAACCATTTGGGACAGGTTGATCTTTCCCTTGCACATTTATAGAGTATATTTAAACACAAATAAGCATTTGTCCTACATATTGGGCTGGAAATTACCTTCGTAATCCACTGATGCCTTAGGAGGTCTGTCTTTCTATAAAAGCCTCTGGAAACATCAAACAGTCTCCTCATTTTGGTCTCCCACAGCCAGAAATACATGTCCCAGGGCTTCCCATAATCATAGTCCTTAGGAATGGCTAATTTGTATTTTAAAAACAGAAGACCACAGAGAAACCACCCCTTCAACAACCGTCTCCAGCTCCTGGTGAATCGGGCCTGAGCTCTGAGGTTACCTTTCTTCTACTGCTGTAAGGTTATTTCCTGGGCACAGGGAGAACATTTTTAAACAACTGTAATGGGCTTAAGGTTAATGCATCAAACTGCTCAGAAAATACTGATTGAGGGCCCACTATGAACAAGGTGCTGTTCTGAGTTCAGGGAATCGAGCAAAGAGGCTCACGTTGTACATAAGGTCCCCACCTAATGTTTTTACTTAGGGTATTTTGTCTTTGCAGCACTACAAAAGCATTCGGATGAAAGTATACTTTGATTTTTGAATTTTAATCTTTTTCCTAGGCTGGCAATATGAACTTTGATGCTCTCTTGAGATGCTGCCCAGCCGTGCAAGCCACACTACTGGCTGGCTGCATGGTCACGAGGGAACAGACCAGATACTGCAGAGTGGGCTGCACTGCTAAGGTGTGGCAGAGGAAGTGCATCTGTGATTTATAATACTTCCAACTTAGGACTAGTTTATCAGGATGTGACCCCATTATAAGTGTGGGAAGGCAGAAAGGACAGATGCTATGGAGAAAATGGAACAACTTGTGTTTAGGTTAGGCCTAGAGAGAGGACTCCGGAGAAGAAATCAGGAAGCCAGATAAGATCCATCTGCCAAAAGATGTAGGGGAGTGGGTGTCCTTGTTAGAGCAAACAGCACAAGCAAAACCCCGGGGCAGAAAAGCACTAGGTAAGAATCTCATTGCAATCAGGCCATAAAATGGAGGTAAATATAAACTGGAATTAAGAACAGGGATAAAAATTCTATGTGAAGTTGAAATAAAATGTAAGCCATGCATTAATTTAAAAAATTTTCAGGAGGCACATTAAAAAACAATAAAAAAATAAAATGAATTTGGCAATTGTGTCATTTAACCCAATATTGTACATCTAGAAGGCTATCATTTTCAACTATAAGCATCATAAAAATTAATGCAGTATATTTCTTATTGCTACTGTCTTTGAAATCATGTTTTCTAACACATCTCAGTTTCATCTGGCCTTGTTTTAAGTGCTCAGCAGTCACGCGCATGTCAAGGAAGTTTTCCCCTCTTAACTTAGATGATCTCTTTTGATTTCTTAATATTCATTGATTCCAAACATGGATTGTAAGAGACTTTGGCCCATCGGGGGAACCTGCTCCTAGCTTTGTTCTTCTGTTGGAATGGGTTCCGTGATCCACTGCCAACCTCAGGCTCATATTCCCAACTCAGTGCTTCTGTCCACTGTGCCTGTGTCTCTCCAGGGCCTGAGGCCAGTTGTCCTTGACTCTCACAGGATCTAACACTGTGTACTTCTCAGTCGGTCACTGGGGAGCAGCTGGTCTTGAGTAAACGCAGAGTTCAGTGTCTGGGAAACAGCAGTTGCCTATAATCATCCCTAACCACTGTGTTATTTCTGCAAAAGGCCAGGGCAAACCCTTCCAAGGAAACCACACGAAAGCCACCAGCGAGACACCAATTAAAACCCGCTGTCATCCTTATTCGTTCTTCTGTCTGCACCACTCTGGATGAAAGGCATAGGACTTTGCTTAGCCTTGTTTCTCTTGGCTGTGTTCACAGCTCTACTGACCTCACATTCTGATGTCTCATCCAGACATCTGTGTGTATCAAATGCAATCCAGGATGCTGATGCGTAGAAACTGTAAATGGCTTTTACATCTTCCTTTTTATGTTAATTCTGTCGTGAATTTGGATTGTGAATTTTAAAGACAGAGGCGGCAAAAATTTAAAAAAAGACAATGCTTTTAGGCACGCTTATACTCAGTACCCCATCTCATTTAATCATGATCCAACAAAGTTGGATTCTTATCAGTGTATTGTGAGAAAACTGAGGCTCAGAACATCCATCTCTTTTAGAGCAAAAGCAGCACAACAGATTAATTCTGTAACTCCAGAGCCTCAGCAGTTAACCACTGTGCTTCATAGCTCTGTACTTGCTCTGACTTTCACAGGAAAGTTTCATTGCTCAAGATCAACGTTGAACAACCCATTGCATGACCTATTTCTCCAAGCCGTGACCTAAAAGTGTTATTTCTGCTCAATTGGGCTGTGCAAAGGTGGAGCACATTTCTTGGTTCCTTAGGGTGACAACTCCTGTTTAGTGACAGTGACCCCTTGGTCACTCTGCTAGTTCAGCAGATACCTCCGTGAGAAGTTATGGGTTGGTGACCCTTGGAAAGGGGACATTCTCAATTTCATATTTCTACTCTGGAGAGGCAGCATGAGGAAGAACTGGGCCCTTTAGTTAAGGTTCAGTTCAGGTTTGAACCCTCACCTCATTCTTTACAGAGGTGCAACTTGAGGCAAGTGTCTGAATCTCTTAGTCACCTTTAAAAAGTGGTACCAAATAACCTTGGATCAATGGGCATTTTAGGAGAACTTAAAACAACTACATATATCTACCACAAATGAATGTCCTTCAAATGATAAAGTGGGCACTTAATATTACTTCCTTTCAGTTCCTTTTCCAAATGCTGCCTATAAATGAGAACTTGCTTTTTTTTGTCTTCATGTGTCTACATTTTCTCTGGGGATTTTCTTTTGGGCAAAAGTATAATTAGGAAACACTATTGGGGAGGACAATTCTTTTTTTTTTTTCTAGCTTTAATTGAGTTTATTGGTACATTTTAGGGATACAGTACAGTTGCATTCATTGTTGGAATCTTGTACCTCTACAGGGGAGGACAATTCTTAACTGGTGATAGTGGTCACTTTTCATAATAAGAATCATTTGTTTATTTTGCCAATTACTTGTATAATCAGGGAAAAACCACGAAAGGGGCTAGTTTCCCGATCTTCCCAACTGTGTCACACTTTTTCTCATAGGGCTTTAGCTTTGCCTCTGGCATCCCTTCTTCTTCTCCTATAAAAACCTTCCCCTGACACTCATAAAGTATAATGTAGCTGACGGCCTAAATCTTGGCTTGTTTCTGAGGAGCTTATCAGAGGGAGATTTGGTGATGGAATTTTAGGCATCAGCTGAGAGCATTCTTTCACTCACACAAAGTAATGGTGCATTTGAGACTTTCTTGGGATCTCACTCTAACAGTAATGATATGTAGACGTATCTGAATTTTCCTGAGTCCAGGGAATCTTTCTTATGATGGTTCAAGGCATTTCAAATGTTTTGTTCTATGCCTCTTCTGGGTATAGTACAGCTATTGTACCATCTGAAATTGGCAGTGGCACAAATGAAATTAAAACTGATGTCCTATTGAAGTAAAACTTAAATGGTTGATTTGGGGATTGTTTCCCCCACCCACAGCAGAATGCAGGTTCGTAGTTCTGAAATTGATTTTTAGGGAGTCTTCCTAGATTTGGGTTTCAAAGCCTGCTTAAGGGGAGCTACAAATTCCTTGCAATTTTCCTCACTCAGTTTTCTGTGTCTAATGAAAAAGTGTGCTCTCAAACAGTACGCAGAAGCAAGCAGGGATTCAGGACTTGCAAAAGCCAGGGTCTGAATCCCTGCAGGGACTGTGGTGTTCGGTCAGCGGAGTACTTGGAGCTCAGTTCTCTCAGGTCCTCTGGGTTCTCTTAGCTCTTTCGTACCAATGCAGATACAGGGAGCTCTGCTCAGGGCTATTGTAACCTGAGCCTTGGGAACTCAAGAAAAGTTGCAATCACTGATGTCTCTATGGGAAAAGTACTGTTAGGTAAGAGAAGCCAAGCAAGTGTTATTAGCTGTTGCTAAACCCTCCCCACCAGCTCATCTTCCACTGGACCTAACACAGAGGAACTTGGAAGCTCTGGGGAGGCCTGGGAAGGTCTGAGGTTCCCTGGGCCAATGTAAAGCCAGGAAACTATGACCCATCCACACCTGCCCTCTTTTCTTTCCTTATCTCCACAAGACCTCACACTCAGAGCGAACCCACAGTTACCTGGCGTTCATCACTTCAGCGTTTTTACACTGTGGTTTACCTGAGGCTGGCTCTGGAGAAAACAATGCAGTGCTCCTTAAGGTCTGCCATCTTTTTAGTGGTAGAACTCTTGAGTACTCAGAGCAAGAGGTGAGAATTCCAGGAAGAAAAAACACAGAAAAGGAAAAGAAGAAAAAGGAAAAAAAACTATATTGTCATAGAAGAGCCAGAGAACAATTGAGAATCCTCTGTTCACATTATGAATAGGTTTTCTCTTAAGGAATTATTTAAGAACAGGACAGTGGGCGTGGTCCTGGGGTTTGGAAGTAGGAGGTAGAAGGTGAGCTTTTCTTTTTTACTTTATATCCTTCAATACTGTTTGAATATTTTGCCATGAGCACACATTTCTTTTACTGTATTTAAAAAACAGAACAAGGCTCGGTGTGGTGGCTCACGCCTGTAATCCCAGCACTTGGGAGGCTGAGGCAGGAGGATCCCTCTAAGTTCAAGACCAGCCTGGACTACATAGAGAGTTCCAGGTCAGTCTCAACTACATAGTGAGACCCTGTCTCAAAAAAAAAAAAAAAAAAAAAAGCCAAACCAAAACAAACAAAACAAAACCAGGGCTGGGGATTTAGTTCAGTGGTGCTGCCACTTGCCTCAGAAGCACAGGGTCCTCTGTTCAATCCCCGGTACCAACACCTCCCCAAAAGCAGTTAAAGCCACATGTGGTAGTATACACCTACAATCTCAGCACTCTGGAAGGCTGTGGCAGGAGGATAGTTACTTCGAGCCCACCTTGGCAAGTTTGTGATTTAGTGAAACCCTATCTCAAAATAAAATCTAAGCCAGGCATGGTGGTACATACCTGTGATCCCAGCACTCCAGAGGCTGAGGCAGGAGGATCACTGAAAATCTGAGGCCAGCCTGGGCTACACAGTGAGTTCAAGTCCAGCCTGAACTACATAGTGAGACCCTGTCTCAATAAATAAATAAATAAAATTTAAAAATTAAAAAGGACAAGAATGTAACTCTGTAAAGGCCCTGGGTTCAGTCTCCATTTCCACACACAAACACTCACACACACACACACACACATGTACACACTAGTTTAATAAAATAAATAAACGTTTCTCTTATATGGCTCATCCTATGGACACATTTGTTCACAATGTACAAAGATACAGGAAAAGGATGTTCATAGCAGCATTATTTACGAAAGTATGAAAATCTAGACAAGCTAACATATCTATCCATTAGTAGATGAATCAGTTATTATGCATCCATTCTGATTATTCTTTAACCATTAATAAACAATAAAATTGATCTACATGGAGGACTACAAATACAGGTTAAATGTAAAAAGGGAGTTTACCCAGTGAACGCGGTCTTTCCAAAATTTAACTCTGTAGAAGTCCACAAAGGTTACGGGGGGCCAGGGATTTAGCTCAGTGGTGCCACTACTACCTACCTCCCAAGCACAAGGACTGAGTTCGATTCCCAGTACCAGAGGAGGAGGAGGAGGAGAAGAAAGGTAATGGTCTTGGGAGGCCAGCATTCCAAGAATGTATTAAAAGCTGCAACCATTTCTATTGTCCTTTTACATATTAAAGAGGTTGAGAACAGAACAAAAAGGGGGGACTTAAACCAGGGATTGAGCTCAGTGGCACCGTTCCTGCCTGCCAAGTGCAAGGTCCTGAATTTCGTCTCTGGTAGCAAAAAGCAGGGAGGACAAATTTAAAGCAAAGGGAAGAATTATTTCATTTTTGAAAAGGAGATGAAATATGTACTAATTTTGCAATATTCAAAGAGAAAATACGAAAAGATAATCCAAGCTGCTAACACTGGTTTCTCTTGTGGGAGTTAGTGTGGCATGATTTCATGGTGAAAGTTATAAATTTCTATGATAGCTGAAGGTTTTTTTGTTTTTGTTTTTTACAGTGAACACGAAGAAAGGTGAAAAGCAGAAAAAAGGGAAATACTGTTTACAGCAGTTCGAAATTTCACAAACACCACCCTGCATTACAGCACTGGTGAAGACTGTGAGAGGGGAGACTGAGAGGTGCACGTTAAATGCTGGCTGTATAAAGGACACAACCTTGGCCCCCGCGGCCTCATAACCCCATTAACAGGCAGTGGCAGCCAGGCCGCACCTGACACCTGCTGTTCTACACCATGAGGTTCAAATTCATGACAGTTCTTCTTACGCTTTTCTTGAGGGACAGCCATTTCCTTCACAGACTTTAATAAGCAATCTGGGTGCCTTCTGTGCGTATATTTATCTCATAAATGAAGCAATAATTCAGGAATAACTTCCAAGCCCAATTTGTGCTACATAAAGATAATGATTTTAGGGGCCGGGGATTTAGCTCAGCGGTTCGGTGGCCTGCTTTGCAAGCGCAAGGACCCGAGATCAATCCCCGGTACCAAAAAAAAAGATAATGATTTTAGGATTTTTTAAAAAAAGTTCTTCTAAATTCACCTACAGAAACAACAAGAGAGAAAAAAACTTACGTGGAACCTAAGATCAAGAACTAAGTGTTGTATGCCATGGAAGCAGGCCCGCCAATGATCTTGCACATTGTGGCTCCCAGCATCTCTAGTCTGATCCCTCTTTCAAAGCCCTACCCTTGCCAGAGGAGGAAATACGAGATAATTAATGAGTTTTTAAAAATATATTTTTGCGTCTTCCTCTCAAGCACCGAAGATCCAGTAACCAAAATATATAAGTTAGTAACGAATTCATTGTATTTCAGGAAATAACTCCTTACACAGAGGCTGTATTCATAATGATTGTCTCTTCAGTGGCAGCATAATCTACACACTCTCTTCAATATTTTTGGCTGCTTAACAATATATCTTGGCGATCAATCTGGTTAATTTTTGTTAATTGACAGACTGAGGGTACGGCAAGAAAGAGTAAGTATGCTGCAGAAGCTGGTGTTTGTGGTCTAGGACAAACAAAACTGTTAATGGCCATAACTTTGACTAAGAGTTCCAGAATAATTGTGAAATGAATAAAAACCACTCTACAATGAAAAAGTAAGTTAAAATGTCTACACAAAGGATTTAGCTAATAGAGAAAACAGCACCTACAAATTACGAAGGAAGATGTAGCCTACACCGGACCCTGGGGAAAGTTAATTGGTACAACCCCTATGGAGAGTGATTTGGTTATGTTTAACAAAATAACAGATGTGAATATCCTTTGACTCAGCATTTCCCCTTCTAGATATACTTCTGTAGACCAGGGCTTCTCAACCTCAGCACATTTGGGGCTGGATGGTTCTTTATGATGGGTCTTTCCTGTGCATTTTAGAATCCTTAGCAGCACCCCTGGCCTCTGGGCTCTCGATACCAGTAGTACTTTCCAGTCATGAGAGCCAAAAAGTTCTCTAGACATTGCCAAATTTCCTCTGGTGGGCAAACTTGCTCTGGCTGAGAATAACTATAACACTCGTGACAAGTGACATACCTGCAAAGTTTCCCCTTCCTTATTATCTGTGATAGCTAAGCAATTGGAAGCAGACTAAATTTAAAACAAAAGTAATTTATCCATCTATGAAATGTCATGCAACCATTAAAAAAATGAAGCTCTTTATATATTGGTATAGACTGATCTCCAAGATACACTGTTAAGGAACTAAAAATATTTAAGAGTGTGTAGATTAAGCTGCCACTGAAAAATTAAGGGAAAGAATGCCTATTTGTATTTACATGTAGATGGCGTAAAGTATCCGTACAAGACTTTATAAGAAATTGATGATACAGGTTGCTTTCAGACAGAGATGCAGTGGGACTTGGGACAAAGATGGGAGATTTTATTATATTTAATATTTTGCAGCTTTAAAAATTATGTGGGTGTAAGACTAGCAAATTAAAGAGCCCATTAATATACAGATATGAAATCCAAAAGGCACGGGGCAAAGGCATGAGGGTTCATCCCAGTAATAGTTCACTGTGTTTTGTGAATGAGGTATGTCAACTATGTATTTATTCAAAACAAAAATTGGTTGCAACTTGCAAAAGACTAGCAAATTAAAGAGCCCATTAATATACAGATATGAAATCCAAAAGGCACGGGGCAAAGGCATGAGGGTTCATCCCAGTAATAGTTCACTGTGTTTTGTGAATGAGGTATGTCAACTCAGAACACCATTATGAAATGATATGCACAGTACTAACCCCAACATCAATGAGCTTCATGGTGGATTTGACTTTTACGAACTAGAACTAGCTTTTCCTGAGTGCAGAGAGATTGGGGATGAGATCGTGGCAACCGATTCAAGTGCTTACGGTGCCCATGCGTTACGGTCACGTAGGCAGAGATGACATCTGCCTGTCACCCCTGCTCCTCCATAGATACATTTCTGTCTCCAAAGGTCCAGTGCAGGTTAGTATACCTCACTCTCAGAACCATTTTAAAAATAAATGATCATGGACCATGATGGCAACTTCTGCCACATAGTTTCCTCCAATGGTATCACATACTTAATACTATTCTTTAAACTGACTTACTTTCTTCACATAAACAGATTATTCTAAAAGAGAACTTTAAATCACCACCATAAATGTAAGGACACTCGTTTTTAATATAAATTGTAACAAACACAACCAATTAAATTTAAAACACGTTAACTGTGCACGAATGGTACGTGAGCTGGCCTTGTGTGGATTGTGGAAAAGATGAGGTTTGATATTAATCAGAGTCAGTCTCACTTTCTGGGCCCCTGGGCCTGGCAGGCTACATTCCGGAGAGAGTTCTGAGCAATTTCTTTGTCCTGCTTCGACGAAAAGATGTCCCTTTCTATCTGTTTTATATATGGCAATGACGGTAACATGTATAATTTTGTATTAAAAGAGAGTTTTATATTTTAAAATGTTTGGAAACCACCGATTTAGTCCAATTAGTTGATTTTATGGACATGAAAGCTAAATCCCAGACAAAGTAAGGAATCCACTGAGGTCATGTAGGTGCCAAGTCCCCATTCTGTTACGCTGCTCCACTGTTGCTTCCTCACCCCATCCAACTTTCCTAGAATTGTAGCCTGCCCGATACCTGCACAGTCTGAGATCCTTTGTAATCTTAGAACTGACCTCCGTGCAGCAGTCCGCAGTGGCTCCTGTGAAAGCCCCCCAAATCCACTTGCCCTTCAAGTAGATCCATGGGGGCCTAACCCAAAGAGCTCGTCCATGTGAACCTTTGAGATCCATGAGATGGTCAGTTAGGTAGAAGAATACTTTGTAGAGTCTTTTGGGTACTTCTCAAATCTTACTTTGTGGGTAGTAGGCCTGTCTACAGGTGCACAATACTGACTTTAAATCATCTCACCCTTGTAAAAAATATTAAAATTTTTTCTCACCATAAGATTCAAGACATATTATAAACAGCATACATTAAATGAACAATGGGTTCTTTTGCTTCTATTAGTTTGTTCTTAGAATCTTTTCTAATGGTTCTGGTTATAAATATGAGTGTCCTCATGTGCTGCTTCAAATTCTTTGGAGCTGATGTGGCAACAACTGGTTGAGACCAGAAATTGTTCTTATCCAGTGAGTTGTCCTGCTGGGGCACTGTACCCTAAGAAGCTGATTTTGAAGGAGACAGCCCTATATTAGGTATTCTGTTATTTTTCAGGATTTTCGTTATACTTGGAAACAAACTAAATGTGAACCACAGATAACAGATATGTGTACGCATTTGCGTGCCTAAAATAGATAAGTACAGGTATATTCCTGCAATGAACTGACTCAATAATTCAAAATTCATATATCTATATGAATATCTATATTTTATATATCTATGAGAAAGACAATATGATTACTTTGGAGCTCACATAGAGATATGGGAATATATTTGCACAAAAGAACAAAACGAATAAGTTGAATACAAAATTGCCAAGCAGCATGGTTATAGCTAACTGAATGTTGTTATCTGCATGAAAAGCAAAGGCAAATGCTCACAGAGAGGTTGACCAGTGATTGTGAACCTTTTAGAGCTTTCCGTGACAACATTGTATGAGTTCCCTTTTCTCCATACTCTTCAGGCGTTTGTTATTTATTTTATTTTATTTTTTGTCTTTTTTCTAACTGGGACGAGAAGGTATTTTCTATGTGGTGTTCATATACATTTCCCTGGTGGATAATGAAGTTGAGTATATTAAAAAACAAGTTTGTTGGCCATTTGGTTTTATTTTTGAAAAGTGTCTATTTATATCTTTTACCCATTTCTAATTGGATTGTTTTACCTTTACTGAGCTTTTAAAGTTTGCTATACATTCTATATATAAATTTTTTTTTTTTTGGTACTGGGGATTGAACTCGGGTCCTTGCACTTGCAAGGCACACAGCAGCACCAGTGAGCTAAATCCCCAGCCCCAATATTAATTCTTTTGTAGATGAACAACATAAAGGAAGCCCGATTATAAATAACTTTAGATAAGCTGGTGTGGTAGTGCATACCTATCGTCCCACTTTGGGAGACTGAAGCAGGAGGATCACAAGTTCAAACCCAGTCTGTGTAGCTTAGTGACTTAGATTCTGTCACAAAGTAAAAAAGAATTCAAAACAGAGCTAGGATGTAGTTCAGTGAGAAGGTCCTGAGTTAAATCCCCAGTACCACGACAAACAAACAAGCAAAGAACAAACCAAAAAAACCCACAAAAACCAAAACGCCTGTAGATTCATGGGAATTAATTGCACAGCAACATAAAATCCACATCAAGTTCTTATTATATTAGCATATTAAAAACTTTCAGTGAATTTCAAAGAACTGATCAGACACTTGATCTAAGAAGGGAATTTTGTAGGATGGGAGAGCCATTCAGAGCTGTTCCCTCCTCTAGATCACTTTCAGTGAGGCACGGGGTGTCATAAGGGAAAATCCACAGAGTCTGGAGGGAGACCGTGAGGGAGGGAAAGCGAGACCTGCTTTTCCCAGTAGCCTCATCGCTCACTGATGAATGCCAGAATTTATTACTGGCTAGTTAAGGAAACGATGAGCATTTACTCTTTGGACTATGAAAATTTGGGAAGAGTTTTAAAACTGTTTTCTGTCAACTCAGTTTCTACATTTTATATCAAAGCGCCTTATTTCACATGGACCCGATGGTTCAAGAAATTGAGCTCTTGTGTTTTCCAGTTAAAACTTTTTCTTCCAGAATTGAATTAAAAACTAAGCCCTCATCTTTACAGTATGCCCCTGTGGCCTATTTCCAGTGCGGAAACTGAGCAATTGGTGCATCAGTCCTCAAGCACTACGAATCAAATCTAATTTTAAAGAGGGCGAATTTGCCTCCAAAACGAAAGTTCTCTCCTCGATGGCGATCACACAAAACATCCCTCACTTCACCCAGCCCAAACCAGCTAGGATGCAGCCCCACTCAGTCTGACATGGAACTGCACGCGCCTCAACTGCAAAGCACTTAGTTTGGATCCTTCCTCTTCCTGCCTAGACAAGGCCCATGTCTAGCTACCAGATGTCTTTTTAAAATTCTAGTTATGTGAGCTTTGTTGACACACCGGACATTTACTGAGAACCAGCTGTGTGATCAGCACTCTTTCAGATGATGGTAGTAGAGTGGTAAGGAAGTCATGAGCCCTGCTCTCATGGAACTGCCCTTCTCATCAGTGTACAGGCAGAAAATAAACAGAGAAACGTATCAGCAAACCAACAGTATGAGTGTAGAGGATTGAAGTATGTGGGTGCTTTGAGAAAAATGAAACAGGACCCTGAAAATATATCCGAAAAGTCAGGAAACAAAAGAAACAACCTTGCAAAAATCTTAAGTGTTCCAGGCAGGGGAGAACTATTAACACAAAGTCCCTGTATTTGGGGCTCTCTGAGAAAAAACACCTCTGTGAGTATGGGTGGTGGCACAAACCTATAACCCTACCACTGTGGGAGGCTGAAGCAGGAGGATGAAAAGTTTGAGCAAGTCCAGCATGGACAACTTAGTGACTTAGCAAGACTCCATCACAAAATGAAAAATAAACAGGGACTGGCGGTGTAGCTCAATGTAAAGCCGCTGGGTTCAATCCCCAGTACCTAAATAATAATGACAATAATCATGATGATGATGATGATGATGATAAGTGTACATAGTTCAGTGGTAGAATACTTGCCTAGCATAAGAGGTGCTCTGGGCTAGGTCTTAAGTACTGCAAAAAAAAAATTTTTTTAAAGAAAAATTACTTGTGTGTCTCATTTTGCAGCCTCTCAGATGAAGAAGCACCGACAGCAAATAACTGTATGAAAAAATGTTCAACATCACTGGTCATTTGAGAAATGCAAATTAAAACAATTCTGAGATTCCATCACACTCTGGAAAGAATGGCTATCATCAAGAAATCAACCAATAACAAATACTGGTGGGGCTGTGGAAAAAAGGAACCCTTTTCCACCGTTGGAGGGAGTTTAGACTGGTGCAACCACTGTGGAACTCGGTGTGGAGATTCCTCAAAAAACTAAAACTAGGGCCAGGGATTTATTTAGCTCAGTGGTTCTGCCATCTGCCTCTCAAGTGCAAGGTCCTGCATTCAAGCCCTGGTACCAGAAAGCAAAAAACAAAAAATAAAAACCACCACCATCAACAACAACAGAAAAAACTAAAACTAGAGGCTGCATTTTACCTAGATATTCCTCTTCTAGGTATCTTCCCAAAAGAGTTAAAAGCATCATACCACAGTGATATAAGCGTACCATGTTTATATTGGCAGTTTGTAATAGCTAAATCTTAGAAACAACCCAGACGCCCATCAGTGGATGAATGAATAAAGAAATGTGGTTTTTATATATAATGAAGTACTATTCTGCCATAAAGAAGAATAAACTTGAGATGTTTCTAGCTAAATGGATACACCTTGAAACCACACTTTCAAGGGAAATAAATCAGACACGTGTACTTAAATATCACATTGTTTCTCTTGTGTGAGGAACTGAAAGCATAAATAAGAAACAAATTGGATGATAGATAGTGGGAAGTAGGAAGAAAATATTCAAATGTAAAGGGAAACAAGGGAGAGAGGAGAGGGCAGGGAAGGAAAGGAAAAGAAAAAACAGAATAGAGGAAAAAGTGGAAACAATGCTTTTGAAATAAGGAGGAAAAGAAGGGTTGAAAAGAGAAGAGGAGAATGAGGGGAAAAGGAAGAATCAAGTTATACTATTTGTACATGTGCAAATTCTCTATGATGAATCTGATCTTTATGTATATCGAAAGTATACTGATTAATTTAAAAATGAAATATAATTCTTAAGAAAATGAAGTCACAAAGATGGATTAAGACTCAAAACAAACAGCTGGGTGTGGTGGCGCACGCCTGTAATCCCAACACTTGGGAGGCTGAGGCAGGAGGATTGTTGTGAGTTTGAGACCAGCCTGGACTACATAGTGAGTTCCAGGTCAGTCTCAAAAAACAAAACAAAACAAAACAAAAAAATCAAAATACAATAAAACCTTAAAAGAATCAAAAAGTAAGTGTATGTTTTCTTTGCCTCATCCTAGTTCTGGCCCTGCAGGGAACTTCAGCTTGGAACAAGGTTTGGGAGGAAGGCAGATATGATGGAGCCACATAAGGGAGTGTGGTATGAAATAAAATCACAGAGGCAGGCGGAGACTATAGAATGAGGGGTCTTGTGGACTATGGCTGAGAATGTGCTTAAATACAGTAAACAGTGATAGACAACTTAAAGGCAGGGACTGATGTATGGTTTATAATTTTGAAAGTTCTCTCTAGGTGTGTGGATGACCCACGCTAAAGCCTGAAGTGTCTGCAGAAGTCCAGCTGGAATCAACCGAGTCACAGAGAAATGAAGAGCAAGAGGCCGACTGACACAAGTGTCCAGCAGAGAATCACCTCCAAAGAGTCCAACTGTCAGAGGGAAGCAAGGATGGGTAAGTAGGGGAGGGGGAAAAGAATGGAGTTGCAAGGTTCTTGGGAAAGCTGGGAGCTGAGGACCTGGCCTTCCTGCTCCTTCCTACATGTGCTAATAATACTAATAATACGTGGATAGTGATGACTTTGGCATGTACTCTGAAAAAAAGAGCACTTGTTACTATGGCAGAACATAGTGGGAGGCCCTGACCTAGTCTAGGGAATTCAAAGAAAGCTTCTGTAAGCAAGTAACATTTAAATGAGGCTTTAGAAGGGAGGAAGAGGAATGTGAGCTGTAACAGCGCAGTAACTAGGAAAAATTCTGAAGCAACATGACACTTCTGAGGAAGGTCACTGGGACTTGCTCATCACATAAAAGCTCATGCACGCTGCCATGTGGAGTGGGATGCTGGGCCTGGGATGGTGGGAAATCCGGGCAGATTCTAGAGAAACTTTGGGAAATAAACATGGCCTAAACTTTTGGTTCTGTTTGGACATACTGGAGCTCCCTACAGTGAAGGAAGACCGGCATTTGTCCTGAAGTGTGTATGGAAATAATACAGCTCACAGCACACTTCATTTTGAGGTACCCAGGTATCCTCAGGTGGTGATTTTCCAGACCATCCTTCACATTAAAGACTTCAGAGCAAGAACATACCACACACTTTGTAATAACTCAATGGAGTTCCCAGTTAGCAAGGAGTAGCAACTGTTAGCAGAAATAAGCACCGTTTCTCAGGGAGCTGTGAAGGCTCTGGAGACATAAGAGGGTTTCAGGCAAGTCACTCCAGTTCCCCTTGCCTCCATTTCCTGATCTATAAATGGAGGTTTAATACTTCCTAGCTTACAGGATCATTTAGACACAGTAATCTTCATTTAGTGCAGAGCTTGACACATACACTGTGTGCTCAGTAAATGTTAGCCACTACCCGATATTATAGAATAATGGTGGCCTCTATCTCATTGAAAAGAAATAAGATGAAGGAACATTTAATTACTTAAAATGCAAATGGTTTTGGGGGGTCTCTCACAATATTAAGTGGTTTACACAAAGTCACACAGCTCACAGGGAGAAGCTGGTCTCTGATCCAGATGTCTCTGATGTCATGAGCTGTATTTTATTTGTGAAGCAGTAAGGCTTCAAAGAAAGGGGACCATCTCCTCCCCTCCCAACCTCTTGGGAAGGGTGCAAGCTGTAAGAGATGGCTCTGCTGCTAGATCAGACTGTAGGCTGAAGAAGTGGGCTGGCGTGGTGACCTTGACTGTTTATTCTGCCCTACATAAACAATAAGGACTCCCTTGCTGGGGAAGCAAAGCAAACTTGATCCTTAGGGAAAAGTTTCCAGGTCTCCAAGGGTTTTTTTTTCAGAAAATTCAGGTGGGGCTTGGAAACAATGTGAATAATAATCACCTTACCATGTAGCAGTTAGTACTCGGGTTGTTAAATATTTTTCTCACGATTGACTTATCTCTCTCTCTTTTGTTTTTTGTACCAGGGATCAAACTCTGGACCTTGCGCTTGCAAGGTATGTGCGGAACTGCTGAGCTAAATCCCCGGCCCTACTTATCTCTTGAGGTAGACAGTATTAGGATCCTTACTTTACAGCTAGAAAACAGGCTTAAAGAGGTGAAATGCCTCATCTGCAATCCCATCTCTAGAAAGTAAGAGAGGCAGGATTTGAGTCCAGCTTCATTGGCCACACTGGCCTCATGCACCTGTGGTTCTTGTTTCCATCTTCCTGGCCCTTCTCCTCTGATCTACTTAGGTGCCCAAGCCCCCATTTTTCTCTTTTACCCCTTAAAGGATCTATATCAGTTATATGCAGTAAGTGTACTGCTTAGTTGGCAACTACCTCTCCGAAGATTATTTGTACTGAAGCCTTCCAACAATGGGCTAGATTTGACTTCTACTGGTTCATGAGGGCTGATTGCTAAATTTTCAGAAATTTGTGAATAATAGATATCATATTGGTAGCTTGATATAGCCACAATAGGAGTATTTACATCGGAAAAATTGGCAAACACTGTGAATCAGTACTCCCCCAGCTTCCTCCCCCATCACAGTGACTGTTACTCATTTTAACATCATACCACTAGGTCCTTATCGCTCATTGTCCTCTGCTAAAGAATTCTAGGTACCAGAGACTATTTTGCCAAGAAATTGGCAAGCAGAGGGGAGCATCTGAGATCATCCTTGCCTGTAAGTCACCATCTGCCAACTCTATGGATTTTTCTAAGCCCGTGATTACAGCAGGTGGAGGAGCTCCCCGGACCTCCTGCAAGCACTTGCATAACACACACGGCAAGGGAAAGGGGTATCCAACTGCCAAATTAAATGCATGATAAATTAAAAGGACCCTTGAAAAATCAGAGCATTAGCAAGAGGCATGGATGTTTAAAATTAGAATGAACACAGCATAATTGCACAATTTGTTTTTGAGTATGTAGGGAGTTATTTTTTTCATATAGTGTTATACATTCATAGACAATCAGAACTAAAACAAACATAATTTTACAAATGCAAAGGGAGAAAAGCAGCTGAGATCCTAAGAAGGGCTAACCTAGGATTATGCCATTTATTTTTATTTTATTTCTTTTTTGTTTGTTGGTTGTTCAAGACAGTGTCTCACTATGTAGATCAGGCTAGCTTTGCACTTGCTATGTAACCCAGGTTGGCTTTGAAGCTCATGGGGAACCCTTCTGTCTCAGCCTCTTGAGTGCTAGAATTACAGGTGTGTACCACCATGCCAAGAAAGGATCATGCAGCTTATAATGCATGTATATTTCCCCACAAACTTACATTTAGCCACAAAATGGGAGTTCAGGACCCTGACCTTGGCTTGGTTTTGAAATAATCTTAAATTTCTCCTATCATTTGCAGTGAATATATCATGCCACTACGCCACTTCCTTCAGAGATGTGGAGATGGCTTTCGTAGGTACTGAGTAGGTGACAGGACCTATGTCAAATAGTTTATGTATTAAGCTGAACTATACGAATTTGCCACTATCTGACCATGTTTTGTCTGTCAAATGGTCAATTTCAAATAGATCAGCCTAAACACGTTATCGCTGTGAGTCTTTGTCATCTTCTTTTGAAATGGATACTATCACCAATCCTATTTTACAAATGAGAAGACTGAAGCTTTAATTCAAACCTTATGATTCTTCCCCCTAAGTGTAATGCCTTTTATTTACAAACAGCATGCAGCATACTCTTGTGCGTAAATGTATGGCCCTAAACAATGTAATATAGATACAGCATATGCAATAACAATTCACACATTTTTCTCAGTGACCTTGGAAAACTTTCTAACTAATAAATCTCTGAAATTTAAAGAGAAACCTTAAAAGATATTATTTATGAATATTTTAAAAATTTGACATTTGTGCACATTGCATATGTCCTCTTTGTCTTTCTTTTTGGTACTGGGGATTGTACTCAAGAACTTGTACTTGCAAGGCAGGTGCAGTGCCACTGAGCTAAATCCCCAGCCCATGTCTTCTTTATCTTACATGGAAAATGTAGATGCTGTAACCATGGGCTACCCAGGAAGAATTAAATATTCTGAAAATTTTCATAATACTCATATAAGGAAGTGGAATAAGGTTTACATTACTGCATGCAAATTATAACCAGCGAAATCCTGAGTCAAGACCATTTGTTGCATCATTTGCAAGTAATGTGCTGAATTCACTATCACACCGTTCACAAACAGCCATACTGCTCAGGAGCTACCAGTTCTAAATCAATAACATGATGCTATATTGAGCCAGGAAAAAATATTAAAACCCTAACATGGCCTTTGGGAAAAAAAGGGTATTTGACTATTCTTTCAATATGAAATGTGAACATTAAATGTCCCATTCACTAGAAGAAAAAAAAACACACTGATGGATGCCATGTAATACATAAGCTCTAGAAGAGGAATTTCCCAAATTCAAAACTTGGCTCCGGGCCACCTACAGTAAGGCCTTGCACATACTTAATTCCATGTGCTTTTTGGTTGATTGATAAATTGCTGATCACAATAGAAGATGATTTTTTTACTTCTAAAGAAGTGGTGGCATTATTTTACCTACACCTTTAAAAGGTCAAGCATTCAGAGGCCCATACCCAGCCTGACCGCCTCCAGGATTCCCTTTCAGTAAGGCTCCAAGCCTGACTCTCCAAACACTCCAAACTCATATCCGCACTCAGCAGATCAGACGCCAGGAAGGAATCAGAACACCTTTGTGTCTCAGTGACTACAAAGCACCTAATATTGTTTCCCCTTTGGTAAAATATAAGTGATAATTTCTGCTCCACTTCTCAAATGATGTAAAAATAACACAAGCATTTAATAAGAAATCAAATACGCTTTGAGAAAAGGCTGAGAAGACCTAAACATGCACCACTGCAGAGAAACAAAAGATTCCCAAAAAAGGAAGGAATCATACAGGTTATTTCCAGTCCTTTTGTTTTGTAAAGAAAAACTCCAAGCAGGAGGTAGACATTTTCCTAGGCGCAAATGCTCAATGAAAAGCAGAATGTGATCTGATCTCTCACCCAGCGTGTTTTCTACCACGCTACTCTGTTATGTTTATTAATTTTTCTTTTGCTCTCACTGATGCTCTAGAATATGAGAATGTCTTTAGATGCATAAATAAGCCTGGCCTCACTAAACAGCCATAATCCTCTAGGTAAGGACTGCTGGTGTGCATGCAGAATACTTGGTACATGATACACCTAGTCTTCTGGGGCATTTTCCAAGGGATAAAGTAGCTTGGCATTATGCTTTGTAAATTTCAGACTATTAAATGCCTGGGGATTATTATTTCAAGGTATCAGGCAGCGATGACCACTGAGATAGTTGAATTCATAAAAATGTTAACATTGACTCTATCACTTAAGCACTCTAAATACTATTTCTTCTACTGTAACGTAAGGAAATCTAGCTAGATTATCCCTTGGGTCCCATCAAAGACTAATATTTTATTAATCTATGGTCCATAAAATGTAGCATATTTCATATGAAGTTCAAATTATACCCAATCAAAATTTGTCACACAAAATATCATTATGATTTAAAACTTAAACTTAGCTTTGTTTTAAAAAGCTGATGGATCAGGCCGAGGATTTAACTCAGTAGTTCTGACACCTGCCTCGCAAGTGTAAGGTCCTGAGTTTGATCCCCAGTACCAAAAAAAAAAAAAAAGCTGATAGATCAAAACTTCTACTTCTCAGGGTCAAAACTGTCAAGTACAACATCTCACCTCTTGAATGCGTTCCACATTCTCGTCTGATTACTCATATTCTATTTTGTTTGTAACACCCAGCATGTTCATGTTCCATGTGTTCTATTTTATTATGTGTATATCCGCTGGAGTCAGCCCAGTCCCAGTATAAAATACTATATAAAAAGAAAGAAAACACAGATGAATGTGGTCACATACCCCATGACGATCCTCGAAGTATGCCAGGCTAGCTTTGGTTAAAACAAAGAAGCGGACTTTAAAATTTGAGGGAGAAGTTCTTCGCTTCTGTTGGGATTTCTTGATTAGCTGTTCTTCCAGGAGGATAAAGTTGTTCATGATCCAGTTCTTGAAAAGTGATGCGTCTTGGGCATCACCCCTTAGCACAAGCAGAGGAAGCAGCTTCTGAACCAGAACTGTGACCAGGAGGCAGTTGATCTTCAGGGAGTCTCTCAAAGGCAACTTGCCTCTCGCGTTATCTTTCTATCAACCTTCAGCTGACATCGAGCTTTTCCTCTGATGTCAAAGGCCACAACCACATCCTTTCGAAAGTCACAAAACTCAGAGGCACATGTAAAAAATGGATATACTCTTTGCTGCATGGTTTGAAAAGTGATATTTGAAGAAACTTAGACTCCCATGTGTACTGAGGATTGGATTTTAACTTTTATAGATCCTGGTGTAGCCCCTGCAGAATTTGGCAGAAGGGATAAGGGCGTGGTGCCAATGGCACACAGTTTGTGTGTAAATTTTCTATCGCTGATAAAACAAACTGCCACAAGTATGGTAGCTCAAAGTAACACGAGTTGATTATCTTACAGTTCTGTAGTGTGGAAGTCTAAAATGGATCTCACTGGGCTAAAATCAGAGTGTCTGCTGTGCTGCGATCCTTCCTGGAGGATTGTTGGGATAAACTCTGTGTTCTTGATCTCCCTACCATCTGAGGCTCACCCATATTGCTTGGGGCTTGGCCTCTTCCTTCTTTTAGAAAGCCAGCAACAGTACTCTAAGTGCTGCTTGTCTCATACCCCTGTAACCCCTTCCACATGTCAACATGCATGATTGCACAGGACCAATCCAGGGTCATGTAGGGTGGTCTTCCTATCTGAAGGTCAGCTTCTTAGCATCCTAATTCCATTTGCTTCTTTAATTCTCTTTTTCCATGTACTCTAACATACAGGAAGCGGATTGGGGCAGGCACATCTTCAGTCGGGCCATTATTCTCCCTGACACAGCCAGATCCTGGTCTCACCACCTTGCTAGCTGTGAGGCTGCCAACAAACTCCTCAGTGGCTCTGAGCCTCAGCATTCTCACCTGTTAGAGAGACTAAGAGGCCCCTACACCAGAGACTGACTGCAGGGCTCTTGGGTCAGCCTCATGTTACATACAGCTCGCTACAGAAGTTCCCACCCCAGCCCTCCCGTGCACACCCCTCACGCCACTTAGCACATGCTGCTCCTCCTGCCTGAAAACACCGTGCTTCCTCACTTCCTGGTTAACTCTACTTTATATGGTCAGCCTCCTGGGGAAGTCTTCCTGGTGCTCCTAAGTCAAATCCACCAATTACACACACAGATGGCACCTTATAACTTTCTCTTAATAGCTCTTATGACAGTTTTAATTGTACACTTTGGAGAATGATTTTGGACGGTTTGTCACCCCATTAGTTTACAAACTCTGTGGGGGTAAGGGATATGTGTGGTGTTGCTCTTTATTATATACTCAGCACCCATCACAGAGCCCAGTACGTAAAGAGTATGTTTAAGAAACATTTACTGCCGGGTGTGGTGGTGCATGTCTGTAATCCCAGCACTCAGGAGGCTGAGGCAGGAGGATTGCTGTGAGTTCGAGACGAGCCTGGGCTACAATAGTGAGTTCCAGGTCAGTCTCAACTACATAGTGAGACCCTGTCTCAAAAAAAAAAAAAAAAAAAAAAAAAATTTTTTTAAC
>NW_022900921.1:10536142-10553479 GCF_012274545.1 Fukomys damarensis | reverse complement strand
AAAAAAAAAAAAAAAAGACAAAGAAATATTTATTGACTGTATAATCACCAAATTGGGAGCGACAAATAAAAGAGACAATGTGCATACACCTCTTAACAGAAATATACTGGTTTATTATTTAGTAACAAATTAAAGCCCATAGAAGTTACTCTGTGATACATGTAAATGATTGCTTTTTGTTGTTGTTGTTATCCTGAAATTTTGTGGAAGAGCAGAAATTAAGCAGATCCCTCAGAGTCACAAAATGGACACAGAAGAGTTTGTGTTGGGATCCCAGCCCTGTCACTTACTGATTTTCTGCAAGCGACTTACTTGCTGTTCTGGATCGCCAGCCTCTCCAAGGAGGGAGGTCCCTTGAGGACTGAATCCCAGACATTCCCTGAGGCATGAGTGCCAGTCATGGATCCCGCTTTAGAGTCAGGGCACAGCTGAAGTGCAGATGTGACACTCACATCTCCCATGCAGTGAATAACCAAGACGTCCTAGTGTAAGCAGATGGACAGGGACAGGTAATGCAACAAAATGACCGTTATTGCTGTATAAGAGTGCAACTCTCTAAAGTTCATTTTTGAACATAATTACCAGACAATATCTTAATTTTATTTCATATGTTTGACATTCTCACGTTATCACAATACTCAGGAAGGAAGATGTAGAGAATATTTTATTTTATTTTTGGTACAGGGGATCAAACTTGGGTCCTTGCACTTGTGATGCAGGTGGTGGAACCACTGAGCCAAATCCTTGGCCCATAGAGAATATTTTAAATGATCTCCCCATTCTGACATCTTAAGGCATATGTGGAAATATACTGCACAAAAGAGGTGGTGCCTTTAAAAATATGGCCTTGAGGTAGGGATTGCTATTTTCCTCAATATGCATTTTCATTTCTTCTCCTTTTGGAAATAATAGACATCCTGAAGTTTACCTGGACATTTGGCCAACCAGAGTATAGACTACATTTTTCATCCTCCATTGTAATTCTGTGTACTCATGTGACTCTTTTCTGACCAACAGACTATAGGAAAGCGGAAGTATCTTTAATGGGAATCTTCAATTCCTTTTTCTTCCCTTTATCCTCCTTCCTGCTGTTTAGAATGGTGATGTACCGGCTGCAGCTAGAGCAGCTATTCCATAGGGCGAGGTGGCAGTTGATTGTTGAGGAAAATGGAATGTATATGACAGAAAGAGCTTGTGGTCTGGACGACCATGGATCTTCCATGGTTTACTTTTTTTTTTAATGTAAAAAGAAATAAATTATTTTCTAAGACCCACTGTTTTGCATTTTTGTCATTAGCAGCAAACCTAATTCTAACTAATACTATGTACTACTTCCTCAAATCACACTATACATCCCACTGGGAAGGCTAGCTTTGTGCCTAGTTGGTTTAAATTAAAACATTTATGGATTTCCTGGAGTGTTCTCACCTGGAAAAGCAAAGTAGCTGAAGCTATTGTAACAGTTACAGAGTCTTTTATTTGCCAACTCTCTAAGGAATACAATTATAAATAATTTTATTTTCTTGCCCATACAGCCTTCAAAACAACTTGCTGGGATTAGTCTTTATTCACTCTTAAATGTAACTTTAAAAAGGCCAATGTTCTTCTTCAAAACAAATAGGTTCTTTTTTTGTTTTGGTTTAAAAGTTCAGTTCACAGGAGACACAGTTCAGAAAGTGCCTACTGGCCAAAGATAGAACCATTAAGGAATCAAAAGGAATAATAACTGCAAAAAACTGAACAGCAGCAAAAATATTAAAATCACGGGTTCATAAAATAATTGGAAAAAATTCAAACCACAGATCACTTTTAGAGCCTAGCGAAGATCTAACTTATTATTTTTAAGGCTGAAAACAAAAAGCCTGTATTTTCCTGAGAACTATATGTCTGGCAATCAAATATTGAATGAGGTAGTCTTTCTTTGGAGAAGTGAATAAATGAAGGATGAATGATAGAAGATTGGAACTGTGAAGATTTAATGACCACTAAAATCGCCATGTGCAAAGCCAGTGGGAAAACTGACAACATTGAAACACACCGTCCCATCTTTAACATCGCAAAGAGAGGCAACCAGACCAGACACTGTCTCCTGAGGCGGTACAAAAGGAAGTACACAAACCGCCCACGCACAAGTCTGAGTAGAGGCTTGGTTAGATTCACGTTTGATTTTTTTTTTCTTTTTTTTGCAAGACTCTTGCATTTGTAGGAAATATGAAAGATAAGGGAATGTGGCAAATGACAAGACGGAGTTCTAACTGGGGATGTCCAGAAGACACAGAACACTGAGGACTAATTACCTGGTGCTCTGTAAGAAATAAACTGGAAGGGAACGTACAGATGAAAAAAGGACTTCATCACAACCGCGAGGACTTAGGATTTGGAGTAAAAGACAAATCGACTACACAAAGATATGACGAGACAACTGGGAAACTTTGCACAGTTGCTACTTGTTTATACGGATAAATATCAATTTTTAAGGTGTGCTATTAGCACTGTAATCATGTTAAAAGATAACCCTTATTTTGTAAATGATTGATAACACAATCAGATGTCTGAAATTTGCTTCATTTTAATCCAGCAGAGAGGGAGAAACAGGTGGGGAGAGAAATGGAAAATGCTCCTGAGTTGGCAATGACTGAAGTTGAATTACTAAAAAACCTGGGGGTTCATTACTCCCTTCTCCTTACAATGATATACATGTATATGTTTGAAAGTTCCCAAGTTAAGAAGAGACAGCGTAGTTCAGTGTAATAATCAAGACTCTAAGCACATAGTCAAAGTAACGCTCTTTTTCAGCTGAGGGCTTCGGGAGCTGTTTCCTTTATGTGTGATGTCAATCTAACCAGCCAATGAACTCAACCTTCAGACTTTGGGTTCTGCCGGCCACTTTCCCACCTGTCCCCAACTGTTTTGGATTCCACTGCCCACTAGGTTGTCCTCGGAGTGAAATGTCCCTGAAAATGAGCCAGATGCCATGTATTCCTGTCCACGGTTTGTTGGACCCTGGAAACCTCAGGCATTTTCATCCTGCCATTGCAGGTCATACTGCTTATCCCAAGAACAGCTCCTTCTCCTGAGATCCCAGATAAGCAGCTCTCGCTATTATCTTCTTCCAAGCAGGAGCCCTTAGATTTCCAAAACTCTGAGACTTGTATCAGGCTCAGAGTCATTCTTTGAAGGCCTCCTCCACTGATTCCTCCCCTGGTCCCCACCCTCCCTGGTTGTGAGAGGAAACACACAGCAATCCTGGAACCGCCTCTCTTGGCTGCTCAAGTCTTGTTTTCTAAGGACCGGGGGTGGGTGAACACTATTACAGGAAGAACTGGTTTTGTCTCTTCTTGTGTCAAGTGTGGAGGATATAGAATCCCACTGCTGGGTACCTATGTACTTGTTTCCTTTAATTATATTTTAGACAGCTTTGGAGCCTCCAATGAAGATGAGTTGAGAAAGTCTTATTTAATATCCTATAATTAAAAAAAACACACCAGTGCATCCTGGTACTGCTGAATGCACATACTTAAGCAATGATATCAGAAACTGTGCTTGTCACTCCTTAGTTCTGTGCCAGCTTCCCACGAAGAACGGTTGTCCTCCACGGCAGCAAGATGGCCGCCAGCTATTACAGGTTGACATTTTGTCAGCAGAACTGGATTTTCTTTCCTCGCAGTTTCAGTGACAGTCCCAACATTGTGAATCACCGGCTTACCTTAGGAACATATTCACATGCAACTTAATCACTGCAGCCACGGCAATGGGACATTTGGTTGTCTGAAGCTATCACTGGCTAGCATGGGTCTTTGTTTTAGTAATAATGGAAATTTAAACTAAAATGATAGTATGCATTTATAGGTAAAAAGCTTCACCTGAAAGGTAAGAAATTAATTGCGAATTGTTAGGTAACTGCTTTGAAGTAGCTGGGAAACTAAATGGAAACTGTAGTGAACACAGAGACCCAATATAAATCACGCCACTCCTTGCTTGCCTGTAGTTGAATGTTCTGAACATTATAATCTAAGTTGTAAATGGAATAATGGATAATCGATCTGCTGATCATTATTACATAACGGTCGAATATATGCTCGATGACCACTAGCTCAGATCAACTGATTCTTTGCCTTTGTCCTCTTCCTGTAAGTTTTAAGTGTAACCCCCCACCCCCCTTAGCCCTATATAAAATGGCTTCTGTTTCTGAGCTAGCTGCCTCTCTGAGCTACTTGGCTTCGGGAGTGCCGTCTGGCCAGACTAATACAGGTCTATTTGCTAACTTGCCTGGTGTGTTCCTTCCTGGGTGACTCTCGCTGTCCGACAAGCTCCTGGAGCCTCGCTGAGCTTCTGAGCCCAGCATCGTGGAAGTCTCTTGGCTGTTCACGCTCCAGGAGCAAAAGTGAGACTTAAGTCTTACACAAATGCAGAGTCCCTTTTCTCTGTGACAGGGACCATCTTTTGGATACTCAAACACGCTTCTTATGTATCTCCAGATCTCTCTTATCGTTACACCAATGAGATCCTTTACTGTCCTCTTTTTTGGTTTTGAAGGCCTTTATTTTCCTTGGGTTCCCATGCAAACTAAATCGAGTTTATCAATATCTATTTTAAGAGTAATAGCCTAGAATATTTGTCACTATATGGTCTTTTCTGCAAATGATAAAAGCTTATTCCTTTTTGTGCTATCAATATTTTAAAAAAAAACAAGATGATTACAGAGATGTATCTGTATAAATTATTCATGGCAGTGTTTTTCCTAATGGAAATTTCTGTGTATCAATGAGAGCCTGTCCAAATTTATCTATGGTGTATTCATCCATACAACAGACTATTACAGGATCATGCAGACAAATCAAGTATATCTACTATGTATCATAGAAGTACTATGTATCATAGAAGTACTATGTACTTCTAAAATGAAGTACAAGAAACACTGTTAAGATGGAAAGGGAAGAATAATATGCATGGCATCAGCCTGCTTTTACACTAATAAAAATTACCAATATTAAACATATATGTACATACACAAGGCAATGTCAGGAAGTTTACAACATCTCAAACTTCTATTAGGTTGAACTGGTGTTTCACATTTTAATGTGTAATTTTAAAATGACCGAAAATATTTTAATTTTTAATATTAAATAAAAGAAAACAATATCCTGTGTCAGAAATCATTGCTTTGACCAGTGATGCCTGAGGTGGCCAGGAAGCTGAGAGCTATTTTAAAAAATATATGCATATATATAGATATTTACAAAAATTATATTCATATATGTATATATACATATATATACATATGCATACACATACAGGATGGGAAAAGGTCAGCAAATAAAATCTAAAAATCAGTTGTAATTTCACCACTCAGCAATAATGATAATACCTGTTCATATTTCTTTTATATTGAGAAATTAGTCATTCATAGGAAAATACATGCATAATGAAGACATACTCTTAAGCGAAATAAATAAGGCACACATGTAAATACTGAGGTTTCTGTGTGAAAAACTACAATTGTAAATAAGATCCTAATGGTATAACTGACAATGAGAAATAGGAAGAAAGGGCTAAAGGTGTAGCAAAAGTGGGAAGGGTAGGGAAAAGGAAATAAGGGAAAAGAAAAATATGAGAAAATGAAAAAATGGAAATAAAGAGTTTGTTAATGGGGAGGGGAAGAGGGGGTGAAGGGAGGGCAAGGACAAGGGGAAAAAATGAGAACCAAGACCTGTCATGTGAAGGTACAGGATCCTAGTAATGAATGTAACTGTACTGTAGACCTACAATGTATCAATAAATTCAATGAGGAAAAAAAAAAAAAGAAAAAATATTTCTTTTATATTTCTCAAAGTTAAATTTGCTATTTACTTGCAAAAATCATTTTATCCCAGATCCTAACTCAGTCACTTTCCCCTCTAAATATAGTTTCTGATCTTTATTCTAATCTCTAAGTTATCTGTTTCATCATTTTTGTGTTTGGCTGCAATCTTTTTTCAATGTAGCAGCCAAGAGATAAATACATAGAGCTCAGGGGGGACATTTCATGAGATAAGCAGAACCAAAGAGGAAGTAGTAAGAAGGAAATAGCCCTAAAACTGTGATGAACAGGGAGGAATTTTGGTTTAGAATAGAGCTAAAGGCAGCTGAGCAAAGCAGAAAAAAGAACAGAATAGCAAGAGGGAGGATGGGGAAGAAGAAAGGGTTATAATGCTTAGAGCAAAATTACTTTGTCCACCTGTCAGCTTCTTTTATGTATACCAGTGCATTTTCCTTTTAAACCTAGGGCAGGTGCAAGCTAATTTGCATAACTAGCCCTCAGGGGAACTTTTAGGTGCCTGTGGTCTTTTCTGCCAGCCAGAAGGTAAGGCAGACATCAGGCTGGCTTCTTCAAGTTTTAGATGCCCAAGGTAACCACAGCTCATCCTACGCCACCTCAGTTGGCAGCAACTGACATAAAAGCCCATTTATATTTTAGGCATGGGGGTTTACCCAACAGGTACATACTGTGTACAGTATGGAAATCTCCCCACCCTCACATCCTGCCTGGCTCACAACAGCTCCCCTCTGCAGGTTGCATACTCACTGAAAAGGATATATATAGCCGCTTTTCTGCCTTGACTTTCAAAATAATAGCAAAAGCTATTGACATGAAACCTCTTTCCACCATAACTGTGTAGACTTTAGCTATCTAGATGGCTATTACTAAATTTATTATATATCTATTATATCATTATATATTTAGCACGTCTATATATACTTAGTATTTTACAAATACTTTTGGTTTTCATAATGATCCCATCTCTTCAACTTTACACTAATTTAAAATGTATAGAATACTATCTGGAGAATTGTGGGTTTGACAGTTTTCCTTCTTAGAAAACTTACTGTTGGGCCGAGGATTTAGCTCAGCGGTTCTGCTGCCTGCCTTGCAAGTGCAAGTTCCTGAGTCCATTTCCTGGTACCAAAAAACAAAAAACCAAAACCCACAACAAAACAAAAACAGTTACTGTAGGTCTTAAATAGAGTAACAAATACTCTTAGGTTCACCCTTCACTCAGCTAATTCACTATTACTGCATCATGTATTTATTTGCCCTGCTTTCTGCTCTGTGTCTTCAGTATATGTTCTCCTAATTAGCTATAAACCGTCCAAAATTAGGAACACGGTTATATATGCTGTACTATATTTCTCGGTAAGAAAAAGTACTCCTCTGGACGTGGTGGTGCACACCTGCAATCCCAGCACTCTGGGAGGCTAAAGCAGGAATATCCCAGATCGGAGCTCAGCCTGGGCAACGTGGAAATGCACAGACACCCTGTCTCAAAATAAAATACACATAAAGTACTGGGGATGCAGCTTAGTGCAAAGGCCCTGGTTCAGACCCCAGCACTGCAACAACAATAAGAAAAAGTACCCGAAGCTTGTGCATAAAACAAACAAAAGTACTCACGAGTGGCCAGTCAATGATTATTTGGGAGATGAGGAAGACAGTGGAATTGGTTCAGTGAGTCAGGCCTAAAGTGTTGCTATCCATTATTTTTAATGGTTTTCATGAAATGTATTTCACGTACCGTAAAACTCATCCATTAAGTGTACAGTGTGGTGATTTTAAATATAGCCACAGAACTGCAATTTAAGTTTAGAATATTTTTCAACACAGGAAAGCTGTAACTGAATGAAGTCTCAACTCTGAAAAGTTCTATAAAAATGTGTGGGCCTCCATTTAGAAGAGAAGCAAATTCTTTCCTTTGTAAGAAAAGTAACTCCATAGGTTATGATTTTGTTGCACTGAAATTTAACCAGTTGCTATTAACCTGGGAATATTACACTAACTTTCCTTCTTTAATACTAGTGCCTGTTCCTCTCATTCTCCTTTGATCCAGACTTATCATCCTGTTGCTTCCTCTATGAATGAATTAGTTCCATCTTTGACACATATTCATTCTGTATTTGTATAAGAGGAGTGGTTTAAAATTTCTGAAACATATTCTGACAACCTGAGTCCTCTTAGCCTGATGATGCGGGACATAGTGAGCAATCAACAAATATAACTTAATTGGCTGGAGACCAGTCTGACTTTAAACTCTAGGATGGAGAATGAATTTTTTTTTTTTTTTTAAATCAGGGATTGAACTCGGGTACTTGCACTTGTGAGGCAGGGAGCACCACCACTCAGCTAAATCCCTGGCCCATGGAGAATGAATTTTTACACGGTCTCAGAAATAAGCATATTAAGTTGCATGTTATTTTGTACTTTCATTCTAAAATTCTGAAATTTTATACAAGTTAAATTTAAATGAAGCTATTTACTGCCTTCTCTATGAAGGCCGAAAATCAACAAATATTTTAAGATAGTTTTACTGGCACAATATTTTTATAAACGTATAAATCTAAAATGCTGTTTCTTTTTATGTAACCAGTATGTGTAGCGGAACAAAAACTGAAAAGTATAAAAGGAAATACCTTGAAAAACAAAGTCTTGATGCTGTTACTTCCCTCGGGTGACAAGGAGCCCCAGAGCAGCTCTTGCTACCAGTTTCTTTTGTATCCTTTCACACACACACACACACACACACACACACACACACACACACACAACACACACACTCATGAAATTTTTGTTCAAAAATATATAATATAGGGCTGGGTTTGCAGCTCACCGTTGGAGTATAGGCCCTAATTTCTATGAAGCTCTGGGTTTAATCTCCAATGCTCGGGGGAAAAAAAGACATTTTTAAATTTTTGTTTGTTTTGAGACAGGGTATCTCTATTCATGATGGCCCTGAACTCACTATATAGTCCAGTTGGTCTCGAACTCACAGTGATCCTCCTGCCTCAGCCTCCTGAGTGCTGGGATCACAGGCATGCACCATCATGCTTGGCTTGTAATTTTTAAAAACTAATATTTATTGAAAATTGTTTAATGTCAGTATAACAGCAGTATATTGAGACATGACTCAATCATGTGTCTGTGAGCTGGGAGCTTCCTACTCCTCTTCCTGCAACCATAGGAACTGCCCTGCTCTACCCCTCCTGGGAGGAACCACTACAATCTCCTTTCAATATGGTGACCAGCAGAATCCTTTCCGGGCATAGGCCTGAATGTTTTCCATTCAGAGCAAAGCTAAGACTTTCTAGTTCTCTACGAGGTCAGTTCCCTGACAGCTACTCCTCTACCACCCACTTGCCTTTCAGCCTCATCTCAACCACTCTCCCCGCAACTCACTCCATTCTTGTCCCCATGGCCTTCTTGGAGTTCCTTAAATACAACAGCAGCCTCTTCCCCGAGGCACAGGTGGAGGTTCCTGGGCAGGACCTTTTGCTGTTCCCGGCACACCTCTGCATGGGTTTTCCCTGGCCTCCTTTTTGTCTTTGTCTAAAGGTAACTTCTCATTCCTTAACAACCCTTGCCCTGCCTCACATGCAGTTCCATCCTACATACCCACTGATGTTTCTCTGCAGCCCTCATCAGCAGGGACACACCATATAATTCACTAAATCACTGCCCGTGTACAAGCTCCATGGGACCAGGAAATTTTGTCTTTTTTTCCACTTCTGGGTTCTCAGCACAAATTCTGCACCAGATAGTATTAAATGAACGAATGGGTGAATTTATACATCTGTAGTAGAGTTCCATTAAGGTGACTCAGTCTAGTAGAATTTATCCATTGCCATATTTTGGGATTTTCATATCATTTTGTCTCATGACAATGGTAAAGTCAGTGCTTCACTTCTCTGCTTAACTTCTCCAAGCCTTAATTTCCTCCTCTATAAATCAGGGCTAATATTTGTACCTATAACTTATAGGGCTCCTATGAAGATCAAAACTTTTAAAAAATTTAAAATGGTTAGCATCATGCCTGGCTAATATTAAGTTCTCAGTAATATGTGATTACTCTCATTGTAATGATTAAATTTGATTCATGAGACTGTATGCTTTAATATCTTATATGTGATATTAATATCCAACCCACAGTATGGGAAAAATTTTTTGCCAGTTGTTGCTCAGACAAACGACTAATACCTGGAATATGTGAAGAACTCAAAATATCAGACCCCCCCCAAAAGACTACGCATCTGAAATGAACAGACATTTCTCAGATGAAGAAGTAGAAATGGCAAATAAATATATGAAAAAATGTTCAACATCACTGATCATTTGAGAGATGCAGATGAAAACAACACTGAGATTCCACCTCACTGCAGAAAGAATGGCTGTTATCAAGAAATCAACCAACGACAAATGCTGGCTGGGATATGCGGAAAAAAGGAACCCTTCTCTGCTGTTGGTGGGAGTGCAGAGTGGTGCAACGACTGTGGAAATCAGGGTGACGATTCCTCAAAATACTAAAACTAGAGATTCCATTCAACCAAGCTATTCCCCTACTTGGGGAAAGAATTAAAAGCATCATACCACATTGATATATGTGCATCTGTGTTTGTAGTGGCACAGTTTGTAATAGCTAAATGCCATCAACTGATGAATGGATAAAGATTGGGGTTTTTTATTTGTTTGTTTGTTTTTGCATAATGGAGTACTGCTCTGCCATAAAAAAGATAAACTCAAGACATTTCTAGCTAAATGGATGCACCTTGAGACCATACTCTTTTTATTTTTTTGAGACCATACTCATGTGAAATAAATTGGATACACCTGTATGAATTTTGCATGTTTCTTTGCATGGTATGAGAAACCAAAAGCATAAATAAGGACAAAAATGTGTAATTGATATTGGGAAATAGGAAGAAAATGTTCAGATGAGAAGAGGAATAAGGGAGAGGGAGAAGGAAAGGATAAAAGGGACAAGAAAGAAAAAGAATGGAAGGAAAACATGGAAATAAGGCTTTTGTAGATAAAGAGGGGAGGGGGGATGAAGGGAAGGGAGGAGAATGGAAAAAAGCAGCAGCACAATATGGCACGTACCAGTATGAATTCCCTGTGATGAGCATGATCGTTATGTACATCTGAAGTGCACCAGTAAAATAAAAAGAAACAGATTCTAACATATACATAGAGAAAACCAAGTTCTTACTTTTAAACCTGATAATACTGACTTTTAGTGATTATCTCTTTATAGTACAATATCAATATAAGCCACTTTTTTTTTCCTTTCTTGGAAAAGTAACTCAACAGCTGTGGACAAAAACTTTGCGATCTTCTGTGACAAAGAACTTTATTTTTGTATCTCCCTTTTCCAGCTGGTCTCAAACAATATACTTGCTCATTAAATTCTGTTCAATACATATAAGGAAGGATGGATCTCTGCTGGCATAAGTAAGTTCACATTGTTTATAAAGCTGTAATGCGGTAGGCACAGCAGTAGGAAAGTGGGACAGAAAAAAGAACATTCTGCGTTTGGCATATAAGACCTCAAGACCTGTGCATAGTAATCACTGAGTTAGAAGGATGTGTACTGATTTCAGAAGTAGTTTTTTTTTAAAAAACTGGGGGAGGTGGAATTTGGATTTATCGCTTTGTGCAAAGTTAAAAAAAAAATCCACAAAGATGTCTTTGCCACAATTTCTCGGAAGAGCTCTTCAAAGAAACAAAACGTCAATGCTTTATCAAGAGTGAGCAGATACATCGGTGTGGGAAATCCTATGGTGATTCAAGACCTCTGTGAATTCCTGTGGTTCCTAGCAAGTCCCCAAGCATTGCGCTTCCTGCCACATCTCTCTGCTTGTGTAGAACAAGATGGTACCAGTTGGGCATCGTGCCTGAGGCAGAGAAAAAGCTCTGACCTGAGTCATAAGGCCCAGCTGCGAATGTGGCTCTGTACTCTGCCCCTGAGCAAGACAACGCTGAGCCTGATTCCCCTTCCTAAAGCTATGTTTTTGAAAAATTAACCTCCTGAAAACAAAATACTGAGAAAATTGTCTATATCCTGGCCACCACTGTATCTGATAATCACACTGGTTCTGACGGGCAGCGGAAGCTTCTCTGCACTGTTACCATTTGCCCAGCATTGACTGAGTGCCTGTCTGAACTGTGCTACTTACAGGCCCAGGAAGTGTTAGGGATCTAGATCGGATCCCTGTGCTTGCACCTCTAGGCTTTTGGCTCCAGAAAGTAATTCATCTGAAGGGAGAATGTTTTTGCAGAAAGATAGTCCTTGGAGGCATGCCTGAAACTGTTAGGGAAAACTTTTATAAACAGCAAAACCCTATGAAGTGTTACAATGTAAAGTGGCTTCTGCTTCTCTAACAGAAGTTAGTTTGTTGAGCTGAAAACTGATGGGCACCAATGGCAATAATTGCTGAATGAGGCATTGGTCTGACCTTGAGATAACAGGGCACAGCAAGGTCTTGAGCTCCCTGAGAGACTGAAGCCCCCTGATCCTAAGAGTGTCTAAATGAAAGAACCCATTGCTAACGTTTGCTCCCCTGACCCTGAACACTCCCCTTTCCTGTGGACTAGAATAGATAACTAGGCAAATCTTCAAGGTACACTCCCCAACTGCAAAGAGCTGTTATGTCTGGGTTGAAAGGATTAACTATTCTGTGACCGTGCTTTGAACTGTGAGAATGAAGTCAGGGCTGTGAAACCCTATAAAAGGAGGAGTTGTAACCCGCTGCGTTGTCGATCTAGGCACGGCTTGTGTGCGATCGACCCTTATCGGTAAGTAAATTTATTATTTTACTTCCATTCTGCTGTCTCTCTGTGTCGCTTACTGATTCCTTCTGTTACAAAACAATAAAACCAGATGTGTACAACCTAGATATTTACAAAACAACTGTTTCATAAATTTAGCAACCCAACAGTTTCATTGAAGAGAGTATTCTACCTTCTCCAATTAAAAAGAATACCCCCTGGCAGGGCCGGCCTGTACCCTGTGGAGGTGGTAGGTGGGTTTTTTTATTATTATTTTTGGAAGGGCTGCTGAAGCAGTCTTGAGGGGTGGTTACTTGGAGGATGGGACAAAGGGGTATGTGATGGTGACAAGTCACAAAGGACAGCAGAGGATAAATGCAGTGGTGTGAAGAGAAGTAGGCAGCAGCCTTGCAGGGAGATGGTATGTTGCCTTCCCTCCCTCTCTCGGGGACTCGATTTGTAGCTCGCAAAGATGTCTGAAGTGAAGAGAACCCTAAGCAGTGAACATGTGCTACCTTACCACACAGCCCACAGCTACCGCTCGATGGGCGTGTTTCATACCTCCATGGGGGACCTGCAGCGACAACTGTACAAGGGAGGCGAGTACGAGATCTTCAAGTACGCGCCCATGTTCGAGAGCGACTTTATCCAGATAAGCAAAAAGGGAGAGGTGATGGATGTACACAACCGCGTCCGGATGGTGACTGTGTGCATCGCGTCCACCAGCCCCATTCTGCCACTACCTGATGTCATGCTGCTGGCCCGGCCAGCTAAGGTCGGTGAAGAACACACCAGATGCAGCCTGCTCACCAAGAAAAGAAGTCAGAAGCCCAAGAAGACTCTAGAGCTCACCAGGCTACTTCCCTTGAAGTTTGTCAAGATCTCCATCCATGACCACGAGAAACAGCAGCTGCGCCTGAAGCTCGCCACAGGCCGGACTTTCTACCTGCAGCTGTGCCCCTCCTCAGATACCCGCGAAGATCTCTTCCGCTACTGGGAAAAGCTTGTTTATCTCCTGAGGCCACCGGTTGACAGCTGCAGCAGTACCCTCACGGTTCGGACTGGGGATGCAGCCTCTCCTGAGGACAAGAGCCTACTGGTGAGCAACTGGAGCCTCAGGGAAGTGGGGCAGGGTGCTCAGGAAGAGAATCCCAAAGCAGGTCCTAAGGACTCTGGGTGCTAGGAGATGTGCTGCATTTGAAAGGGCTCAGGGCCCATGAACTACCATGAGGGTGCTTAGCACCCTGGGAAATTCAAGTGCTTCTCCAAAATGCAGTCGAAGGCCCATTGTCAAACATCTTAGGTATCAACTATATAATCTCATACCCAGTGCTGTAACCACTTCTACAACATCCTGACGGCCCAATCTCTTAAACATTTTACACTTGATCCCATTCATTACAGAACTTTTTTTGTTTTGTTTTGTTTTTTGAGACAGGGTCTCACTATGCAGTTCATACTGCTCTGCTCTGGAACTCACTGTGCAGCCCAGGCTGGTCTCAAAGTCACAGCGATCCTCCTGCCTCAGCCTCCTGAGAGCTGTGATTATAGGCATGCGCCACCACGCCTGGCGTGGAACATTTTTAAAATACATGTTTTTATACTTTAAGTGACGCATAGTAACTGACATATTTATATAGTACAGTGTGATATTTCAATGCTTATATACAATGTGTAATAATCACATCAGGGTAACATTACCTTAAGCATTACCTTTACCTTTATGCCTGGTATAGTCAAAATCCTCTTTATTGGTTTCTGAAATATACAGCTAATTTTTGTCAACCAAGTTATCCTACTAGGACTCAGAACGCTGTGTTAATCCTCCCATCCAACTCCACCTGGCACCCGTAAGGTACACACTCTCCCCAGGTTCCGATAGTCGCTACTCTGTTCTCTACTTCTAGGAGACTAACTTTTTTGTGCAGAACACTGTTAATAATTAGGGGGTCTTGTGATAAATGGGAGCTGAGAGGTGATGATTTCAAGGGTTCTAGCGTAAGCCCTTGAGTTGCTCAGCTCCAGGATGGGAGCATTAGACGCTTCTGACTTTGTTTTCTTTGTCTCACCTGTTCCCTCTCCACATTTTTGGCATAGGGTTCAGACCTCCATGGAGAAGGGGATCGGGATTCTAGGATTCTGAAGCTTCCTGAGGTCCGTGGAGCCACCTCTTCGGCTTATGCAGGGGGAGAAGGAATCCATCACGCTTCTGCAGGATCATCCAAAGCAGAAACAGCAGGAACAAAGAGTGGTATTGCAGTTCTTGGGGCAAGCACCGGCCCTACAGCAGGCATGGCAATGGCAGGGACAGTGACGGGGCCCACAGCTGGTGCTATGAGCATGGCAGCAGCCAAGTCCACAGGCTCAGGTCAGGCAACCATGGCCATGGCGGGGACAGCCACCAAGGATACAGGAGAAGGCGGATCCAGCAAGGCCATGGCAGCCGCTGCCAGCATATCCTCATCTGATGTCCACATGGTGCTGGTGGGCGCTGCCAGTACCTCCTCAGCAGGCGCCTCCTTTACTGCAGGGGCTACTGGCGTCTCCCGGGACAATAGTGTGAACATGGTTTTTGCAGGTGCCATGACGACCATGGCACCTGTGCCGGAAAAAGATGAAGGGTCTGTAGTGGCACCCCTTGTATCAACCTTGCAGAGCGAAGGCTACATGTGCGAACGGGATGGCAGCCAGAAGGCTCCCCAGGTCAATGCTGAAGCCAAGAAGACAAAAAGGGAAAGAAGAGAAAAGAAGGACAGAAATGTCAGCAGGAAATCTTCACATCAACACAGGACAGGTGAAAGTCACCACCACAGGACAGGTGGGGACAAAAGCCGGAAATCATCCTCCCACCGGTCTGTGTCTGGCCATGGGCACAAGACAGAGGAAAGAAAAGAAACGGGGTTGAGCAATGTAAGGGGCAGGGGACATGGCTCCCCTCACAAAAGTTTCAGCCACAGCTCCTCCACCAAGGAGTCCAGGACCTCTCACAAACTGGGGAAGAGACGATCTATGACCAGTTCAGGCTCTTTAAGCAAGAAATCAAGTAAAATCAGCTCTTTTTTGAGGAACTTTATAACTGTGCCGAGTTCAAAAGCAGCTCTCATCTCACGTGACAAAGAAGAAGACATCGTGGCAAAGAAAGTGGAGAAGTGCAACATAGAGACAAAGGTGGATAAAGGCCAGGGTGGCCAGGAGCTGGAGATCAGCGGCACCATGACATCTGAGACAATGGAGACCATCATCTTTGAAGCCAAACCCATTTAGATAGGAGCCAGAGCAGGGAGCTATAACAACAATGGAGAGCTGGGCTCAGAAAAGCATCTCCATTCAGCCAATTACGGTTTAAATAATAAAGGTCATACAACTCCAAAAGTGTGATGTCTTCTGTTTGAATGTCTCTGTCCCACGGGCTGGCAGTGACCTCACAGAGGCTTTTGTGATGTTAATGCTCCAGACAAGGACAGCCTCACATCCCCCAGACTCCAGAGAGCCAATGTTGAACAAAGAGCTTCAAGTCCTTTCTGCTTTTGGTTCCCCAAGACTATGGAGGTCACAGGCTTGACATATCACCACCATCCTTTCCCCATGTCCCTCTTCCCTTCGTCCTGAAGGTCTGTGAAGATGGAGATTCAGTCCAGTCCACAGACTAAGAAAGACTAACCTCCTATTTCCATGGGGGAAGGAGAGGGTGCAGCAACATTTATATGCAAGTGGAACAGCAGAGACACCATGAGATCAGGACTTAGCTACTCATGTTCAGAGGATCAAACAATAGCCAGCTGCTTAGATCTGTAAGCAAAGTGTTACTGGAACATAGTCACAGAAATTCATTTTTGTATGGCCTTGGCTTTTTTTTTTTCAGCTTTGAGTTTATTGGTACATTTTAGGTATACAGTACAGTTACATTCATTGTTGGGATCTTGTACCTCTTACGTGACAAGTCTTGGTTCTCATTTTTTCCCTTTGTCCCTGCCCTCCCTTCACCCCCTCCTCCCTTCCCCATCTATAAACACTTTGTTTCCATCTTTTCATTATCTCACATTTTTTTCTTTTCCTTTATTACCCTTCCCCTACCCATCCCACCTTCCCTACGCCTTTAGCTCCTTTCTTCCCATTTCTCAATGTCAGTAATCTTATTAGGATCTTCTGTATTATTGCAGATTATTCACACCAGAGAATCTATTTGGTATTTACACATGTGTGCCTTATTTATTTCACTTAGGAGTATATCCTCAATATGTACCCATTTTCCTATGAATGAATCTATTTTCTCGTTCTTTGTGGCTGAGTAATATTCCATTTTATAGAAAAACCACATCTTCTTTATCCAGTTTGCAACGGATGGGCAAATGAGCTGTTTCCAAGTTTTAGCTATTACAAACTGTGCCGCTATAAACAAGGGTGTACATACTTCTCTGTGATATGATTCTTTTAGTTCTTTTGGAAAGATACCCAGCAGAGGGATGGCTGGGTCAAATGGAACCCCCAGTCCAAGCTCTTTGAGGTATCTCCATATTGATTTCCACAGTGGTTGCACCAGTCTGCACTCCCACCAACAATGGAGAAGGGTTCCTTTCTCCCCACAACCCCGCCAACATTTATTATTGTGTGATTTCTTGATAGCAGCCATTCTTTGTGGGGTGAGGGGGAACCTCAGTGTTGTTTTCATCTGCATCTCTCGAATGATCAGTGATATGGAACATTTTTTCATATATTTACTTGCTGCTTTTACTTCTTTGTCTGATAAATGTCTGTTCATTTTG
>NW_022900921.1:10451967-10535762 GCF_012274545.1 Fukomys damarensis | reverse complement strand
CTTATCTTTCACCATGCACTAAATTAAAATCCAAATGGATTAAAGATCTAAATATTAAAACAGATACATTAAACTTGCTGGAAGGTAACTCTGGAAGACACTGGCATAGGAAAAGACTTTATGAACAAATCCTCAGTAGCTCGGGAACTAGCAGAAAGAATCAACAACTAGGATCTCATCTTATTAAAAAGCTTCTGTACTTCAAAAGAAACCATCAGCAGAACTAAGAGACAACCTACAATGTGGGAAAAAATTTTGGCCTTGGCTTTTTTCACACCAAAATGGCAGATGTGCATTGTGGCCATAAGACTATCTGGCCCATGGAATCAAGCATTTACTCTCTGCATCTTTATAGAAAAAGTTTGCTGACTCCTGATCTAATCTTAGTAATTCTCCTTCTTCTGACATATATGCCCTGGAGAAAAGCTTAATAAATGTGTTTCAGGAGACAATAAAATGAACATTTATAGTAAATCAATTTGCAACCACAAAACCCTGGAAACAGTCCAAATGTTCCTTCACCAAACAGGAGAACAGATGAACTGGTTCAGGACACAGGGCCTGTTACACAACAATGAGAGTGAATAGCAGTTATTTCCATGAGTACGGATCTTACAGAATGTGGAATAACAAAAGTAAGTCAGAGAAATACACACCATAGAGTTCCATGTACAGAATAGTTCAAGAAGAAAAATAAACAATGTTTGATGGGTGTATTTGCCCCAAACAGCAGAATAAATAAAATTCAAGAGAGTGGTGGTCTACAGTATGAAAACGAGAGATGTAGGGTATAGGAACAATTTGTAACAGAATGGGAATTGTTTATTTTTGGTGCTACTATGGGTTGAAGTCAGGGCCTCAGGCGTACTAGGCAAACACTGCACCGCTAAGCTACATCTCCAGCGCCCAATTGATTGGTTTTTAGGTGGTGGGGGGTATTGGGGATCAAACTCAGGACCTTGTACTTGCGAGACAGGTGGTGAATTCACTGAGCTAAATCCCTGGCCCCGTTTGATTTTAAACTGTATTTTGAGACAGTGTCTTACTAAATTGCCCTGCTTGGCCTTGAATTTAAGATCCTCCTGCCTCAGCTTCTTGAGTAGCTAAGATTACTGGCAAGTGCCACCATCTAGCTGTATTTCTTAAACAAGAAGGTATTTGCATGGATGTTTATTATTCTATCTTTATTTTAACATTTCTGAAATCAGCATGGCTTTTAGGTCACTATCATCCAAGTGGCAGTTGTATGTCATTGGTGCTGCCTTAAAAATAAATACCTTAGCTGGCTTATTTCACTTATGTCTCCCTTTTCATATCTGTAAAAGAGACACAAAAATATATAATTGTGAAAGACATCTTTCAATGAGTATAAAATTTAGTGACAATAATAGAAACCATCCAGAATTTTGAAACAGAAAATATTTAAACATACGTTAAGAATTAAGAGGGGGTTGGGAATGAGGTTCAGAGGTAGGGAACATATCTAGCATACCTGAGGCCCTAGGTTTGATACCCAGCACTGAAAGAGTAGTCTGAAATACTATACACTAATTAATGATATAAATTATGTATACTCTGGAAAGTAATTCCAAGAATAAAAAACTATGTTACGATTGAAATGAGATTATAGATTTTTTGTTTTGTTTTTTGAGATAGGGTCTCACTACGTAGTTGAGACTGACCTGGAACTCACTATGTAGCCCAGCTGGTCTCGAACTCACAATGACCCTCCTGCCTCAGCCTCCTGAGTGCTGGGATTACAGGTGTGCGCCACCACACCTGGGTAGATTATAGATTTTTAAAATACTATAAAATTGTATTTTTCCTTAATTTTTCCAGCATTTTAAAAAAATTTACTTTTTATTAGTACATATTTGCAGTAAATAATGATTATATTCATTGGGGGAACTGGTACATGTATATAACATATCTCCATTATATCTCTATTCTATTTTCTTAATTTTTAAAAACATTTATTTTGCTCTATTTATATTTTGGATTCCTCATATAAGAGAAATCACCTGAAAAGCTTTTATGTCTGATTTATTACAATTATCATTATGGTCTCAAAGAGCATCCATGTTCCCATAAATGACTCAATTTTATTTCTCTTTGTGGCAGATTACTACTTCATTGTGTATATTTATCACATTTTCTCTATCCATTCATCTGCTGATGGATATCTCTTGTATGATTTAGCTAGTATGCCTGGTGTGGTGGCACACACCTGTAATCCCAGCACTTGGGAGGCTGAGGCAGGAAGATCACTGTGAGTTCGAGACCAGCCTGGGCTACATAGTGAGTTCCAGGTCAGTTTCAACTACATAGTGAGACCCTGTTTCAAAAAAAAAAAAAAACCAAAAATTAGCTAGGATGAATCATGCTGCTTTAAACACAGATATGCATGTATCACTGTAATATGATGTATTTAATACTTTCAAGAAGGTACCTAGGGCCAGAGATTTAGCTCAGTGGTTTTGCCACCTGCCTTGCAAGCATAAGGGCCTAAGTTCCGTCCCTGATACAAAAAAAAAGAAGAAACAATAGCTGGGTTTAGTGGAATTTCTAGTTTTAGTCTTTTGAGGAATCTCCATACTGATTTCCACAGTGGTTGTATTGGTTCACATTTCTGCCAACAATATAGCTATTCTTTCTGGAGTAAGATGAAATCTCAGTGTTGCTCTAATTTGCATTTCTTGAAGGCCCAATAATGTTGAACTTTTTTTTTTCATGTACTTATTGGCTACTTGTTCTTTGGAGAAGTGATTGTTCATGCCAGTTGCCCATTTTTTATTGGGTCTTTTATTTGGGGGGGTCTTTTTTTTAGTTCTTTATACATTCTAGATATTAATCCAATATCTGAGGAATAGCTGGCAAATATTTTTCCCATTCTGTAGGTCGTCTCTTCACTCTGTTGATTGTTCCCTTTGCTGTGCAGAAACTTTTCTTTTGATATGGTCAAAGGATTTCTTGATTTTTGGTATTATTTCTTGTGCAATTGGGGTTCTTCTGTTCAGAAAGTCCTTCCTATGCATATGTCTTCAAGAGTTTTACCTGTTTCATTTTCCAGCAGAGCAAGTGTTTTGTTTCTGTAATAACATTTAGTTCTTTGATCCATTTTTATTTTATTTTAGTACATGGTAAAATATATGGCCCTAAATTCATTCTTCTGCATGTGCAGTCAGTTATCCCAGCAGCATTTGTTAAATAGGTTATCATTCTTCCAGCAAGTTTTTGACTCGTATGTCAGGGATCAGATAGCTAAATGCACATAGAGTTGTTTCTGTATTCCCTATTCTGTTCCATTGATCAATATGTCTTTAAAAAAACCCACAACAATACCATACTATTTTTATCACTGTAGCTTTGAAATATAACTTGAAGTTCAGGATTATATTGCTTCCAGACTTGCTCTTGTTGCCCAGGATTGTTTTGTTTTGTTTTTGAGACACGGTCTCACTACATAGTTGAGACTGCCTGTAGCCCAGGCTGGTCTCAAACTCACAGCAATCCTCCTGCCTCAGCGTCCCGAGTGCTGGGATTACAGGTGTGTGTGTGCCACCATTCCTGGCCATATATCTGTTTTTTGCGCCCAGGATTATTTTTGTTATTCATCTTTCTGGTTCCACATAAATTTTAGGATTTTTTTTTCTATTTCTCTGAAGAATGCTATTGGTATTTTGATTGATTGCATTAAATATGTATATTAGTTTTGGAAGTATGGCCATTTTGACAATATTGGTTGTCTATATGGAAACATTTCTGTTCCATTTTCCAGTATCCTCTTTGATCTCCTTTTTTTCAGAGTACTATTGTTTTCATTGTGGAAGTCTTTTTTCCTTCTTTGGTTAGGTTAATTTCTAAATATTTAGGGCCAGGGATTTAGGTCAGTGGTGCCACCACCTGCCTTGCAAGCACAAAGTCCTGATTTCAATATCCAGTACAGAAAAAAATTTAAATATTTAATTTTTTTCTTGATGCTATTATGAAAGGTATTGTTTCCATAATTTGCTTCTTGGTAAGTTAATTATACAGGAATGCTATTGATTCTTTTGGTTTTTTGAGACAGGGTCTCACTATGTAGTTGAGACTGACGTGGAACTCACTGTGTAACTCAGGCTTGTCTTCAACTCACACTGATCCTCCTGCCTCAGCCTCCCGAGTGCTGGGATTACAGGCGTGCACCACCACACCGGGCTGCTATTGACTTTTGAGTGTTGATTTTGTATCCTTCTACACTACTACATGTGGTTATTAATTCTAGGAGTCTTATGGTAGAATTTTTGAGTCTTCTACATAAAGGAGCATGTCATTTGCAAATGATAATTTCACTTCTTCCTTTCCTATACATATCCCTTTTATTTCTTTCTCATATTTGATTATTTTTGCTGTTTTGAGAACTATATTGAACAGAAGTGCTGAGAGTTCACATAGTTATCTTATTCTTGGTTTTAGAGAAAAAGCTTTTAGTTTTCCCCCCATTTAATATGATATTGGCATTGGTTTCTCATAAATGGTTTTTATCAGATTGAGGCAAGTTCCTTCTATACTTATTTTCTTCAGTGATTTTTTATCATAATGATCTTGTATTTTGTCAAAGGCTTTTTCTGTATTGAGATGATTTTTATCCTTGCTTCTATTTATGTGATGTACTACATTAAGCAGTTTGCAATAAATTGAACCATCCCTGAATCCCTGGGATGAATTCTACTTGACCATGATCTTTTTGATGATTTGTTGTACAGTATGGCAGTATCTTGTAGAGGATGTTTTTTAATTTGTAAAAATTGTATTAGTGCATGTTTGTAGTACATAACGATTATATTCGTCATGTGGAGTGGTGCATATCCACAGCACATTTTAATTCTCTTTATTTCCCTTCTCATCCTTTCTTCTTTCTACCTCCCTATTCCCTCTATCTCTGGTCTCATTCCCATTTACAAAATACCTAACTCCACATTTCCTATTATCTAACTTATTTTTCTCTTTTTTGTACATATTTGTAGTACATAAAGATTACATTCAACATGGGTAGTTGGTACGTGTACATGACATATCATAATTCTTTTTTTAATAGACTTCCCCTCTTTTCCCTCCCTCTCTTGGACTTGTTGAGGATTTTTGCAGCTATGTTCATCAACGGGATTGGCTTATAGTTCTCTTTAATGGTTGGGTCCTTTTTTAGTTTTGGAATCAGGGTAATGTTAGCTTCTAGGAATGACTTTGGGAGTACTCCTTTCATACAGTTTCACTAAAGAGTTTGTGGAGTATTTGTCACTACCTCTTCCCTAAAGTTCTTATTAAAGTCAGTGGTGAATCCATCCAGACCTGTGCTTTTTCCAGGTGTGGTGGTGCATGCCTGTAATCCTAGCACTTGGGAGGCTGAGGCAGGAGGATCACTGTGAGGTCCAGACGAGCCTAGGCTACATAGTGAGTTCCAGGTCAGTCTCAACTACAGAGTGAGACCCTGTCTGAACAAACCAAAAAAAAAAAAAAAAAAACCTGTGCTTTTATTATTTGGTAGGTGATTTTTTAAAAAAATATAATAACTGCTTCAATTTCATTGCCTATTATTGGGTTATTGAGGGTTATTTTGACATTTTGGTTTGCACTTGGTAATTCATATACATCTAGGAATCTATCAATTTCTTCTGAATTCTCCATTTTATCAGACTACAGGTTCTCAAAGTACTTATTAATAATGTTTTAGGTTTTGGCAGTTTGTTGTGATTTTGCCTTTTTCATTTTAAATTGTATTTATTTGGGTCTTTTCTTTCCTCTTTTTAGTATGATTTGCTAAGGGGTTGTCTATTCTTGTAAAGAACCAGCTCTTTGACTTATTGATTCTTTGTATTTTTAATCTCAATTAATTTCTTCTCTGATCTTTAAAATTTCCTTTCTTGTAGTAGATTTGGACTGTTTTTGTTTTTCTAGGACCTTTGAGGTGCATCACTGAGTTTTTATTTGGGCACAGTTTTTCTGATGTGGGCATTCACAACTATAAATTTTCTTTTTAAGACTGCTTTCACTGTGTCCCATAGGTTCTGGCATTAACATTTGGTTCTAGGAATTGTCTAATTTCTTCCTTGATTTCTTCTGTGATCCATATTTATTCAAGAGGGTACTGTTTTATTTCCATACATTTGCATAATTTATGTGGGTTCTTTTCTTCCACTGATTTCTAGTTTCGTTATATTATGATCTGATAATATGCCTGAGACAGTTTTGATTTTACATTTTGCATTTACTTAAGGATGCTTTACGAAATAGCATGTGGTCTGTTTTGGAGAAAGTTCAATGTGTTTCTGAGTCATGTATTTAATTTTTGTTGGGTAGAATAATCTATCTATCTATCTATAATCTGTGAAGTCCATTTGTTTGAAGGTTTGGTTCAACTTTGACACTTGTTAATTTTTTGTCTAGTTGATCCGTCTAGTTGTGACAGTGAGGTATTGAGGACCCCACTGTGATTGTGCTGATGTTTGTCCTATCTTTTATGTTCAGTAGTGTTTGCTTTATGAAGTTAGGTGTGCTGGTGTTTGGTGCATATATGTTAACCCTTCCTATTGAACTGTTCTCTTAACCAGAATACAGTGATTTCTTTGTCTCTTCTGATCACTTTTGGCTTGCAATTCACTTTGATTGAAAATAGGACAGCTACGTCTGTTTTTTTTCAGGTTCTGGTTACTTGGAACATTGTTTTCTTTCCTTTGACTTTTTTTTTAATTAAATGTGTTTCTTGTATACTGCATATAATTTGGGTTTTGTTTATTCATCCATTTTGCCAATCTGTTTCTCTAGACTGGGGAACTCAGATCATTCACATTGCATTACTACTGAAAAGTATGAACATATTCCTGTAATTGCATTATTTTCCTGTTGATGATACTCCCCCTTTGCTTAACTGCCAGATGTGTTCATTCTATTAGCCTTTTTGGATTGTTGACTTCATTGTCTCTAATAGGATATCCTTGAGAATATTTTGTACTGCTGGTTTGGAGGTCATGAATTTCTTAAGGTGCTCTTTGTCATGAACATACCTTATTTCTCCATCAATTTTGACAAGTTTTATAGGATATTTAAGTCTGGGTTGAAACTTGCTCTTTTTTAGGTATTGAAACACTTTGGTCCAAGCTCTCTTGGCCTTTAAGGTTTGTGTTAACAAGTCAGCTATAATTCTAATGGGTTTACATTTTTTCCCATTAAGTTTATTCGTACATTTAAAGCTAACAATACAGTCACACTTATCATTGAGATCTTGTACCTTTACGTGATACGTCTTGGTTCTTATTTTATTTCCCCCCATACTCCTTCCCTTCCTTAACCTCCTGGGTTTACATTTTTAAGTGATTCACTGCTTTTCTCCAACAGATTTCTAGATTCTGTGCCTATGCTGGACTTGTGCGAACTATTTTTTTTTTTTCTAACTTTTTGTTTTTTCTGGTATCAGGAATTGAACTCAGGGCCTTGAGCTTGCCAGGCAGGCACGGTGCCACTGAGCTACATCCCTGGCCTTGAAACTGTTTCTTAATTTTAAAAAGATGAAAATTTAATGAGTTTATGGAAATTATTACATTAGCAACATTATAAAAGTTGGATTTGAGAAAAATAATTGTGGGCACGTGTGTTAATTTGAGTTTAGGAAGAACACATTCCTAGTCTTGCAATTTTTGGTTTATTCTGTTTTAAAGGTATCTTCTAGGACAGAAGTTGTATTTTCAGAAAAACAAGCACATCCTTTGAAAAGCAAAAAGTAAGAAATGAAATGTTTTGTGGCTTTGCCAGTCTGAAGGGGAGCTTTTATCAGTTGGTCTGGTGAATGGCTGGAAAATCCTACCTTGTGATTTTTAACATACAAGGACTGATAGATGCTAGGAACTCAGATGTCTTTGGAGTTGACCCTTGAGTAGTGGGTACAAGTATAAGGAGCAAGAAAGGCACAATGTAAAGATTCGAAAGTCTATGGCAGAGCCTCCGGGAATGTGAGAGGTTGGCATGTACAGTAGAAGACAGAAGGGAAACTCTTTTCAATATTTGGCCCAAAGTCTCAAATTTACACTTATGCCAGAAGCTGACTTATCCTTGCTACAAACAGCTTAACCTCATGATTTTGCAGAACATGGCCTCAGCTTTTGTCCTTTCCTAGTCTTGCGTATACATCCCCATCCTTTGGAGGGCTTCTTTGACATGAACATAGTTTTTCAACCATGGAAGGTGTTAGCTGAGGGCACCCAAAATGTACCCAAATGCCAAAAAAGTGAAGAGGAGGTGGGGACCTAACTACCGTGATATGCTCTGCTATGTACTTTCTCCGCATTTCCTTTTCTGACACTTGATCAAGAGACACATGCATAAACACCCACACATTTCATAGCAACAAGCCTCTTCTTCCAGAAAGAAATTTCAATTGGGGCATCAAGGCAATATTCTGTCAGATAAAGGCCGATATTTTTAACAGCAATATTTATCACCACAGTAGGAATTCTGCTGTTGCAGATGCAATGAGGCCATTTATAGCTGACTATGAACATGTGTCCCCAATATATAGCATACACATATGTTAACACAGGGATCTTTTGCCAAGACAAATATAAGCTCTCACGTGGGTTTGTCATGTTGGAATCTTTAAGCAGAGGAAGCATATGTCTTTTGCAGCAGGATCTATAAAATGAGGAAAGTAGCCAGGCAAGGTGGCACACACCTGTAATTTCAGCTAGCTGGGACACTGAAGCAGGAGGATTACAAGGCAAGGGCAGCCTGGGCAACTTAGTGAGACTTTGTCTCAAAATAAAATAAAGGACTCAGCGTTAGAGTGTCACTGAGTTCAATCCCCAGGATAGCCGAAAGAAAGAGATCAGAAGAGAAGTTCTGAAAGACAACTTCTCATCAGAATATCCAGTGGAGTAGACAAAATGATGCACTACCCAGAAACTCCTTCAATGAGGGACATGTGGCCTCATTCTAGGAGTGCTGCCCATCAACAGCCTTCAGCTACAACAAATTTGTAAACTGCTTCAGGTGCAGAGAACTCCCTCACCCAATATGACAGTCTTCTCTCAGAGGCCACACCAAAGACTGAAAAACTTGAAGTATGAAGCTTCTGCCCGTCTCAGGGCAACAAAGACTAACTTGGAAGGACTGTTCTAATCTCAGAGCTTCCTGTGAAGCCTAAATTGAAGCCAAATTCTCCTTACTACTTTTATCCTCATCCTTTCTATAGGTGTTGATCCTAAGAAATTTTCTTTCCTACAACTCCACCTCAAAATCAGCTTCTCAGCAACTATTACCCACAACATTGGGTTAGCAGGATTCTCCTCCTTCTGACTCCATGAATCTTGTGAAAAGTCACACTACTGTGTAGCATGTATGATTTTGATTTAAAATTTTTAAAAATGAAATATATTTTCTTATTGCAAAATAATGTATCTTAGAAAATTTACAACACATAGATTATAAAAGGAAGGAAAGAAATATCCCATTGCTTGTCTTGATAATTCACTTCTTATTAAAAAATGGACTGGTTAGCTGGGGATTTAACTCAGTGGTTCCACCACCTGCCTCACAAGCACAAGGACTCAAGTTCCATACCCAGCACCAAAAAAAAAAAAAAAGAAAGAAACAAAAAATGGATGGTTGTATTTATGTATCCAAAAAGATGGAGTAGACCCCAGTATATGGAACTCCTACATCTGCCCAGTATTAATGAGAAGCCCCAATATCTAGAGGTGTGAACTGAGGCCCAGTGGAGAACAGGGATTTCTACAGAAGTAATAAGGAGTGTCCTCTCCCTACTCCCCTCCAAGAGTACTGTCATCAGAAGCCCATCAAAGGAATGTTTAAAAAGACTCAGAGCCTCCTAACATAATGCAAGAATGTCCAGTTTTAGCCAAAAATCATTGTCATACCAAGAAACACTCAAAGATAAAGCCAAAAAAAAAAAAAAAGATAATCTATATATGAAAATTCCAAGAGATTTTAGAACTATCTGCCAAGGATTTAAAGTACTCAAAACAAAGGAATTAACAATATTATCGAAACATATGAAAAAGTAGAAATCCTTAAAGAAAAAGAAAATTTTCAGCAAAGAAATAGATGAAAGAAGGGGCTGGAGATTTAGCTTAGTGATGCCTACTGCTGCCTCAAAAGTACAAGGTCCTGAGTTTGATCTCCAGTACCCCTCCCCGCCAAAAAGAACCAAACAGACATTTTATAGTTGAAAATTTAACAGCTACATTAAGAAAAAAAAAAGCTTGATGATCAGGTTCAAGAAGAAAGAAGAAATTAGTGAACCAAAAGAAAATAAAAACTACCAGATTTAAACAATTCAAAGAAAAATGATTAGGAAAAAAAATGAACAGAACCTCAAGGACCTGTGAGGCTACAACAAAAGACCATTACGTCTTGGAAGAAGAGGATAAAGGGCAAGGCTGAGAAATACTAGAAGAAATATGATTGAAATTTCTAAAATTTGGCAAAACAAAAATCTACAGATCTAGTAAATTAAATGACTACCATGCAGGATAAACTCAAAGAAATCTAGACCTGGACAAGTCATAATGAAACTCTTAAAAAAGAAAAAGCCTTAAAAACAACCATAGAAAAATGGCAAAACACTAATAAGAAACAGCAATTCAAACGTTTTTTTCATCAGAAGTTTTTCATCAGAAATTATGTGTTCTGGTTTGTGTCTAGATGTCCTCCCTAATCCTCATGTGGTCATAGGCTCTTTCAGAGGTGGCTAAATCTAGAGTGTGTGATTGATTTCATGGTGGAACTAGGACGGGGAGTCAGGGTGTGAGTACTACGTGACGTACACAGTCTGAATAAGATAAAAGGGGCAGGGAGATGTTGTTAAGGTCGTTTGTTGCTTTTGCCACTTTGTGTGCACCATGATGTTTCTCCTCTGCAATGCCTCTCTGCCTTTTGCCACCCTGCCTTGGAGCCAGCTATTTATGGACTGAAACCTCTGTGAGCTATAAGACAAATAAACCTTTCCCCCTTTAACTTTGGGTGTTGGGTATTTTGTCTCAGCAACGAGAGAAGTAACTAACACATCATGGATATATTTTAAGGGCTGAAGGAAGAGAACCAAAAATGCAGAATCCTTTGGTCAGAAAATCTGACCTTTAGGAATCAACAGTAAACTCAGATATTCTCAGCTGAAGGAAAATAATACTGTCACCAGCAGAGCTATTTCAAAATAATCTCTAAGGGAAGTTCTCTAACAAGAAAAGAAAATGGTATAATTAAAAAAAAAAAAAGAAAATGGGTAGGATAGATCTTGGAAGATGATAAAAGACCAAAGTACACGATAAGCAAAAGAAAGAAAAAGAAAAAAAGGAAAGAGAATACAACAGGTTTTCATTTTTTAATGTTTTCTAAATTATGTTTGATAGCTTAAAAAATTACTACAATTGGCTCAGTGGCATAGCACCTGCCTCACAAGCACAGGTCCTGAGTTCAATTCCTGGTCCTGAAAAGAAAAAAAAAGAAAGAAAGAAAGAAAGAAAGAAAGAAAGAAAAATCAAATAATAACAATGCTGTTAAAGTTGTAGGTTGGTGGAAATATAACCTAGGTACAACCACTATGGAAATCAGTACAAAGATTCCTCAAAGAAATTAAAACTAGAAATTCCATTTGACCCAGCTATTTTCCTCTGAGGAATCTTTCTGAAAGTGTTTGAGACATCAAAGCACAGTGATGTATGCATATTCATGTTTGTAGAAGCATAATTCATTACAGCTAAATCTTGGAAGTGTCTATCTGTACATCAGTAGATGAATGGATAAAGAAAATGTGGCATCTACACACAAAAGAGTACATACTCTGCCGTGCAGAAGGACAAATAAGTTGCTCGAAGGAAAATGGATACACCTTGAGGCAATAATGTTAAGTGAAATAAATTAGACACACAAGCTTAAATATCACATGGTTTCTCTCATATGAGAATCCTAAGTATAAATTAAGAACAAAAGAGGGCCAGAGTGGCATGGCGCCTGTCTTGCAAGGTCCTGAGTTTGTTCCCTGATACCCGCCCCCCGGAAAAAAAAAACAAAACAAAATAAAAGATCACACAAATAGCAAAGTTAGAATTTTTGCATATGGGAAGAGACCAAGTCATGTATGGAGGGGAGAGGGAAAGGAGGGGAATGAAGAGGGAAATGGGAGTAAAGCAAAGGAGTTGGGATTCACTGTGTACATGTGTCACCTCCACACAAGGCAGGTGACTATTATGTACTATAAACATGTACCCAAAGAAAAAGAAATAAGAAAAAAGGAAAGGGGTCAAAGAGCTGGAGGCGGGGAAGGGGTGGAAAAAGGAATAAGAAATGAACTAAGATATACTATGTACATTTACCAACTTCCCTGATGAATGTAATCACATCTACTAATAAAAAAAGAAACGAAGGGCCAGGGATATAGCTCAGTGGCACCTCACCTGCTTCGCAAGCACAAGGTCCTGAGTTCAATCCTTGGTACCAAAAAAAAAAAAGGAAATGAATATAGCATTTCCTGCTTATCCCAGATGTTGCTTTCTGTGGTTCCAATTTCTCGTAGTCAATCTTGCTGTGAATATATTACATGGAAAATTTCAAAAAGGAACAATTTTTATAAATTTTCAATTGTGTACCATTCTGTGTAGCATGTTAGAATCTGAGTGCTGTCCTTTTCTGACCTGGCCGGAATGTGAATCATACCTTTGTCCCCTTAGTAGCCATCTCCATTATCAGATCCATCGTCATAGTATTGCAGTGCTTGTATTCAAGAAATTCTTGTTTCATTTAATAACGGCCCCAAAGTTCAAGAGGAGCAATGCTGTCAGGAGAGACGCTGGAGTGATGACACAGAGAAGCTGTAAAGTGAAAAGCAAGATACTTTGAGAAACCACATTCACATAACTTTCATTCCAGTACGTTGTTATAATTAGTCTGTTATCGTTATTAATTTCCTACTGTACTAATGTATGAATTAAACTTTACCAATCAAACATTAGATTTTGTAGGGTCTTACATAGGCCATGGTGAAGACATTAGATTTTATTTTAAATGTGCCAGGAAGCCCTGAAGACTTTTGAATAAAGGAATGACTGGCCTTACACTTTAACAGTATGGTAAACAGACAAAGTGGAAGCAAGAAAACCAGTTGGGAAGCTATTTCCAAAGTCTAAGTGAGAGAGAATGATGATATCACTGGGATTGCAGCAGTGGAAATATTAAAAATTAATCATATTTAAGACTACTTATTTTTAAATAGAACTAATACAAAAGGCTGGTATGGTGATTTCAGCGGAGTGCTAGAAGAAAAAAGAAAAAAATGCCTATTTTCCGCTTTTGCAAATGGGTAAAGTACAATTGGATAAAGATGTCTAATGTGCACACAGGGGTCTAAGGTAGAAAGGAGAGAGAGTTCCAGGGCCTGCGTGATATTACCCGGATGTTAGCACCTGCATGATACCTAAGTCTCTTGGGGCAATTCAAACGATCACATGTGCCAAATGCAAACGGATGGAGTAAAATGAGAACTAAACACGACCACGAGAAGTCACTATAGTAGGTCATAGTGGTGTCAGCAGTGTGAAGGAAAGCCTGCCAGGTGCATACTTAAACTGGATGGATTTCTTCAACAACAACAACAACAACAAACGAACGTGTGCCTGGGAAAACTGAAAGAGGAAGAGGAATCTATAGACTAACAGGTAACTGAAAAACACATCAGCCAGTCAGAAAGGGTGGGCCTTCTGTGAAGCCAGAGACATTTGGGATTCAAATACTGACCTGGTAATTGATATGAGAGGCAGACGGAGGAACCACTGAGCTAAATCCCCGGCCCCGGTAATTGATGATATGAAAGTTTTAATTGATGATATGAAAGGTTTATTACTTTGTTCTTAAATGAAACAAGAGTACGGTTGTATTTTAAAAAGTCCTTACTTTTTAGAAATGCATGCTATAATAGATGAAAGGAAGTGGTTCCGTGGGCAGGTAATTATTGAAGCTGGTTGAAGAGTATACTGCACTCTATTTTTATGTTTGTAATTCTCTATTAATTTTAAAAAATGAAATCAAAGAATCCTATTTTTAAAGAGGTAATGTTGACAATCTGTATCAGATAACAATCTTATTTTTTATGTATAACGTACTTTTTAAAGACTCCCATGGCGGGGGAGATTCCCATGAACTTGGAAATTTGTGACACTTTTTGTGAAAATACGACTAAAAAAACAAACAAACCCTACTTATGTCTAATTTTTCTTATTTGGTAATTTGTGCCAGAAAAATATAATAAACATCTCTGAATTCCTAAATGAAAAGCAAACAGATGGTGAAGAAATGAATATTCAGAATATTATTGATCTCAAATTATATTCACAGCTTTTCCAGATTGAAAAAATATACAACAAATAGCATATAGAGTCCACTCTCATGTTTTAAAAATTCTTTTTGCTGGTGACACTAACTCTGACAGAATTTTTTTAAATACCTGCTTATCCATATTTAGTGATTCTCTTTTTACATTAGGCAAAAGGATGCCTTGTTTAATTTTAACAGTTAAAGTTACAAAGGGGAAACAAAGGAACAGAACTAGCAGCTGCTACTTTTACTGACAGAAAAACACAAAGAAAGATACCTCAGCCCTGACAAGTCTTCTACCGCGCCAGAAGGACACAGTGAGTATGCGCAGGCGCAATAGCAAGCTTTCGGTTTGAGGTGGGACTAGACCCGCGGGTAAAGGACAGTTCCTGCAGCCAATCAAAGGAGCGCGCCAGTGATTCCTTCCTGGAGGAGAACGGAAGTGGGATTGGGCTGCAGTGGCGAAAGTTGCCACAGTGTAAACCTAGAGCTGAGGTGAGTGGGAGGAGACCGCTAGTGGTTCCAGTCCTGGTGAGTTGCTCCTGCCCGACCCCTCGTCTTCCTCTGGGCTGGCTGGGAATCGGGAGACCCGGCGAGGTTCGGCTCCGAGGCGGCGGCTCCCCGTCCTCTCCTGCCCGCCGACGAGGCCCTGGTGGGCAGCCTGGCCTCCTTCCGGAGACCCAGACTGCGTTCCGAGTTGTGTAACGTTGGCGATGCATTGCCTTCTCTGGTCCTTAGTAAAATGGGAACCACCATCTCTGTCCTTCTGGGAGCAGGGGACGTAGGTCTCGAGCCCATCGTCAGGGTCCCGATACCAGTGGACAAAAGTAATCACATCTCTGAGGGAGGACCCTTATTCTTTTGAAGAAACGACCCCCCCCAGCCCCCTTCCATCGCCCCCAAAGAGTCAGACACTAGAAGATGTGGGTCTGAGAACCAGCTATAATTATTGCTGGTTTTAATACAGTAACGCCTCGCTGGGTTTGAAAGTTCAGTCTAAAATTGATAGAGAAACGTAGTTTCTGTAGCACGTAAATTTCTCATTGTACTGTTGTACATTGTACTGTTGGCTGCTGTGTGACTTAGTGATTTACGAAAGTTTGTGCTTTGGAACTAAAAAAGACCCGGGATTAAGAATTCTTGTTACATAATTTACTAGACTTTTGGTCTGATGTGAGTACTTACCCATGCTGACACTTGGAATCCTCATCCCTGAAATGAAAGACTATTTCACTCCCAGAATTGTGTAACTTGTGGAAAATATGAAACGGTGTTACTACCTGTTGTGTATTGGTTTTTGGAAAATGAAAATTTTAGTGATGGGCTTCCTTTAGGGAGCCACAGAGCTTCAACTTAAAAAAAAAAAAAAGTTTTGTGTGAGGGAAGAACTTGAACTTCCTAAAATTTTAGTTTGAAGTACCAGATCAGTGTTAATTGCCTGCCTTTAGTAATGTGCTGTAATACGAGAATTTTTTTTTTTTTTCCTGTCCTGGGTACCGAACTCGGGTCTCTGAGCTTGCAAGGCAGGAGGTGGAAACACTGAGCTAAATCTCCGACCCACAAGAGAATATTCTTTTAGGAATATATTCTTTAAGTAGTTGGGGATTAATGGATGAGAAACCAATAATACAAATGAGGGAAAATGTTAACAATTGGAGAATCTGAGTAAAGAACATAAAATGTTCTTTATAAATTCATGTAACTTTTTGTAAATGTGCGTTTGTTAAGTTTGAAGAAGTCACATGTACTCTTCGCAATAAAAAATGTCAAAATCAATGGAACAGTTTAAGTTTTTATAAACCTCTCATCTATGTGTTCTTTATAGTTATATAATATATAGACATTGTATTTTTTCCTGCTCTCATATTGATAAAGAAATGGCTTATTTTAAACTTTTCCTACTTTTTTTTTTTAATGCTGTATCCAACATCCTTGTGTACAACTTTGTGTGCTTGTACAAGTATTTTATGGGATAAATTTCTGGAAGTGGAATTGTTGGTTCAAAGAAGATTAGCATTTACTTCTTTGATAATGACAAAGTAAAATGTATGTTAGTTGTGTGTGTGGATTTTCCCCATATTCCTAAGGGAATTACACAGTGATTAGGCTGGTGGGTTCTGTGAGATTGTGAGTGAGAGCTCTGCACCTCAGGAAGTTCTTCCTGTTGTACGCAAATGAAAGGACTTGCTTTTGAAATTGGGAAGATCACTCTTTAAAAACAGAGAAGACAGTGACCTCTGCTGGAACACAGAGCCACCCTCGCAGGAAATGTTCTCATGGTAGAACATTTGAAATCTAGAGGGTCTATTAGATGAAAAAAGTGCTAACGCGCAGCTGCACTGACATTTCGATAGAGAAAGAGAGGCAGAGTCAGCAATGCAAATTGCCCCCTTGTCTCTCAGCACAATCCTATCACAGTAGTTAGCCTGGTGGGACCTTGGAGCTGCCTGCACTTGCCTTCACTATCTCACAAATTCCAAATATGTTACTTGTCCTACCTGACATTGCCCTGCCTTGAAATTCTGATCAGATTAGTCTAAAGAGAACCTGGGAATCTTATTAGATTACCTACTCTTGAAATGGAGTAACTGAAAGTTTTTGTGGCTCTGCAATTCATAGTAGTCAAATCATGGAAACAACCCATATGTCCATCAACAGATGAATGGATAAAGGAAATGTATTTACACCATTGAATACTATTCTGTTATAAAGGATAGACTTGAGTTATCTGTACAAAAATGGATGTACCTTGAGACTATAAGGTTAAGTGAAATAAATCAGATAAGTTGGAATATTAAATTGTATGTCATCTGTGAAATACAGAGTAAAATAAAGAACAAAATGAAAAATAGATGATAGGAAGTACAGAGATGGATTGTTCTCAGCAGGGAAAGGCATCAAGAGATGGAGGGAGAGGAGAGGGAGGGAAAGGATAAAGGATGAAAAAGGCATCGGGATGTGTTATGTACATATACCAACTTCACACAAGGGAAAATATATGAGTGATTGACAATATAATGCTGTTAGAAAAGAATGATAGCCTTTCCCTGTTGTAAATACTATTTTTAAAAATTGAGATCACCAGGCGTGGTGGCGCACACCTGTAATCCCAGCACTCGGGAGGCTAAGGCAGGAGGATCACTGTGAATTTGAGACCAGCCTGGGCTACATAGTGAGTTCCAGGTCAGTCTCGACTATATAATGAGACCCTATCTCAAAAAACAAAACCAAAAAAGGAAAAAAAAAAAAAAAAAAAGGAATTAAGGAGATTATCTTGTCTGGACCTCAGATTCTCAGAAGAAGGAAGAAAATACTCTCTGTAGTCACTGCATGTGATGCGTTTGGTTTTTAGTTGTACTCTAAACCTTTGGTTTGTTTCTGTAGGTTCTTGATCCTCCACAATGGGTGAACCACAGCAAGTGAGTGCACTCCCACCACCTCCAATGCAGTATATCAAGGAATATACAGATGAAAATATTCAGGAAGGCCTAGCCCCCAAGCCTCCCCCTCCAATTAAGGACAGTTATATGATGTTTGGCAACCAGTTCCAATGTGATGATCTTATCATCCGCCCTTTGGAAAGTCAGGGAATTGAACGGCTTCATCCTATGCAGTTTGATCATAAGAAGGAACTGAGAAAACTCAATATGTCAATCCTTATTAATTTTTTGGACCTTTTAGATATCTTGATAAGGAGCCCTGGGAGTATAAAACGAGAAGAGAAGCTAGAAGATCTTAAGCTGCTCTTTGTACATGTGCATCATCTTATAAATGAATACCGACCCCACCAAGCAAGAGAAACGTTGAGAGTCATGATGGAAGTCCAGAAACGCCAACGGCTTGAAACAGCTGAGCGCTTTCAGAAACACCTAGAACGAGTAATTGAGATGATTCAAAATTGCCTGGCTTCTTTGCCTGATGATCTGCCCCATTCAGAAGCAGGGATGAAAGTAAAAACTGAACCGATGGATGCTGATGACAGCAACAATTGTACTGGACAGAGTGAACAACAAAGAGAAAATTTAGGACATAGAAGGGACCAGATTATAGAGAAAGATGCTGCCTTATGTGTCCTTGTTGATGAAATGAATGAAAGACCATGAAAATCTTCCTGTTTTTTTGTTTTCCTTTTGGTAAATAGAGTTGTAAATTAGTATATTTTCTTTTGACAGTGTTAGAAGGGGTACTATGTAACTAAAAACAGAAGACGATTTTTTTTTTCTTGACTCCAGCTTTTCAGTTATGAGATTCTATAGGCAATAGTTTCACTGCATAATGAATATAGGCAAACGACTACACCTACATTAAGAGTAATCATCTTAAAAACCAAAATGTTGGCTTTTGAGTGAAAGATTCCTATTTTTGAAGTTGCAATAAAACTTTGAAGATATCCTCAGTAATAGCAAGCTTTCATCCTTGAAAAAAGTAAATTTGTCATTTATTTTAAGAATGATAAAGGGTATCGAGCTGTATATGTGGGATTATTAAACTTTAGACTTATTTCCTTAAAAATTTTGCTTTATCTCCAAAAAGTAATATAAAATTCTAAAAGAAGAACCCAGTAGAATTAGAAAACTATATTTTCTTTATGACTCTATAAATCACCATCTGTCTCTTCTCCCCATCCTGCATAAAATGATGGGATGACAGTCCCATAAATTGTTCTTTTTGCCAGTCACTCAGGTAATGAATTAATTTATTGGTCACTTTAGTTTCATGGTTCCATTTTAGTAATTAAGATAAAAATGTAGTTAACTATACATTTCGTTTTATCATAGCTTAGGTTTGCTTAGGGGTAGAAGCCTGCAACAGAAAAAATGTTTGTTAGCAGGGACTGCTAGATGTCTGCCAAAGATTCTTGCTTCCTTTTGAGATAATGTTGAGAGATGGCTGCCCAGTCAGGAACCACATACCTCTATGTGGCCTTGTATCTGTGTGAGGCCTTAGGACTTTTAAGTCCTGGAAAATGAAATAATACAGGTGTAGGAATCTAGGTCTGCCTCATTAAGATTTTTTGCATGATCCTCCATGTTCTCCTGCCATCTCCTGGTTAGATAGGCACATTCAGGATATCTTTGAAGATGGCAATGATCCAGTCATTCTTCTTCCTTGAAAGAGGACTAGGTCTGCCTTTTCATTAATTGCACATCTCCTCTCCCAGAGAATGTGACTTTATGTGAGCAAAAAATAAACTTGTTTTCAGTACTGAGATTTTATTTTTGCACTTTTTTTTTTCTCCTCCCACTTACTTCACCCCTCTTCCACCAAGGTCTTGGTGGAGTATCTTTGTGTCTGAGCTGTCTGCCTGCCATTTTCTTAAGGTAGGGCAGTGAGTCTCAAATTGTCCTGTATCTGCCACATTAGCATCACTTGGAGACTAATTAGAAATGTGAATTCTGACCCTACTCCAGACCTGAGCCAGAACTCTAGACACAGCATCCAGGAAGCTGTATTTTAGCAAGCCTTTCATGTGATTAAAATGCAAGCTCAAGATTAAGACCACTGATACAGGTAATGCTGTTTCTTAGATGTCTGCTTTGAATTCTGCCCTCATCTGGTTTCTAGCCAAGAATTTGCTTCATTAAGGTCTTACTGGCCCTGGAACTGGTAAAGTTCAGTTTAAAATGACTACAGGCCAGTTCTGTGAGATTTATATACTGTGAATCTTGGATATACAGAGGTTTCCCCAATTAGACACCTGTTTATCAGATAGGTACCATAGGTAATTCACCAGTCTTTTGCTTTTTTTTTTTTTTTTTTTTTTTTTTGGTACTGGCAATTGAACTTGGGTCCTTGCACTTGTGAGGCAGGCTAAATCCCTCGCCCACCAGTCTTTTCTTTTTGGTATAGACCTTTGGGCTCCAGAGATTCCAGAAAACCAGTCTAGGATTTCAAGCTTCAGTTGAAGTAAGGGAGCAGCTCCTAACCCAATCTCCTTGTGGGGGAAGAAGCTGAAACTGCACAGCATTGAGCAATTCAGCTTTGCGGAGAGTGTTGTGTAGAAGTACAAAACCAGTTTTGGGGCCGCTTCTTAAGTCCTGATACTTAAGAAGTGGAATCATTGGACCTCATTATGAATCAACAGTTACGAATCACAACAGTTATTTGTATGTGACTGTGTGTTGGGGGAGCAGCTGGTAAGGGCTGAGGAGTTAGAACCTCCATGAGAGATCTTTAGAAGTCTAGAGGGTCTGACCTTGCAGTGCTTGGGATCTGACATTAATTCTGAAGAATTCCCCAAAACAAATGTTTACGGGTTCTGATGTGAACTGATACAGTGGAATGAAGAAGCATTAGTAGTTTGGTAGTTTTAACAAGTTTAAAAGCTTACATAACAGGCTGGGGATTTAGTTCAGTGGTTCGACTGCCTGCCTCACAAGTACAAGTTCCTGAGTTCGATCCCCAGCACACTCCCGCAATCTAAAAGCTTACGTAAGACTTTACATAAGACTTATTAAAATAGAGCTATACACACGCTTGTATAAACACTTTTGAAAGATAAATTCATCCAGATAAAGTATCTGGAAGAATCACCTGACCTGCACTTCAAGTAACCAGTGCCCAGACTACAAAAATTCAGGTTTAATTTTATGGACTGGGCCTCTGGCATTGGTTTTAAGAAATCTGCAGGTGATCCTGTGCTGTGGTTAAAAAGTATTGCATGATCAGTGGTTTGTTATTAGTACCAAACTAGCTGAAGTAGAAAGATGGATTTATAGGGAGGACATGGGATTTACTATAGGATTGAAGGATAAAGTGGACATCCAGATCCCAAGGAGGAAGTGGAAGGTGTGGATAGATTTGAGTTAGCCCCAAGACCCTCCCTATTAGCTTCACTCTCTTTCAGAACAACTTTAATGATACAGTGGAGAAAATGCTGCTCTCAGTTCCTAAGTCTTATGTACAGATGCTTCCCAACTTAGGGTGGGTTTGTGTCTTGATAAACCCACTGTAAGTTGAAAATATAGTAAGCTGACAATGCTTTTAAAACACCTATCAAACATCGTAGCCTAGCCTAGGCTAGAGGTGCTCAGGATACTTAAATTAGCTTTTAGTTGAGTATCAAAAGGGTATTGTGTTTTGTATTGCTAGATCAGGAAAAGATCCAAATATGAAGTATAGCTTCTGTCAAATGCTTAGCACTTTCACAGCATAATAAAACTGAAGTATCCTAAGTCGAAGCAGTTTAAGTTGGGGACTGTCAGTATTTCTGTGTTTACCACTGCCTGGGAGTTGTTTCTCAAGTATGAACTTTAAATTGCCATCTTCATCTTCTCTTAGGGGCCCTCATGGATTCTAGTTCTCCTTTCTCACTAGATTTCACTTTCTCTATATAAACCTCTTGAACTGCAAAATGTGATTACCTTCATAAGTGGTCTCAAAAATGATCCAAAGTCAAATTGTAGTTACGTTATTCTTCCGGAAGTGATGGTTCTCTTATGACTGGGAAAAAAAAAATGAAGAAAAAAATCTTTGCTCTCTGGAAAATAAAAAACGAAAAACTAAATTAAAGGGAGGCTCATAAACTAGCTACGCATGAGGAACAAGGCGATTACATACCTGATTTCAACTGGGCCCCTTGGTTGGGACCTTAATCTTGTGAGAGTTCGATTGCTTAATTTCCTTGTATGAAGAAGGAGTTCGTCTCAGAGAAAGGAAGGGGTGCTGAGGTGACAATATTGTACCACTACCACTTAAGCACATGTAAACTTCGATGGTGGCGCACGCCTGTAACCCCAGAACTCGAGAGGCTGAGGCAGGAGGATCACTGTGAGTTCAGGACCAGCCTGGGCTACATAGTTCCAGGTCAGTCTGAACTGTATAGTGAGAGACCCTGTCTCAAAAACAAAACAAACAAAAAACTTCAATGTAAACATAAAAAATAAACACACTGCACAAATATATAACAGTAGTTCCCCCCAGTTATCCATTTATTCACTGTATTCGTGTGGTGAATATTTGTTGTGGTTCTCTATGCTTGACACTGGATTAGTGTTGGGTGAGTGGGAAGGAGGAGAGAAAATGGAAGAAAGATAATACAGTTGAATTAATTTGATAAGTTTAGCAACTTCAGAAGAGCCTCCATTTCTTATTGCCTACTCTACCCATTTCACACTGTGGAGGTAAATATTCACATTTGTTAAGGGCTTTATAAGGCAACGTCTGCTCCTGTGCAGTGTTTGAGAGAAAAGTCTGTGTTGGGGCCATTGTAAACAGCAAGTATAAGTGTCTTCAGGAAATAAATTGGCATAATTTGAATGAGAACAGCTATTGTAGCTAAAATACAGTAGAGTGAATACAGAGCAAAAGGAGATCCAGGTGTGGTGGTGCACACCTGTAATCACAGCACTTGGCAGGTTTAGGCAGGAGGTTCGCTGTGAGTTTTACACCAGGCTGGGCTACATAGTGAGTTCCAGGTCAGTCTGAACTGCATAGTGAGACCCTGTCTCAAACCTGACCCCCCCCAAAGGAGAGCCTGTTTTTTTTACATTAAATCCGGTGGGAAATCACTTGCAAACATATAGTACATTGGTGGCAAGGTTCTAATCCCTTTACATTAAGTCATTTTATCTTCATATTAACCCAGTGAGTTGTAATTAGTTTTATGCCCATATTATACATGACAGAGTGAAGGTTCAGGGAAGTTGTATAGCTTGCCTGAGGCCACTTAGCTAGGGAGTAGCAGAACCAGGATAGAAGGTAGGCATTCTGGGCTGAGGAATTTAGCTCAGTGGTTCCGCCACCTGCCTTGTGAATGCAAGGATCTGAGTTCCATTCCTGTACCAAAAAAAAAAAAAAAAAAAAAAAGACATTCCAGTTTCAAAACCTAAGTACTCAACCTCCATTCTTCATTGCCCTGTAGCCTGTCTTACTGCTAATAAATCATATAAGTAAGTAAGTAATGAAGCTGAGTGGAATCCAAGATTTTAACCTTTGAGATGAAGCTTACAAATACTTCATGATCCTAAATTGGAGGAGGAATGTATGTGTAGCTCAAAATTATGAGTTCTCTTGGAATAGATTAAGATATTTGTGACAACTAAGATTTTTGTTTTTGGCTAGGATTTTTGTATCTTGGGATGCTGTGCTTATAGTTCAAATCTTACTGAGAATTCTTCTTAGTACGTATTGTCCCTGTTTATGATGAATAAAAACAGGATTAAAATTTGTGCTTTACTCAGGTAGAGATCTAGGTCAGGAATCAGCAATATTTTTGGTAAAGATCTGCTTGTATTTTAGGCATTGAGGTCCATACAGTCTCTGTTGCAACTACTTAGCTACTAAGAGTTGAAAGCAGCCATAGGTGGACAAATAAGGGTGCTGTGTTCCAATACAACTAGAACTGAAATTTGAATTTTAATATTTTTCGCATTTCTTACTTGTGGAAGCACAAATCAGGATAGACTAGATTTGACTGATGGGCCACCATATATGTGGTTGAATTTTAAAGATTTTATGTTGTCGCAAAGCTACTAATACATACCATAGAAATAAAAATGCTAGAATATTTTTCATAAGATGGTTCTAAGGATTAATTAAGGTGATGGCTACAAAGCACGCATCACATTTTCTGGAAAAAATGCTTAGAAATCTATTGAAAGGTATTATCCTTCCTACTGTCTTTTTAAAAAGTTTTCTATTTAATTGACAAATAATAATTGTATATATTTATCGGGTGCATTATGGTTATTTTGATATAAGTGTACTTTTTGGTGCTGAGCTTTTTGTTTTTTGCGTATCACTGATACAGTATTTAGAATTAAAACTTTGAAGTGAAAAAAATTTGAATTGAATTTAGTGTTGAAAAATTGAATTGCAATGCAATGAGTCTACCAGTAAGTGGCGCTCTTATCTCAAGTTTAAGAGGCTGCTTGTTTCTTAGGAGGAGACTGACCTTGTGTTTTAACTCTGGGTGGTTGATGGCAGAATTACATTGAATCATTGGCTACCGCATTGATATTTGTTGAGTCAGAGATGGTTGATGATTAAAAAAAAAATACCCTGAGAAGTATGTGCACCCATGTTTATAGCGGCACAGTTTGTAATAGCTAAATCTTGGAAACAACCTATTTGCCCATCCGTTGGAAACTGGATAAAGAAGTTGTGGTTTTTCTATAAAATGGAATATTACTCAGCCATAAAGAGCGAGAGAATAGATTCATTCATAGGAAAATGGATACATATTGAAGATATACTCCTAAGTGAAATAAATAAGTCCCACATGTGTAAATACCGAATAGTTTCCCTGGTGTGAATATTCTGCAACAATGCATAAGATTCTAATAAGATTACTGACATTTAGAAATGGGAGGAAAGGAGCTAAAGATGTAGGGAAGGTGTGATACGTAGGGGAAGAACAAAAAGGGAAAAGAAAAAAATGTGAGAGAATGAAAAGAGGAAAATAAAGTGTTTGTAGATGGGGAGGGGAGGAGGGGGTGAAGGGAGGGCAGAGGTAAGGGGAAAAAATGAGAATCAAGACTTGCCATGTAAAGGTACATGATCCCAACAATGAATGTAACTGTACTGTATCCCTAAATGTACCAATAAACTCAATAAAAAAAAAAAATACCCTGGATTCTAGAATTTGAACTTGACTACTTATTAGCTGCGTAGCCTTTGTCTGGCATATTACCTTCCGTGGCAACTAAGATTCCTTGACTGTGGTGATTCTAGTACTCACTTCATTGTAATACAGTGCTTAGAATGAGGAGGAGACCTATTCTAATTCCTCTGACACTCTTTTGGCTCAGGAAGCGTGGTTTGCCGGTCTCAGGTGTGCTTTTCTGTGCTGCACTTCTGACGTGGAAGCCTGAGGTGCTCTAGAGGTTTCATTTGGGCCCAAGCCTGGGGCTCTGAGTTCCTGCTACTTGAGAGGAGTGACAGAGAAAAAGAAGGAAGGCGTAAATACTAAATAGCAGAAAGGAAAAGGGATGTTACTGTAGATATTAGTTTAAAAAAGTAAACTATCCCAATATATTTGAAAATTTAGAGGAAAATGGGAAAATTTTTAGAAAATTGTCAGGACTGGTATAAGAGCAGGATACTTGAATAGTTTTCTGGTTTTTTTTTTGTTTTGTTTTTTTTTTTTTAAGTATCAGTAGTCAAAATCTTCTCCCAAAGAGAACTTCAAGTTCCAATAGCTTTGCTGGCAAGTCTGCCAAATATTGCCAGAAAACACACATGCAGAATAAAATAATTCTAATCTTATACAGACTCAATAGGAAAACAGGAGACATTTCCCACCTCTATATGAGGCTAGTATAAACAAAATATTAATGAATGGTACCCAGTAAAATATAAAAATCAAAAGATAGCATTTTGTAGCTACTGTTTATTTCATAACAAAATTAATTACTGTATTCTACCAAAATAATAGATTAAAATACTTATTTCAACAGATGTATAGAGAACATTTATATAAAATTTAGCATTCACTGATAAAAAAGAAAAACTCTGTTGAAACTTTAGAATATTTTTAATATGATAAGTGGAAGCTCCATAGAATCTATAATATATATAGTATCCATTGTGAAAACCCGATCCTTCTTTTCAGAGCAGGAATACAGTGTTTCCCTGCCATTAAATTGGGTTTGGTGGAGTATGCCTGTAACCAAACTTTTGAGAAGCTGAGACAGGAGGATAGCAAATTCAAGCCCAGTTTGGCCAATTTAGTGAGACTACCTAAAAAAAATTTCCTTTTTTCTTTTTTTTGTACCGGGTGTCAAACTCAGGACCTTGCACTTGCAAGTCAGGCAGTGGCACCACTGAGCTAAATCCCAGACCTAAAAAAAAATTTTTTTTAAAGGACTGGGGGTTATAGCTCAGGGAGAAAGTCCTGGGTTCGAGCCCCAGCACAGACTAAATAAATAACTAATACATACATACATGCATGCACACATACAAAACAAAAATACCAAAACAAACCCAAACAACAAGTTGGTTATTATTGAATATGTACTAGATTTTTTTAACCACCCATCTTGGAACAAAAAAATATATACTTTTGGAAAGTAAGAAACCTAACTGTTTGCAGAAACTGTTAGCACAGAAAATTTAATACCTTACCATACACTGATAATTTATTAAAAGGTACTGCTAGCTGGGCATGCCTATAATCCCAGCACTCGGGAGTCTGAGGCAGGAGGATCGCTGTGAGTTTGAGACCATCCTGGGCTACACAGTGAGGTCCAGGTCAGTCTCAACTACATAGTGAGACCCTGTTTCAAAAAAGAAAAAGTACTGCTGAGGAAAATCAATATTGAAAATAAATTTTATTTCCATATACTATCAACAATCTGAAAATAAATTTAGTAATGATACTGTAACATCTGGGGAAGGGCGCTCACCACACCACGACAGGCCACGCCACCGCTCTGCTGGAAAAGCAGCTCCCAGCAATTCTAAACCCAGCATCGGTAAACAACTACAGAAACAGTTGAAAATAAAAGGAGGCAGTTTATTTGAAAGTAGGAGAAAGGGGGAAGACAGAAGATGGCTTTTTCTAAGGTGTGAGGGAAGGGGAAGAGAGAGGCAAATATACTTGGGACAAGAACAAGTAGGGAGCACTCAAAAAGTCAAATACTCTTGGATTCTTTTTGTTTGTTTGTTGTTTGTTTTTTGTTTTTCTTTTTTTGAGGCAGGGTCTCACTCACTATGTAGTTGAGACTGACCTGGAACTCACTACTTAGCTCAGGCTGGTCTGAACTCACAGTGATCCTCCTGCCTCAGCCTCCAAAGTGCTGGGATTACAGGTGTGTACCACCATGTGATCCTCTTCCTTTAGGCTCTTGGAATCTGAGGGAGTGTCTTTGTCCCTCCCTTAGGATTTCTTCTACCATGGCTCTTTCTGGTTCTTTGGTAGCAGGTAGGATTAAGGGAGTGGAGGTTGTTTATGGATAGTTTAGATTTAAGGATTAAGTAAAGAAATTTATGTTAATCAGCTACTTGGGAACTTCCTGAGTTTAGTTTTTTCTTCATTCTTTGCCCTTGAGGTCAGAAGCTGCTTTAGAGGATTAATATTTAAATAAAGTTCAGTGAGGCCTTCATTCTCTCTTTTCCCTATCTACAGCCCCCCCTCCCTATCATACTTTGTAAAATAACAATGATAAAATGAAATACACAGAAATAAATCTAGAGGGGTAGGGATTTAGCTCAGTGGTGCCTCCACCTACCTGGCAAGCTCCAGGTTCTGAGTTTGATCCTCAACACATACACACACACACACACACACACACACACACACACAAGAAATCTAGAAATAAAATGAAGACTGCTATGGAGAACATTTTTAAATCTTATTAAGCAATATTAAAGAAAACATAAAGAGAGAGAAACTATGTTTATGATTGGAACATTCAATATTGTGAAGAGGCCAAACAACCATGAACTGATCTGTTCACTAAGTGCAAGCTAGTCAAATTTCCACCAAGTTTGTTTTTTGTTTTTTAATTTAATGAGCAGATTCTAAGTTGATAGGCATTACAAAGGATGTAGAGGGCTGGGGATTTAGCTCAATGGCACCGTGCCTGCTTCACAAGCGCAAGGTCTTGAGTTCGATCTTTGGTACCAAAAAAAAAGAAGAAAAGGGATGTAGATCGATTAGCTTTGTAAAGGATGAAGAGAAGGATTTCCCTACATGATATAAACATCTATCATAATGCTACCATAATTAAACAAAATGTTGTATTGGCAGGCAGAAGGATGGATAAATATATTTTGGAACAAATTGAAATCCAGGAAATCAATTTATGCCTGTATGTTTTTTTAAAAAACAGCAGAGATAACATTGCAATGTGAGAAAGTGCTGGAATTTTCATAAATGGGGCTGGGGTAAAACATACAAAAGTCAATTCCATAAAAATTATAGTGTTAACTATGAAAGACAATGCCATCTTTATTTATTTGTTTGTTTGTTTGTTTATTTATTGATTTATTTTTTGAGGCAGAGTCTTACTATGTAACTATGCTGTCCTTGAACTCTCAGTAATCCTCCGGAATACTGGGATTACAGGCATGTACCACCATGCCTGGCCCCTAGCAGTGTTATAAAGTTTTGGAAGCTAATGTTGGTAAACGTTTTTAAATTCTCTGGATAAGTGAGGAATGTCTTAAATAAAATGTAAAATATACCACTCACAAAAGAACAGATGGGTCAATTTCATTACCTTAAAATAAAAAATTTGCAGTCATACAAATATAAAGTGAAAAGCCATGATATGTGGGAACACACTTGCAATATATTAAACCATTAGAGGACTCTCATCCAAAATATATAAATTCCTTGTATAAATCAATTTTTAAAAATACAGAAACCCAACCCCCCCCCAAAAAAATAGACAAGAGATTTAAACAATCTTTTATCAAAGAAAAAAAAAGTGGTTCATAAAAGATTCAGGCTGAACATGTAGGTCGGTGGTTGAGTGCTTGCCTTATATATGTGAGGCTCTAGATCCAATCTCCAATGTGGCAAAAAGAAAAAGGAAATATACTGAACTCATTAATAACCAGGACAGTGCAGAATAAAGCCACATACCCTTACCAGTTGGATGAAAACAACAAAACAACCCAAATACAGAAAAAAGCCAACTCTGGCAACACCAAGCATTCATGAAAATGTAGAATAAGAGAAATGCTTATTGCTACCGGTGAGTCTTGGGAACTAGGCATTATCAGATAACAGGCAAGATGTTTATACCTTCTGACCCAGTAACCTACTCTGGGAATTATACTCCAGAGAATTGCCAGTGCATGTGTATCCCAAGTAATCTGTGAAAACGTCTAGAACGTCATTGTTTGTGATGCCTGAGATTGAAACTGAAATGTTCTTCTAAAGTAGAATGAACAGTTTGAAGTATTAGATCCATTCCCAGGAAAAGAAATAACAGAAATATCTGACATCCAGAGATCCACAACAGCATGGAATCTCACAAACACAATGTCTAGTGAAACGAAACACCAGGCAATATAATTTTGTTTATATAACATTCAAAACCAAGAAAAACTAGACATGTAATTTTGAGATGCAAACATAGGCAGTAAAGCTATTAAAAAATACAGAGAAGACTATTACTGATGAGGATAATTACCTGTAAAGGGTAAAGGGGGATTGTGATGAAAAAGGGACATGTGGAGTGTGCATAGGGTGTCACAGGGATTTTAGCAGAGTGGCAATGTTTTACATTTTGTATGGCCCCAGTTATTTGAATGTTCACTTTGTAAGTACTGGCAATTTATATGTGTTTTGGTTGTTTTGTTTTGTTTTTGGTACTAGGGGTCAAACTCAGGACCTTGTGCTTGCAAGGCAGGTGGTGGAACCACTGAGCTAAATCCCCAGCACTTGGCAGTTTATAAATGTATGGATTATTCCTTATTATATTTTCCATTAGGGCTGGGGATTTAGCTCAATGGCACTGCACCTGCCTCACAAGCACGAAGTCCTGAGTTCGATCCCTGGTACCTCCCAAAAAAATTAAATGATAGTTTCCATTAAAGAATAATTTAACCTTAAAGGCATGCCATGACATCATCAGGTAACCTCTCTACCAGGAACAATGACAAAGTCTGACAGGACTTTTGGCAAAGACATAGGGCATCAGATGAGTTCTCATTGCCAGTGGGAGTGAAAGCAAGAACGGACACTTTGGAAGGTTCCTAAGCATTATCTCCTAAAGTGAATGCCTGTGAGCAGAGAGAAATGAGACTGGGGGACAGGAACAAAGAGGGAAAATGATAAAATGGAGCAAGAAAATGCACCTGAGCAGGACTGATGAACACGTCTGCGAACTGCACAGCGTGATCACGTGACATCTGCATTTGTCTGTCGTAAGACTAATAATGAGCAAACAGGAAGGAGGAAGAGGTGCCACACTGGAGAACGTGCTCAGAGAGCCCACTCACACTGATCCGTGTCGCAGAGCCACTGTAGGAGGTGCCAGAGAGGGACCTTCATTTGAAAGGAGAGACCGCAGATTGGATTTCACAGCCCAGCAGAATTTTCTCACTGGTTAACGACTCCTATCATCCTTTTCAGTTTCATTGCTGAGAGCCATCTTTACTGAAGGCATATTATTTCCACACCCTCCCCATTGCCTCTACCCTGAAGACATTTGGTCACTCAGGCAGAGTTACGTTCCTTAGAAGTTTCTTGCAGGATACATTCGAAGTGGCCGAAGGCTGACTTGTGAGATTTCTAGGAAGATATCACAGTATTGAATTAGGACTAGAGCTTCCACTTGACCCACGTATTCCTTACTTGGTATCTTCCTGAAGGAATTGAGAGCATCATACCACAGCAATATATGCTCACCTGTGTTTATAGCAGCACAGTTTGTAACAGCTAAATCTTGGAAACAGCCCAAATGCCCATCCATTAACAAATGCATAAAGAAGATGTGGTTTTTTAATGCATGGAGTACTACTCTGCCATAAAGATGGATGAGCTTCAGACATTTATGGCTAAATGGATGGACCTTGAGACCATACTCTTAAGTGAAATAAATCGCACACACGTTTATATACCACATTGTTTCTCTGGTGTGAGAAACCGAAAGTGGAAATAAGGACTAAAATGTATAATAGATACTGGGAAATGGGAAGAAAATGTTCATATGAGAAGAGGAACAAGGGAGGGGCGAGGAAAGGAAAGAAGAGACAAGAAAAAATGGATAAAATGGAAACAAAGCTTTTGTGTATAAGGAAGGCAAGAGGGGGTTGAAGGGAGGGGAAGATGGGGGAAAAGAAGCAAGATATAATGTGTACAGGTACAAATTCTCTGTGTTGAATATATTTTATCTAAAATGTACCAATAAATGTTTGGCTTAAAAAAATTTTCCTTTAAAAAAAAGGCTGATTTGTACTCCCTGGGCAAGTTTTCTGTACTATGGGACTTTGAGGTTGGGAAAAGTCTGCCTCTAAACTGGTTTTTGCAGTTGCCTGAGTGTGACCTGAACCTTAATGTCTATGACATCCATCTATGCTCCGAAATATAATGACTCTCTATAAACATAAAAGCTCCTTCTTTCCAAAGTCTTGTAAAGAGTGTGTCCTTGTAAGTTAAAGGACATTGCATTTGTGCCATGCCCCCCTCTTCTTTGTACAGAAATGAACTTCTTTGTATACTTATTCAGAAGGCCATGTTTCTTTCCCCATCTGCCCCTTTATCCCTTCCTGGGTGGGGGCTCTGTAGTTGATATTTGTTTTTTCTGCTCAACATGTGTTTCTCAAAGAATGCACGGCAATTTTTACAATTATTATTGACTTAAATAGTTTTTGTAACTGATACTTAAAAGCACAAAAATTGTATTTATGGGGTGCCTTGTGATTTGATACCTGTACATACTGTATAATGTTTGAATGAGGTTAAGCATGTGTGTCTCCTCAAACAGTTATTGTTTTGTTATGATGAAAACATTCAAAATTATTTGTTCTTTACATAAACAGCACATCGTTATTGTCTATACTCATCCTGTTTTACTTGGTAACACGCTAGAACTTATTTGTATCTGAATACAAGGGATATAAAAGAGTGTGTAACATTATGAATATTTCTTGAATGAAAATAGAAAATAACTCAATTTTTTTTGTTTTTGAGACAGGGTCTCACTATGTAGTTGAGTCTGACCTGGAACTCACTATGTAGCCCATGCTAGTCTCGAACTCACAGCGATCCTCCTGCCTCAGCCTCCCAAGTGCTGGGATTACAGGTGTGCGCCACCACACCCAGCTGAAAGTAACTCAATTTACCCAAGCCATAGAACTGTAAGAAAGACAATATGTAAACTCAATTTTGATTAGATCTGTACCATTCATTTCTTTTCTTTTTTTGGTACCGGGGATCAAACTCGGGACCTTGCCTGTGTGAGGCAGGCGGCAGAACCACAGAGCTAAATCCCCAGCTCTTCATTTCTTTTTCTTTTCCTTTTTGAAATTGGTTAAGGCCATGGAAGAATTGCAGTTGCAGTAACAGTACAAGAACCAATGACCCCTTTCCTGTACTGCTCACTCGGCCTGTGGCAGGCACATCGGCTTTGTCTGCTTCCCTATTTGCACCATGATGTTTTCTGAACCATTTCCGTTTTAGGCTCCCTGTCCCACCTTGCACTTGTGAGGAAGGTGTGGTGTCACTGAGCTAAATCCCCAGCCTTTTTCTCAACCATGTCTAAGGAAGGTACAGACATCCTGACTTCACCTGAACTCTTTAGCCCGTGATTGCTAAGAAACAACAGGCAGGTTTTATACCTAAGAAAATTAAGATTAGTTCAGATTTCCTTAGCTGTTCACCAAATTACTTTATGGGTTTCCCCCAGCCTGTGTCCCACCAAGGATCATGCACTGCCTTTGGTTGCTGCCTCTTCAGAAGACCTGTCCTTGTAGCCCTGTCCTACCAGTACAGCCCTTGAGAAACGCTTAAATCCACTGCAGCATTTTGTGTTCACAGCCTCATCACTCTGGCCAACCTTCCTCCTTCGGGATTAGCAAATGCAGGAGCAGAGGGGATTCGCTCAGAGGTTAATGTCTACACCACGGAGGAGAACGTCTGTACCATTGAGGAGAACTTCTATACCACGGAGGAGAATGTCTACACCACGGAGGAGAACATCATCTACGTCATCTACGAAATGCAGGATCCAAGTGAGCGTTACTGCTCTATTGGCAGGGGCAGCAAGCCTGACTCCCTCTGGCTTGTTACCTTTGCCTGATGTTGGTTTCAGCCCCTTCATTGTTCACCTTTCATGTTGTTCACCATTGTCCTTTTCAAAACCAGTAAGTATCTGGTTTTGCAGGTTTTACCCTCAGCCTCCTAAAAGCCTGTTTCCATTTTCAGAAGATAGCACACTTGGGAATTCACCTGTGACCTATACTGACCTTAGACATGTTATTACCTCTGTTTTCCAGCCAGCAGGGCACCCAACCCAGAGACTTCAAATTCTGGGCTTTAGAGGTCAGAAGTGATTTTATACAGATTGAGAAGTTTTTGGTTTGATACTAGGGATTGAACCCAGGGTTTGGCCCTAAAAAACATTTAAAAAAATTTTATTCTGAAACAGATGGTTGCTAAGTCAGTAAATTCCCCAGGCCTGTCTCAAACTCAGGATCCTTCCACCTCAGTCTGCCAGAGGCTCCCCCTCCCCCTCCCCCTCTCCTTTCCACCTTTCTTTTTGTGACAAAGGTGTTTTGTTTTGTTTTTTTTTTCTCGCTAAGAAACACGGAGTGACCAGGAATATTTCTTCCTGGTGAAAGAGGTCAGAGACCTCCAGGAATCCGTACCATTGGTGTTGGTTCCCTTGATGGAAAATAGTGGTCTCTGTGTGTAAATTCCAAGATGACAGAACTATGTTTGTCTGCTTATTACTGACTCCCCAGTGCCTGGCCTGGTTCTCATGCAGAACAGAAACTGACTCACTGTCTTCAGAAGTAAGACTCAAATAAGCAGGTTAGCTTCCTGGAAAGGCTTTTCCAGTGAAGAGCTCAAAAGAGCTTGAGTCTGTACCTTCATTACTTGAAGAGTTTGCAGGCACCCACATCTGCTCTTACTCAGCCATAGCGGCCGTGGTTTCTCAATATGTCTTCCCCTGCAGGCCCCTGACAGGCTGCTGCTCCTCTGCCTGCTCCCTTCCTTCGGGGGAGCCCTCCTAGCTCATAAAGAGCACACCAGCTCTGTGGCCCTGTTCCTGCCTGAACACTGCCCCTCTCCAGGTGAGGGCTCCCTTGCTGTTGCGCTGTTTGCAGGAGAGGTGGGTCCTGCAGGATGAGACGGCCTGCTTGTCTCCAGTCTTCCTGGCCACCTGTATATGAATTTTGATGTGGGGGCTGCATCTAGGTGTCGTAGAGAACACTGGTCTGCTCGAGAAAGACATGTAAAGGAGATCATTTTATAAAGTCCATTACAGGCAGCAGCTCTCACACAGGCTGAAAAAGTTAATCAAACATGTTTTCATGTCATGAAATTCTATCAGGGAAAAAAACTTCAGAACACATTTGAAGCAGGTCAGTGGTTTTCCCCAAAAGTGACTCTTATCTTATACTTGTCTTTAAACAAGGGTTTGTGTACAAAGAAGATCACTGCAATGGACTTCTGTAGAATAGATTTATTTATTTTTTGGTACCAGGGATCGAACTCAGGACCTTGCCCTTGCCAGGCAGGCACCATGCCACTGAACTCCATCCCTGACCCTTTGTAAAAGAGGATTTACATTAATAGAGAATAATTAAAAGGAGCTGAAGCATGTAAAAGGCAAAAAATGGTCTCTCTCAGCTTTTTGTCCACATGGTGGAGCTATTGTAGATAGGTAAGTTACCTGGATATCTTTGTAGGGAGTTAGATGGGGACCTGGAAGAACCAACATGGAGGACAATCAAGACACATTCACTGAAGGTCAGCACTACAGAAGAAAAATTACTATACCTTCGTGCTTTCCCTAGGGATGCTCCTTTTAATTATTTTTTCCATTTTTTAAAAAATTTAAATTTCATCATGATACCAATGTTTTCTTATCCTCCCCATAGGAAAAAAATGAAGACTTAAGAGAGGTTAAAGTCAAAGTCAAGGGCAATGATAGGATGTAGCATTAAGTCTAGACTGGAACCTGGTTTTCAAGATAGGATTTTCTGTACATGAAATAGTTTGTATGGAGAAGGTGGCAAAGGGTTGGGGGCAGAGGTGGGGGAGAAGGCACTACAAAGAGCCTACAAGGTGGTACAAAGTAATTCAAAGAATTAAAAATAGTGCACCTATAATCCCAGCACCTGGGAGACTGAGACAGGAGGATTATAAGTTTGAGCCCAGCCTTGGAAACTTAGTGATTTAGCCAGAATCTGTCTCCAAATTAAAAAAATAAAATAAAATAAAGGGTGATGGTGGATGGGGATGTAGCTCAGTGTGAAAAGACCCCGCAGATTCTGGTAGGAGAAGGCCCCTGATCTTTTTAGAATTGAAAAAATGAAGTCTTACCATATTTTCTCTACCCATTATTTCTACCAAAGGGGGAAATTGTAAGCAGGTCAGCTCTCAGATGGACTCAGAACACATCAATTCATACGAACAGAAATTGTTTACCCCCTTTTGAATATCATAAGAGGATATATTTATGGAAATAACTCAATTTAAAAAATACTATAAGGGCTGGGGATTTAGCTCAGTGGTTCTGTAGCCTACCTCCCAAGTGCAAGGACCTGAGTTCAATCCCCAGTACCAAAAACAAAAACAAAAAACCCACTATAATTTACATACAGTAAATTTTAAGCATATGCCTTGAGTTTGCCAAATGTACAACTTGAGGTGAATACCACGTCAAGCAAGATATAATACATTTCCAACATCCTGAAATACATAAGTTCAAATGCTTTTAATGTCTATTCTCAAAGGTGATCTGATTTTAAAAATCAAACAACACAAATTTTTGTCTCCACATTTCTATTGAAAAAATCTGGATCAAAAAAAAAAAGTCTGGATCCCTCTGAGAGAAGTGAAGATACTCTAATAATATAGGGGGACTAGATGTAACTCCCAAACATCTAGATAAGCCCAAGTGCTGAGATCGTGTTCTCCAAAATTGAAGAATGAATTCTAGAAACAGTGGAGGTTAAGGGTAGGGAAAATTTATTGAGAGAAAGAAAGCTTCTGTTTAAGAGAGTCAGAAGGGGGTCCAGAAAATGGTTTGCCTGCTCACCCCACTTCTCAAAGGTGTTGTATGGCATAAAACCATGAGGTGAGGTAGGTTCAAAGTGGGACAAAACTATAGTCAACTAGTACGATTATAAGTACAGTCGCTTAGGTAATTCTGATCCAATGAGAAATCACAACCAATAAGATTCTGACAAATATAGTGGCTTAGATAATATTAATTAAATGGGGATCCATTGGAGAAGCAAGTCAGTAGCAAGCATACACTGAATGAGCAAGGGTATTTGGTGGTGAGGGGTGGGTCCGGGATCTTTCATGAAAGATCTTGGTCCTCAGCCTAGGTGATCTATACCTATTTAGAATATCAGTCACTGCTATCCATCCTATGTGGGTGTGGTAGTTTCTCTCCTTTCGCAGTACTGTCAATGAATGTGTTTTAACTGCCCTCCCTGTGGTCTTCTCCTGGGCTGGCCCTTTCCAGATGGCCTACCAGATATCTAATTAATTTACCTATCTGCAATACTAGGATGGTCATTTTTAAAGTTTTCAGTTAGCTTTCCAGACTCTGTTGAGAAGTGCTGAGAGGAGCAGCCCGCATTGGTTGAGTTTTTTTTCAGAGCCAGGAGGACCCAGATTTCTGTGGGGTTTTAGTGGAAAACCTGTGCAAGGGAGAAGCATGAGTTTCAGGTTTCTGCATCCTCTGTATTTCTGTATCGTCCGCACTGACTGCCAATATCCAGTCTGCTCTGTAACAGAGACACAGCCTGGGCCCACAGATGGCCCATAGGTAGCTAAAACCAGGATGAGCTTGGCATTTCAGCCTTCACTGTCAGTCTCCTTTGTTACCTTGAAACTTCTGAAAAAAATCGTGCTCAGCTCTGTGGGCATGTTAATCACTTAGGGCCTGATATAAGGTTCATTAGCTCTAAATTTACCAATCCTGTCTCATCCCCCTTGCAGAATGGGGACACCAAGATAAGACTGTCTAAAATAACTGTCAGGATTTTCAAGGACATAGCATCCACACCCTGGGACAATTGCTAGAAATCTGGGCTATTGTCCTACGCCTGCAGGCACCTCAGGTTCCAGGAAAAGCGGAGCCTCACTGAACACCCATGAAGACCTCACTGCTCAGGCCTGAGTCAGCACTGGGGGGAGGGCCAGGACCACTGTCCCTGACCAGGAGCAGTTAGTTACCCAATGATGGGAGCCAAACTGCCCCTCAGGGTGATGTCTGGCCTAGGACTTTGCGGAACCAGTCCTGAGTCCAAGCAGACTAAAACTTGACAAGGGCTACCTGTCCCACCAGCTGTACAAACCCCAGCTATGCAAACCCCCACTTATCTAAAAATCACGACCTTCCACCCTCCCCCGAGGCCGATCTGAAACCTTTTAATCTGTACTTCCCTTGGAATCCCTTCAGCAAGACTCCTTTCCTGTCCTTGCCCATGGCAGAGCTCTTGGTAGCCTTGTGGCTGGGTGGCTGAGCCAGGTCTGTGGGACCCCAGAGGCAGGGCTTTCACTTTAAATCTTTTACTTCCTGGTGAATCTCTTTTTGAGACAGGGTCTCACTGTGTAGTTGAGACTGACCTGGAACTCACTATGTAGTCCTGGCTGGTTTTGAACTCTCAGTGATCCTCCTGCCTCAGCCTCCCAAGTGCTGGGATTATAGGTGTGCGCTGCCATGCCTGGCTGGTGAATATCTTTTTCTAATTTTCTTCCTGCAGCGCGACTCCTTTTTCTTCTTCATTTTTTTTTTTTTAACCCAGAGAGGACAGTAAGATTAAAAAGTACTTATTTAAGGTATTGACATACAGTAGTGGGACATTTATTTAATTGTGCACATTATTTGAATATAATCACTGTTCTGTGAGTCACCATTGTGAAATCTTTTATTATAGGTTTCTATTTTACAATGTGCAACATGAGAATTTGGCATGTTTTTCTTCTGTAATTTATACATTTTTGCATTTGTGCTTTTTCATTCATTTTAAATCTAAATCATGTAAATAGAAATTTTTACACTTCAGTACAGTGTTCTGTTTTGCCTTGCTTTGCTGGCCCTGAGGATTGAACCCAGGACTTTCACTGAACTACATCCTCAGCCTTTGTTTTGGTTTTCATTTTGAGATAGTGTTTCAGGAAGTCAGTAAGTTTCCCAGGCTTGGCTGAAACTTGTGATTCTCCTGCCTCAGCCTTCTGAGTGCTAAGATAACAGGCATGTGCCACCACTCTGGCTGCAATGCCTTTAAGGAGGCAACGCACACTGTTTTGATTTCAGGATTGAGGAAGCTGCAGGATCTCCTTATTCTTTGCAGAAACCTCCTGCATTACACAAGGTAAAAAGAAACTGATCACACCCAAGTTTAACATCCTTGTCCCACACTGTAACTTCAAAACTCTGATAGTCTGAATAAGTGCTTTGTTAACATCAGAACAATGTATATATATCACACTGGGACCTCGGTAGCTTATTTTCCTAAACTTCTGAGGCAAAGACAGGTTTGTTTCTTTGCCTAGAATGTTCCATTCTCAGCAGGCATTGCTCAATAAGTATTTATTTTATTTTTTTCAGTAAGTATTTGTTAAAATAATGCTTGCTGTGCCTGGCCAGATGGCACACGCCTATAATTCCAGCCACTTGGGAGACTGAGGGGAGCATCAGAAGTTCAAGGTCAGCCTGGGCCACTCAGGGAGACCTTTGCTCAAAGTGAAAATAAAAGAGAGATTGACCCTTTCTTTAGCTTCGCGGTAGAGCTGCTTACCTCGCATTGGGTTCCATCCCCAGTTCTGGGGAAAAGACGTTGTTGAGTGGCAGAACTGTTCAGGAGAAATCGTTAAGCAAGGCTCTCACAAATACCCCATCATCCTCTAGTCCTCTGTTCAGTTTGCTCATCTGTAAACCTAGAGGGCTGCCCGGGTGATCAAAGTCAGTTCCCGCACCAGCCACCTCAGTCTGCCTGAGCTTTCAGGCCGGGGATCCCCCAGTTCTGGGGAAAAGACGTTGTTGAGTGGCAGAACTGTTCAGGAGAAATCGTTAAGCAAGGCTCTCACAAATACCCCATCATCCTCTAGTCCTCTGTTCAGTTTGCTCATCTGTAAACCTAGAGGGCTGCCCGGGTGATCAAAGTCAGTTCCCGCACCAGCCACCTCAGTCTGCCTGAGCTTTCAGGCCGGGGATCACCGAAGATGAGGCTTTGGGACATATCTTAAAATAGCCCAGCAGATAAGAAACATTCCTTCTAGCCCAGGATTTCCCCAGAATCTGCTTCCATTAGTAAGTGGATAAAATCTCGCAAAAGGATTAACCTGTTGAAGATCTGATTTCCAAGCCTTCTTCCTCCCAGTGTTCTGATGCAGAGGTGTGGCACAGAGATAAGGCGTGGAACTCTGGGAGAAGGCATCTCTGTCCATAAAACAGCTTTGGAGAGAGGGTCAGCAATGAGCAGATCTGGAGGAGCAAAGGCTGCCATCGAGAAGCCGAGAAACTAGCTCCTACTTCACTGGTGAGTTCAGTCGTCTGCCGACTCAGGCCGGGTTGGGAACCTAGCCCTGCTGTCTGCCCCGGGTGTCAATGAGCAGGATGATGTTTGATCGCAGCAATGAGGGGAGGTCCACATAAGCAGTTCCTTGGGTCTGACGTTGTTTAAATGGAGTAGTAGAACCACATAGCTGCATTATTTAAGCTTTGTCTTAAGGCAGTGCAGCCTGGCAAATCGGAACCAAAAAACCCCGAGGAAACAGAGCGGTGCCTTTGGATTAAGCCGTATTTCTTGAGGCCAGTATTTATAGGTATGATATAATAATGTGGGAACATGGGTGTCAAGGGTATGGCCATGTTCAGTTTTGCTCATTGACTTTTGTGACTTGTAAAAATATTTGTGAAAAATTTCGTAAATATTTTAACTCACCGAGTCAAGTGTAATTGAACGGTCTTTGAAAGAGGAGCCTCGTATTGGCTGTTGCCCATTCGAGGTCCGTGTTAGAAACTACTGAGGCTGTGAAAGTCTGTGCGTGCAGCAGACTTGGTTTGGGGGGAATGGAAGGATTTGTCCAGGCTGGGACATGGGCAGAGGGCCTCTGCAGTTGGGAGGGGCTGGGGAGCCACTGAATAACTTTAAGGTGTGGGAGAGATTTAGAGAAACCCATTACTCAAAACATTGTCCCCTCCCTAAGAAGATTCTCCTACTTCTCCCTGTGAGCAGCAGGAAGTGGTGGTGGGGACCTTGTCCTCTTGCCCTGTGTCCCTCCGATGACCCTCTGCTTGCAGTGGCACCCAGGATCTGCCTGAGTCTCCTGTTGCTTCCCCCAAACCCCTCAAATCTGTCCTATCCTCACTGTGAACTTCTGGTTAATTCCTCTTCTTTTCTTGTTTTGTACTGGGGAATTGAACCCAGAGCCTTTCGAATGAGCTACATCCCCAGCCCATTTTTTACTTTGAGACAGAATGTCTCCAGGTATTTTAAGTTGCCCAGGCTGGGGTTTAACTTGTGATCCTCCTGCCTCAGCCTCCCAGAGAGCTGGGATTGCCGAGATGTGTCAACACACACAGCTACTTTGGGTTGATTTCCTGCTCCATTGAGGAAGCCATCAGCCCAGAGCCCCCCAACAATCAACCTGCTTAGCAGGCTCATCGATTTGGTACATGCGTTCTTGGCTAAGGCAGAACTGCTAGCTGGGCACGTCTCCATTGCTGCAATGCTCAGCAAAATTTCCCCTTCTGCATTTCTTTTCTTCTTGATCATTTTCAGATCATACAAACATATGTTGTTTTTGTTATTAACAATAAAGTGACTCTACTTCCCACAGCCCTGTCCATTTTTGATCTTTGCCTTCAATCTCATTGACAGCGCTTCCTGTTCCCAATTACTGTCTGGTTTCCTTTTTCAAGATTTTTTTTATATGTTAATTTTGAAATTTTGTGAGAGGGTCTTTTAGTTACCCATTCGAAACCTGAATTTGTGATTTGTTTTCTCCTACCTCAGCCTCCTGAGTAGCTGAGATTGTGCAGTACCACCACTGCAGGTTTAGTTTTGTTTTTCACTATGGTAAACACGTGTACCTTATCAATCTTATATTGATATTCCTGTGGGGTAAGGAGATCTAGCTGTGGTGACAATACGGTGGATCCATTGCCCTCGTTGGCAGGCAGGGGTGGTAAGGAAAGAACCATGAACCAGTCACGCTTGGGTCACCGCGTGTCCCCGGCTGTACAGAAACAGCTGTGCAGTCAGGGCTGGAAGTGCAGGGCTGGCAGCCTAGCACTGTCGTGGAACCACAGCCCTCTGGGCGGGAGCTGTTCACAGAGGGCAGTGCCTCCTGAGGCTCCTGTAACTCAGATGACAAACAGGAGGCCCCTGAGCTGCCCCGTGTGGGCGTCTGTGAGACACAGTGAGGCTGGGGAGCCGGGCCTGGGCCCGAAAATGCAGTTCTGGGCGCTGTGCAGTTGTTTAACATCATGGAGCTTTGGTTCCACGTCCTCGTCTTGCCTATTGGTCATGGTGTCCTCTCCTTCAGACACCTTTCCCCGCAACCCGTATTCCCTCAGTAAGAACTTCATGTGCCAGTTTTTTTTTTTTTTTTTTTTTTTTTTTTTTTTTTGGTACTGGGGATCGAACTCCGCACCTTGGGCTTACGAGGCAGGCAGCAGCACCACTGAGCTAAATGCCCGGCCCTCTTCAGTCACTTTTGAGGAACTTCCCTTCACTCTCTGATCTTTTCCAGTCAAAATGAATCCTCTCTTCCTGAGCCTTGTGGGTCCATGTTTATCTGTAAAATCAGTGCTTAATTTGGGATAAAGGAGTTTATGGCTCCAAGTTGCTTTTCTTTGTTTTGTTTTGTTTTGTTCTGAGACAGGGTCTTGCTGTTGTAGTCCAGGCTGGCCTAGAACTCAGCATGTGACACAGGCTGGCCTTGAACTTGGAATGATTCCCCTGCCCCAGCCTCCTGACTGCTGGGATTACAGGCACGTGCCACCACTTCTAGAAACTCTGTGGTCTAAAAGTTGGGTGCTGTCTAAGATGTCAGTCATTTGTAGCAACTTAACTTTTAACTGAGATCATCTTAAATGCAAGACATTTCACATCTCTTGAGTTGTACCAGCCACACTTGAAGCGCTCCGTGGTCCCTGAGGGTAGTGGCTGCTGCACTGCCCAGCGCTCCCAGAGAATGACTCCCGATTCAGTTGGACAGCGCTGTCCAGGAGGGAAGAGAGGCAGAGACCACACCGTCACGCTCACACCCTCACACACACACACACGCACTGCTACGCACACAGACAGAGCCAGACGTAGAAGGGGAAATAGGGGAAGGCAGGGAAGGCTGCGGTTAGGACTGAAGAGGGTGGTGACACCGAGGCGCTGGTTCATTGCTTTACATGGAGGGTGGACCGAACCTGCAGTGTGAGGAGCAGACGTGGACGTGGGGCCTGCGGAAAAGGGGAACGTGGACGTGGGGTAGCAAGGGAGTGAGGAATGGGACAGACTGCAGCTGGAGGCACGGCCCGGAGGTGAACGTGAAAGTCGCCCAAGGTGCTGTGGCCAGATGGGTGGCAGAGAGAAGCAGAAGACACCGCGAGACAAATCCACCGAGGCTCTGTTAAGATGAGGAGTACGAGGAACTGGGTCAGAACCCAGGGTTTCTCCTTTTCCCGAGGGAGCTGTGTGAGCCTGGGAAGTGAAGCGGTGCTGTGGTCTGATTACATATTTACAGTTTCCCTCATCTGGTCTGACTTCATCAGTTAGCTGCTTACCCACGTGTATCTCCGCCTAATTGCACAATCCCGGATTCTTTCTATCCTCTGAGTGTTAAATCATGTCTCATTAGGCTCAGTGTATTAGTCGTAACTGGTGGAATTGAATGAAATGTTCCGAAAAGTTATTTTCATTGACTTACTGGGCTTTGGCCCATCTGAGAGTATAATCAAATTTATTATTAGTGTCTCCCAAGTGAAAAAGGGCATGACTGAATTCTGTGTGAGCCTTCGGACATTTGTTCTCTAGGTGGTTGAGGTGGGAACAGTAGTGTTGCTGTCAAGTGTACAAAGGCAGAGAGGAACAGAATAGCAAGAAACCAAATAATATACTTTTTTTTTTTTTTTTTATTTTGAGAAAGGATCTCACTATGTAGTTCACACTGCTCTGGAACTCACTTTGTAGCCCAGGCTGGTCTTGAACTCGCAGCGATCTTCCTGCCTCAGCCTCCCCAATGCTGGGATTACAGGCGTGCACCAACACACCTTGAATGATACTTATTTTCAATAAAAGAGCTCTAGTGCAAGAGTATGGGAAAATTTTCACTCTGGAATTCTGGAAGGACTGTTCAAGATTCTGGTTTGAGCTCTTTTTTTTTTTTTTTTTTTAATGGAAGAGAAGGATTTAAACCAATAGGCTGTGGGACATCCTGCATGATGGCCCCGTGATTGGAGTGAGTTGGAGTCCAGGACTGTGGAAGGGGGAGGGTATGGCGTTACAGGCTTGCAATCCTAGCACTTGGGAGGCTGGGGCAGGAGCTTAGTAGATTCAAGCCCAACCTGGGCCACTTAGTGAGGCCCTTTGTGAAAATAATCAAACCAAACCAACGATAAGAAAAACAAGATGGGGGCCTAAGGCAAAGATCTCCTTCAACCTAGGTTAGTGTAAGACCCTAAAGTTCATTCACTATGTGGGCCAGGGACAGGCTGAAGAAAGACATTTCAGTGGTTAGAACGGTACAGGCTAAATGTTGTCAACTCATTTTATTTCAGAAGAGGTGGAAAACAGCTGGGTGTGGTGATACACATCTTTAATCCCAGAACGCTGGAGGCTGAGGCAAGAGGGTTCCAAGTGTGAGCCCTTTCTGGTAACTTAGGAACTTAGCAAGACCCTGCATCCAAATTTAAAATAAACATGCTTGGGGTGCAGTTCACTTTGAAGGGTCTGGGTTCAACCAAGTCCCGAGGCTGCTGCAGAAGGCGTTTCCTCTGGATGTGGGTCAGGGCCTCAGCGTGCAGAGCCTACTGGTGTCTCCAGGAAGCCCATCATAGGCTGCACAGCCAGAAGTGGAGTGCCCTTTGCTTCTTGGGAGAAATTACCGAATCTTTAGACCACACAGGGAGCTCATGAAGTACTAGGCAGCTCACTCATGCTCATGTGGCTTAATGAGTCAGAGCAAAAGTTAAATTCCAGCCTGGAGTGCGAGCACACGTAAGTTCTGATAGTCCCAGCTTTCCTGTCCATGAATGGGTTAAAAGCAGCCGCCTCCAGCCTTGAATGCACGAGAATACTGAGCGCAGAGCTTGCTTCACATCGCTCAGCTAACGGAGCTTATGCTGTTAGCTAAGGCTGTTAATGTCTTAGGTGAGTTTTCAAAGTTCCCCCCAGCTCTTTGGCTCAGTAGGCCAATCGCTTGCATGAGACAGAGCAGGTGAGCTTAGTGCTTTTATCAGTGAGGAAATCAAGGCTCTGAGGGGCTGTCACGCCGAGGGTCACTCAACTTTGTGAGTGTCAGGGCTTGCATCCGAACCCAGGTTTCCTTGAAGTATTCTCTTGACGTTCCTCAGTAAATGCAGTCGGACCCAGTGCTCCCGGGAGCATGAGGAGTGAACGCTCCACGTGCTCGCTCAGTCAGTCTGACCACAGGTGAACGTGGCCCCGAGCCTGGCTGAGGCGAGGCTCGAACCCCTGCCGCCCATCCCTGCCCGTGGAAGCCTGGTGTTTGCTCTGAGCCACGCTCACCATCGCTGCCTCTGGCTGCCTTCTCTGCGGGGTCAGAGCCCGAGTCAGATTGGAGGCTGCGTGTGGGGAAGGATGGGAAATGAAGGGCTGGCTTGGCGGACAGCGCTCCCCGTCCTCCACTCGGAGCTGACCCGGCTCCGAAGCCACTCACTGTCTGCCCCCCGCCCCAAGAGCAGGTGCCTGTGACCCACAGGGAGGAAGGAGAAGCTGCGGGCCGCGCCCTGAGACCTGAGCAGACTGCGTCGGTCAGCATGGTCCTTCACCTGCAGGCAGTCGCCTTAGGCCTCCTGCTGCTGCAGACAGGTGAGTGAGTAGCGGCGGGCGTCTGGGGTGGTGGGGCTGGAGGAGGACAGGCGCCCTGGGCTTCGTAGGACGGTCACCTGCTAAGCAGGGAGCAGAGCGCCAGGACGACATCTTACTCCAAATCCATTGGTGGCTGCTCTGACTGCCCCCGCTGATGGCTAAGTGAGCGAGCTGAGAGGAGGAACACAGGTGCGCTTTGTACTTCCCATGCAGGGGCGGGAGCTGGGCAGACGGTGCACGGGCGAGGGAGGCTGCGTTTCAGTACATTCTTTGTGCTTGGTGTTTTAAAACCCTTTCGAACCATTTCATTTAAAATAATTTTCTGTCTGTCTTCCTTCTTTCTCTTGTACTGAGGATTGAACCCAGGGCCTTCATACTGATCTATATTTCTGGCTCTTTTTATTTTTTTTTATTTTGAGACATGGTCTCAGTAAGTTGCCCATGTTAGTTTTAAACCTGTGATCCTCCTACCTCAGCTTCCCACAGTGCTGTGATTACAGGCACGCACCACTCACTCTACCTGGCTATATTATGATTGAAAGCATTCTATGAAATGTCTAAACATCTCCTAAATTTGTAAGACTAATGTTGGAGGAGTGGATTGTGGGAGTTTATTAATTATAATAACACGCATTGTACTTGTACTCCAAAGAATGATTTGAGGCTTGAATTAGAAGAATTCCAGTGATAGCCAGGCGTGGTGTTGCACACTTGTAATCCTCACACTGTGCGAAGCTGAAACAAGAGGATCACAATTTGTAGCCCAGCCTCAACCACTGCAATGTAGTGAGACTGTGCTGAAAATACAAAATAAAAAGGCTGGGGATGTACCTCAGCCCAAAGGCCATGGGTTTAGTGTTCAGTAGAGAAATGTAAAAGTCTAGTGAAAAAAATTCTCCTATTTTATAGAATAGTGATCATTTTTTCTGCACATTTCCCAAATTCACATCCCAATCCAATAAATGATTATATACTTAGTAAATCTCAGATTTAAGAGATACCTTGAATGTATTTGTTAAGGTATCTGTATAAAGATATCTGAGGTATGTCTGTCTTCCATTCTGTCTTTTTTTCCTTCCTTATTTGAGACAGGGTCTTGATATGTAGTTGAGGCTGGTCTTCAATTCACTATGTAGCCCAGCCTGGCCTTGAACTCAAGGTTTTCCTTCAGCCTCCCAAATGTAGTTACTATTATTATTATGATTTTTGTTTGTTTGTTTGTTTGTTTTGAGATAGGGTCTCAGTATGTAGTTGAAACTGACCTGGAACTCACTATGTAGCCCAGGCTGGTCTGGAACACACAGCAGTCCTCCTGCCTCAGCCTCCTGAGTGCTGGGATTACAGGTGTGGGCCCCCATGCCCAGCCATACTCTTGGATTCTTGTCTGTAGCTCCTTTTTGCTATGATCCTTTTCCTTTGGGCTCTTGGAATCTGAGGGAGTGTCTTCGTCCCTCCCCTTGGTTTTCTTCCATCATGGTTCTTTCTGGTTCTTTGGTTATAGATGGAATTAAGGGAGTGGAGGGGGTTTATGGATAAATAGTTTAATTTTAAGGATTAAGTAGTTTCTGTTAATCTCTGCTACCTGGGAACTTCTTGAGTTTAGTTTCTTCTTCTTTCTTTGCCATTGGGTTCAGAAGCTGCTTTAGCAGGATTAATTTTTAAATAAAAAGCAATTGAGACCTTCATCCTATCTTTTCCCTGTCACAGGGCCCCCATCCAAGTGCTGGGATTATATGTGTGCACAACCTTGTCTAGTTTACTGTTATTATTTTTAAGTGTATAATTTGGTTCCTGACTGAATATTCTCCAGTTCTGTGGTTTCACTTGTTTTGGACTTGCTTAGTTGCTGGGCTGTGATCAGAAGATGTTTCTGTTTAGACAGTGCTGCTGTCAGCATTTTAAAAGCCCTGTGAGCTGGGCATGGTGACACACACCTGTTGATCCCCTTTGGCAATTTCTCTGTTACAAATCTATCCTCTAGGAAACATAAATAGAATAGTTTTACAATAGAAAGATTTTGTCATGCTCTTTATAATAGTAAAAATTATAACGGTTATGGTGGCACACACCTGTAATCCCAGCACTTGGGAGGCTGAGGCAAGAGTATGGTTGTGAGTTGGAGACCAGCCAGGGCTACATAGTGTGTTCTAGGGCAGTCTGAAATGCATAGTGAGACCCTGTCTCAAAAAATAACAACAACAACAAAACCCAGAATATAATAGTAAAAATGAAGGGCAGCATGAATATCATACAGTACAATAAACTGTCTGATCCACAAATATATCAATGATAACAATGATACTGAGGAAGAATATACTAACAGGAAAATGTTTGTAGTATCAAAACTTTGAAGTTTAATAAGCTATCGCTCGGTGTGGTGTGGCCCACCCACTTGAATTCCCAGCTACCTGAGGCAGGAGCATCTCAAGTTTGAGGCCAAGGCCACTGACTTATTGAGATTCTAACTCAAAATAATTCTCTCTGGGCATAAAGCTCAGGACTAGAACCCTTATAGCTTGCATTCATGAGGCTGGGTTCAGTCTCCAGTATCAAGAAAATAAAATCATGCTGAAAATTCACGTTCACAAAGTACCTAAAGAGAAAAATATGAATGAATTAAAAAGTGGAAAAAAGTGAGGTAAATATTGAGGTCCCAGTCTCCCTCTTCCTGTGTTTCCTTCAGGTGCTGTGTTTTCCACCCAAGTGAGCGCCGTGGTGGGGCAGCTGGTCACGCTGCCCTGCACCTACTCGGTGTCTGGAGGGGCCGTCACATCCATGTGCTGGGGCCGAGGGCCCTGTCCCAGGAACCAGTGCTCCGATACACTTATCTGGACCGATGGACACCAGGTCACCTCCAGGAAAGATGGGCGTTATCGGCTACACGGGCAGATTAAGCAGGGAGACGTGTCCTTGACCATCAGGAACGTAACCGTGGGTGACAGTGGCCAGTACTGCTGCCGTATTGAGGTCCCGGGATGGTTCAACGATATCAAAAGAACCATCACCCTCAGCGTTGTGCCAGGTGAGCTTGCCTTGTTTCCTGTGACCCTTTCACTCAGATTAACTGACATGTGGGTCATTTTCTTTCCTTTAATAGGATCCCCCAATCCTGTTTACCAATAAACACCTGCTCTTTAGAAGCAGAATAACTTTGCTGTGTAGACGGCGCCCCAGACCAGCTTGAGTCAAGGCCGTGAGCTGGAGTCAGCAAGGATCTCTGAGAAGAGCACAGCAGACAGGCTCCTTGGTCCCCGAAATGGCATTCCGTGTTCCTCAGTGAGCTATGTGAATGGTTTTATCAAGTGGAATGTGCTTAAAGAATTGTAGTTTCCCTGAGTTCATGTCTTAGAAGCATGGCTCCTTAAGAAGTACATATTTTATATTGTACAGGTCCAGAGTTCTACCACTTTCACTGCCCCACCTTGGGGTTTTGAAATATATCTTCTGTCATATCAGAAAAGCTGCTGTTCAAATAATTAAAATGACCTTATATAGAAGATGTTTCATTCTAGCAACCATTGATCAGTTGCTTATAAGAAGGGCATGAAATCCAAACATCTGAGAACATTATGTTTCCTTTTGATGTAAGCATCTTAATTTGCTTCAGCGTGTCCTGAAAGAAATAGTTCCTTGAGGATTTCTTAGTTTCTGGTCCTGTTTTCAAATGAATCTCCTTTTATAAGACAGAAACGAAACCCAGTCCTCATGGCCTCTGTGACCTGTCCTTCTGTCTCTGTAAGAGGAACATGGTTCTGCAATCTCTTGGCTTTAGATCTGGTTTGTTTCCCTTTGAAAGACAAGTGGACAAAATCTCTTGTGAGTGAGTAAATTGATGAAGTCAGAAGGGCCAGTAAGTCTGTACATCTCATTGAGCCCACTCTGGGGAAGCTGTGTTGGGGGGCGATTCAGGAAAGCCAGACGGAGAGTGCTGTACCTGGTGTAGGGAGATGTGGGGCAGCAGCTCTGGGAGGAGCTGATATGATTATGATCCCAACTTTCTTTCTTTCTTTTTTTTTTTGGAACTAGGGATTGTGAGTCAGATGCAGCGCCTGTCTGATGCAACTTTCTTTAGTTGTAAAATTGTATTGACCTGGATCAGTTTTTTTTTTTAATGGAATACAATGAAACTAGGAGACTTTTTTAAAAAATCACGCTTAGACTTTTAACAATTTTATTTATTTTGGGTTAGCTGAGATGCTAAGTTGTCCAGGCTGGATTTGAGAACTTGATCTCCTGCCTCAGCTTCCCAGAGCCTAGGATTACAGATGTACAATTTTTTTAAAAAATGTTTATGAAACTACTGCGTGGTCCAGTAAGAGTGACTGTAACTGAGCCAGTGTGACTGCCTCAGCTCTACTGACCCAGCTCTTTGCTTAAATTTTGGTGTGGATCTAAAATGCTGAGTTTATTCTCCTAGGCTTCTCCTCACCAGCTCTTTCTATTCTTACCGTTTCCCAGTTTTGCCTTGGGGCAAATCCCTTGAGTCAGAAAGGTGGGTGAGGTGTTGATTTTGTTTTCATTTTTGTCTGTTGAGAGCCTCTAATCAGATTTTTTGCTTGCTTACTGTCTTTATTTATTTATTTATTTTTGTTTTTGAGACATGGTCTCAGTATGTAGTTCAGAGTGCCCTGGAACTCACTGTGTAGCCCAGGCTGGTCTCAAACTCACAAGGATCCTCCTGCCTCAGCCTCCCAAGTGCTGGGATTACAGGTGTGAACCACCACACCCGGCTGCTTACTTTCTTTTTTATCTTGAGGAATTTTCTAGACTGGAGGCATGGTTATGGATGATGCTGAAGTTTCTGGTTATACCTTATGTCAAAGTTAGCAAATTATACCAAACAGCTAGCGCAGACTGTGTAACAGGTCCCCCAACTGTTTTTGCAAATAAATGTTTATTGTAGTACAGGGCTGTTTTCTGTTTTCTTTCTTTTCTTTTTTGGTACTGGGGATTGAACTCATGGTTCCTTGTGCTTGCAAGGGAGTTGGCCGGACCACTGAGCTAAATTCCTGGCCCTGGGGCTGTTTTAAAACTGACATTGTAGTGTAGTTGTTGCTGAAATTGTGTTTTAGGTCTCCAAGTCTAAAAAATTTACATTCTGTTTTGTTTTCGTGTGCTTCGGATTGAACCCAGGGCCTCACGCAAAGACCCTTTTTATTTATTTTTTATTTTGAATCAGGGTCTCACTAGGTTGTCCAGGTACAACTTGAACTTGGGGTCCTCATGCTTCACCCTCCCAGATTCCTAGGATCACAAGTATGGGTCACCACTCCTGGCAACATTTACAGTCTGGCAATACTTAAATCTTACAAATTTAAGAAAACTGCTTACAAGAGAAAGATGTGCCTGGTTAGAAAGAAGTTTTCAGTCATCTTTGAACATAAAAGAACTACCCTGGTTTAAATGAAATAAGAAAGTAGTTTATTCTGAGCCAAGTCTGCCTGACCATGGCCCAGGAGCATGGATTCAAGTTACCGCAGAAAACTTGCATCATCGCATTCTTAGGGTTAGGGTCCATGGAGGCTGTTTGTCAAATTTAGCTGTACATTCCAGTCTATGTAGTTGTCACAGGATGTTGGGACAGATAGAGATGTTGATAATAAGTGACCAATAGATAGGACCAACTGCCAGGTGTGGCAGCACACACCCACAATCCCAGACATTTGGGAGGCCAAGACAAGAAGATCCCAAGTTTGAGGCTAGCCTGGGCAGTTTATCAAGATCTTATCTCAAAATAAAAGCAGGGAGAGGCTAGGGACACAGCTCAGTGGTAGAGAGCTTTTTATTTATTTTTTTCCCCCTAATTCTGTGTGAAATATTTTTATTCTTTTTTTTTTAATTTTTTAAAAATTGAGTTTATTGGTACATTTTAGGTATACAGTACAGTTACATTCGTTATTGGTATCTTGTACCTTTATATAACAGGTCTTGGTTCTCATTTTTTCCTCTTGTCCCTGCCCTCCCTTCACCCCTTCGTCCCTTTCCTATTTAGAAACACTTTATTTCCATTTTTTTCATTTTCTTCTATTTTTTCCCTTATTACCTTTCCCCTACCCTTCCCACTTTCCCTACACCTGTAGCCCTTTTCTTCCTGTTTCACATTGTCAGTTATCTCATTAGGATCTTATGTACTGTTATAGTTTTTTACACCAGAGAAACTATTTCATATTTACACGTGTGACTTATTTAGTTCACTTAGGAGTATATCCTCAATATGTATCCATTTACCTCTGAATGAATCTAATTTCTCCTTCTTTACGGCTGAGTAGTATTCCATTTTATAGAAAAACCACATCTTTATCCAGTTTCCAACTGATGGGCAAGTGGGCTGTTTCCAAGTTTTAGCTATTACTAGAGAGCTTCTTGCATGCATGAGGCCCTGGGTTTTATCCCTTACTGTACCAAACAAAAGGGTGTGTGTCTGTGAAGCAAAGATAGACCAAGATAACTTGATCTGTGCCATTCCATCCCTGCACCATTGCCACCTTCCTGTCAGCCAAGGTCATCAGTACAGATGTGGCTTCTCCAAGACTGTTCACACATGCTTGATCCATTGCTTTATTGATTCTGCTATTGTACCAGGCACTCTGTTCATGCTTAATTCTAGTCTCAGCTCTCTGCGTGGCTCCCAGAACTTCATTCAGCTGTGTGACTCCTTACACATTTTAAAGGCTGTCAATTTGTAAAGTATAGATTGGCATCTCTAATCCCAATATCTAAAATGCACCATACTCCAAAATCTGAAACTTTTGAGCAATGACATGACAGAACAAGTGGATAATTTTACAGCGTGAAATTTGTTTCATGTATAAAATTATTAAAAGTACAGTATTCTATAAGCTTACCACTTAAATTATGTGTATAGTGTAAAACATGAGTGAATTTCGTATTTAGACGTGAGACCCATTTCCTTGATGTCTTATTCTGTGTGTGCAAATACTGCAAGCATTTTAGAGAAGGGATACTCAAGCTCCAAATCACAGATGGGAAGAAACCTTCCTAGGTCTCGTCTGCCCTCTAACAAAATGTACAAATTTTCCTGCTGGCTCCTCCATGTGGATCTAGCATAGATTAAGTGGCAGGAGTTAGCCCTTAGCTAAGATACTGGTCTCTTGAGTGTTTTCCCTCGGACTGACTGAAGTGAACACTATTTGGTAAACATGCTGGCCTGAGAAGCACTGTTCAGAACAATCGCTTGGCACTGACAGGACAAACCGTAAGCCCAGAGTCTAGACTTCTTCCCTCTGGCAGGTCTTTAGAAAGGGAAATCAGTACTAACTAATATGACATACATGTTTTCATACCCCAAATACTTCTCAATTCAGCGGCTTCCCTCTCTCCCAGCTCTCCCATCAGAGGTTCTAGCTGGACAATGTCAGTGGCCAAATTCAGAGATAGATGGTCCTGCCTAGAGACAGTCTGTCCTTCATGTGGACAGCTACAGTTGCAGCAGGAGGCTGTTGTTTCCTTATGCTCTATTAATTCCTGCTTTCATGTTCATCTCTAGCTCCAGCCACCACCATAAGAGCTCCAACAACACGTCGTGTCTCCACTGCTAGTCCAACAACAGCACATACACAGAGTGAAAAAGCAGGTAAAATGTGATTCGGAGCCCAGATGGGAAGCTAGAGGCCATATAGGGCATTGTGCGACTCTCCATACCTTTCCTCTGTGACGGGTCTGCTAAAGGGAACTTAAACTAATATGAGATACATGTTTTCATCTCCCAGATACTTTTCATTTTAGCTTTTCCACGCCATGCTCAGTGAATCTCCCAGGCCTCCTTTACCAGAACATCTAGTTGGCCATTTTGAACACGAGGTTCAGGAGAGATGGCCCTGCCTAGAGACAATCTGTCCTTGGTGTGCTCAGCTACAGTTGCAGCAGGAGGCTCTTGTTTCTTGTTCTGCATTAATTCTTGCTTTCATGTTGACTTCTAGCTCCAGCCTGGACCACAAGAACTCCAACACCTGGTGTCTCTACTGCTCCTCTAGCACCAGCACATACACAGAGCCTCAAAACAGGTAAAATGTGAACTAGATGGGAGGCTGTAGACCCTATGGGGCATTGTGGACTCTAAGGACCATCCCTCTGACTGGTTTCCTATAAGGGACTTCAGTACAAATATGAGATGATGCTTATTTTTCAGTGTAGCTTCTCCTCATCCAGTATTATCTTCATAGCCCTCCCCCATCAGAACATCTGCTTGCCATTGGTGAAGACCTCATGCAGGAAAGGTGGCCCTGCTTAGAGACAGTCTAGCATGGATGTGCTCAGCTACATTGCAGCAGGAGTTTCCTGTTTCTTGTTCCCCCATTAATCTTGCTTTCATGTTGATTTCTAACTCCAGCCATAACCACAAGAGCTGCAACAACACCGAGTATCTCTACTACTCCTCCAACACCAGCACATACACAGAGCTCCATAACAGGTAAAATGTGAACAGAAGTAGGAGGTCATCCCATGGAGGGTGTAGAACATACAGCCCATTGTGGTAAGACAGAAGTATCATCGATGTCAAGGATTCTTACTTGAGTCTGACACGTGAGCTTCACAAGGTCTGTGTCCTCCCCTCTTCTCAGATGATGTGTACCTTCCTCAGTATTTGAAGAGTGGGGGTGTCTGTTACTTTTTATCACATTCTCAAAAGGATTCCTTATTTGCTATGAAGAGGTGGACCACTGATCTGGAACACCCCGTGTGGGTCTGACCTACTTGGGCGAGGCTCTATGACGAGAAGATAGGGAATGTGGGGAAGAAGAGCCAGGCTAACAGGCTCTGTGTCCTGCAGACTGTTCTGAAGTAATACCTCCAATTAAGGATCGTATTTCAGTGAAACTGTTATTTACTCTGTATACCGGGCACCATGCTGCATGCTTTACAATATTATGTCATATAATTCTCAGGATGCCTGTCACTGCAGAGGGGAGTCAAAGGGAGATTTTAGTGATGGGAAATGACACACGGTCTAAAAAGTAATTGTTCAAATTCATAAAGAGAAAAAGTAATTCAGTTAGGATTTAATTTCTGTTCATTTGAATGTGGGACTGGTGCTTTTAACTACAGGACCGTGGCTCCTCTCACAATCTATGAATGTGTCCTGTTCTGACATCTGTGTGGACAGAGACTTTCTAAAACTACCCTGTCTCTGTGGAGCAGTCAGTGCCTTACAGGGTTTTACCTCAGCGAGCCTTCACCTTAATTTATGTGGCATGGAAACTGCAAAAGGTAGTATTTATACAAAAAAAAAAGGGGGGGGGCCGGGGATTTAGCTCAGTGGTTTGGTGGCCTGCCTCGCAAGCACAAGGACTGGAGTTTAATCCCTGGTAACCAAAAAAAAAAAAAAACATTGAACTTAAAGACTTCAGAGGTTTAGAATATACATGTTCATGTTGTCAATTCCTGTTATGTGTTTCACACCTCAAATTCCCAATGAAAAGAGTTTAGATTTAAAACAAATGGAAATGATTTACAGGCGAAGAGATAGCTTGTCATCCCAAGGACAAGCTTAGGTTCAAATCTATTTCCAGGATTAAAAGAATAACTTCCAAAGGTGATTCTCAAAGCCTCCTGAAACCCTTTGACTCCTTGAGGTGGCCTTGCATTCTGGGCTGTAATGGAAATGTCACAAACTCTTAGCTAGAAAAATAGGTGGAACATACTTCTCTCCACTCCCATGGAGCTATGCATATATTTCACCATGAGGGACCTGAAGGATTGGGCCATACTTGGAAGACAGGGCTTTGGGTTATAAGTGAGATTTTGTTTGTTTATTTTGGGACTGGGGATCAAACTCGGGGACCTTGTGTTTGTGAGGCATGTGGCAGCCCCACTACGCTAAATCTCTGGTCCATAAGTGAGATTCTGGAGGCACAAAAATTTGTTAGAAAAACAGATTTGTTCTATGCAGTTGAATATTCTGAAAATGTGTGAGACTTTCTCAATATTGGTTTAACTTTTTATTATTATTATTTTTTATTATTATTATTATTATTATTATTATTATTATTATTATTATTATTTGATACTAGGAATCAAACTTGGGACCCTGCACTTGTGAGGCAGGCAGCAGAACTGCTGAGCTAAATCTCTGGGCCAGTAACTTTTTAATAATAAATTTGTTCCTGCTAAATGAGAGAGAATTCTAGACTTGGTTTGGAAAACAGGGATAATGTGTTGACTGGATCGAAAGCTGAGATACAGACAGAGGTGGTGGTTTATGTTGCCATATGACCTGGGGGGTGTTCTTAGTTGGCTCTTGTTTTTGTTTTTCGTTTTCTTTGAGACAGGGTCTCGCTATACAACTCAATTTAATGTATAGCCAAGGCTGGTCTCAAACTTGTGGTAATCCTCAGCCTCAACCTCCCAAATACTGAGATCACAGACATGCAACATCACACCTGTCTTACTCTTCTCCTGATAGTTTCCTAAACACTTTCAGTTTAGAATTGTCTTTTACATTACACGGAGGAGGGGAGCACTGCAGCCAATCTAATGCGGGGAAAGCTATCTTACATCTGCATCTGCCTAGGCTTGTGTTAGCTACCTGAAGCAGTCACAGAGTGCTCACTTTGGCAGCTTGTATACAAAACAGTCATGGAAGCCCTAGATGTGAAGTGGTAGGAGGTGGGGAGAAAAGAAAGATGCAATAGAGGAAGAAGTTAAGCTCAAGAGGACTTTTGTGCAGAACTAAATCGGGTGAAGACTGACCATCTGACTCTTGCATTGTCTTGTTTTTAGTTCCTATAGACAGCCACATCCTCTTGCAGTTTTGAGGAGATAAAACAGGAAAAGAGTTCAGAGCATGGGAAAGGGTGGAGCTGAAATGTACAGTTATCTAGACTGGCGGGGAGGGAAACAGAAAGACTGGTGAGGAGCAATCAGGAAAGGCCAGACTGAGGAATTTTTATCCAGCCACCTCCTCAAGTCTGACCCACAGTTCTGTGGTGTTCTCCGAGACAGAGAGCATGGGAAGACCTTGTAAAGACAAGAGACCAACTCTGCAGATAAAGCAGGCTAAGCGATCAGAAAAACAGTTAAGATTGCAGGAAAGAAAGAGACCCATAACTCTGGGTGAGAGAATTCTCAGTGGAATCGTTTTGAGGATGAATGCAAGATGAGTGCGGAAGTTACTCTTCGAAAAAGATGCCTGAGCTGCATATGCAGAAGGAGCTGGGACCAGGGTCTACCAGGGGCCTTGCTTTGAGGGTTGCGAATCAGTGCCCGGGCCAAGATGTTGAGCGATGTTGTCACCTTGGGGAGACATCAAGGCGCCAGTAGTGTACGCGCGATGAGTCTGTCACTGCGTCTGTCTCCCTGGAGCGCTGTGTGGACAAACAACCTCGAACCTGAATATACCTAGGAGACCCAGATGGAGGCTATTATCAGGGGTAGGACAGGTTAGTGGAAACGCCCAGGCCGGATACCCTGAAAGTAAAATGTCACTAGGATAAATAAGTAAAAGGTGTAATGGGTGTCCCACCTGAAATGCTCTGTGGTAGGCTTTGCATTTATAGGATTGGGGACTAGGAGTATAGAAGATAGGGGACAATTCTGTATATTGATAAAGATTGCTGAAATATTTTATAGATCATATTTTCTGCCTAATAATGAAATAACTAGGTACAGTTCATTGTCCAGGGACAATTTAAAAAATCATTTCCTCTGAATTAAAAGGGATCAACCAACAATGAATGTAACTGTACTGTATTCCTAAAATGTACTAGTAAACTCAATTAAAAAAAAATAAAAGGGATCAAAGAGGATTGGTGGATATCACATCTCATGAGAAGGCTGGGGTGAAGGCTCTGTGGGAAACTGATGATCCTTGCAATTTAGTATTTATTTATTTATTTATTTATTGGTCTGGGGATTTAGCTCAGTGTTTCCACTACCTGCCTTGCAAGTGTAGTGTCCTGAGTTGGATCCTCAGTACAAAAACAAAAGAAAAAACTATTCATTTAGTGAGTTTTTTTTTTTTTTTTTGGTTGTTTTGAGACAGGGTCTCACTATGTAGTTGAGGCTGACCTGGAACTTACTATGTAGCCCAGGCTAGTCTCAAACTCAGTGATCCTCCTGCCTCAGTCTCCCAAGTTCTGGGATTACAGGCGTGAGCCACCACACCAGGCCTTTAGTTTTTTGAGATAAAGTCTGGCTGCATAGTTCAAGCTACACTTGAATGATACTCTTGAGCTCATTGTAGTCCTGGCTGTCCTTGAACTCTTGAGATCCTCCTGTCTCAGCCTCTCAAGTGCTGGAATTACATGTGTGTGCCACTATGTCCATCTTATTTATTTTTTTGGGGGTGGAAAATTTCCCTCTACAAATGGGACATACTTCTTTCATTATTTTCATTCCAGAAATCACTCCACCTGTTCCAACTCAAGCAGAAGAGACACAGCCTACAATACTTCAGGAAACAAAGCCTCAGCCCCCCACCTCCTCCCCAGACTCTGGCCCAACAGGTAACTTCATTCTGTCTCCTGAACACAGGGAGCCTATATATAGATCTTGGTAGCTGTTGCCTTAAGTGAGAACACAAATTCTGGAATAAAATGAATCTGACTTTAGTTCTGATACTGGCCACTCAAGTTAACCATGTGACTTGGCACCTATGTCTGCCCTCTCTGACTCTGTTTCATCTTTTTCTTTTTTTTGCTACTGGGGATCAAACACAGGATCTTGTGCTTACAAGGAAGGCGGCAGAGTCACTGAGCTAAATCCCTGGCCCTCTGTTTCATTATTTGTAAAAGAGATGTAATGGATTCATAGGCTGATGACAGAGATTCACTGAGATGAAGGGCTTGGGACAGATACCAGCCACCCCACCAGCCAGAACATCCAGCATCCATAGTAGAAGTACCGGGAGCCTTCATGTTACTCTACTGCTGTAAATCAAATCAACCAGTCTTGGCTCTAAGCTTGTTCCCGAGCTTGACCCCTTGGGTCACCTCCTCCAAGGCCCAGTCCCTAAATATGGCCAGGAGGCCACCCTGCTGTCAAGCTTGTATGCACATGGGCATTCTGAGGTAGTGCTGTGGACTGAGCATTCACGTCCCCCTCAGTTTCATCTGTTGGTACCTAATGCTCAGTGCAAGACTTTCAAGAGGTGGGACATCTGGGGGCCAATTAGTTCCTTTATAATAGAGACCAGAGTGTGCTTGTTTGCCCTTTCCTCCCAACGGGGCTGCATTGAAGGCGCCATCTATGATGAACAGAACCCTCAGTAGGTTCCCAGTCAGCCTGTGCCCGGATCTTGGCCTTCCCAGCCTTTAGATCTGAGACCAATACATTTCTTTTGTTTATTGGTGACTGAGTCCAAGGTATCTTGTTACAGCAGCCTGAGCAGACTAGGACAGGAAGGTTGAAGCCACCAACATCAGCACTGTAGAGGCTGCACTGAGCTGCAGGTTTTCTAAACATAATGCTCCACTGCTCCAACTCTGGGCAGGTCCCAGTCTTTGTAGATGTAGAAGTGACCTGTGTCTCCTAGATGCAGAAAGATCATCTCTCCCTGAAGCCTTGTCACCTATCCTAGCTAACTCCCTTTGTTACCCATAGCGTTAAGTTTTGAGAGCGCCTTGTCCCGAATTTCCTGTGACTGACTCCGAGCTGGTTTAGGTGCCCTTGTGCCTCTGCCACATCCAGGGTGGGTTCTCCACCCTTGTGGCTGACCTTTCCCCACACATTCCTGGAAACTGGTAATTTTGCGATGCACCTGTAGTGAGATTCACACACAGTCAATAGGGATTAGATAATGGTGATATTTGGTTCTGAAATTGGGATTCTTACTCTACACTGTTTCTGGGCACAAAAGCAGAATGGAAAATGATAGAAATATGAGGTAAGAGCAGTAGGAGGAGCTGCACCCATTCTTGTAGGGTTGAGAAAGAAGAGAGTAGGCGTGGGCAGTTATTCTCTACAATATCATGTCATTAAAACCTGGTCCAGGTAGAGCTTTCCCGAGGGGAACAGACTCAGGTGCAGCTGCGTCCCCAGGATTTTTGGGAGTGCTGACATTTTGGCCAAGTATCTGAGGCCCCTGGGCCCAGTCTTCATCATACCCATGTCAGTCCTATGTTGGTGAGAGCTGTGTGGAAGTGGAGACTGTTGAGTCTGGAAGGCAGGTCACATGGCTCCCCACCCACATGACAGAGACTCGCACTGTGTGCCAGGAGACTTGCATTGTCTCACTGAATTCTTCCAAGGCAGGCTGTGTGCCTGTGACCGCCAGACTGGGCGACCTGCTTTGGAGCACAGCTCCTGATTCAGCAGCCATACCAGCTGCGTGCCGATGGGGAAGCTGTTGAACATTCCTCACTAGGTGGTCACGGTTTCAAAAGTGTCCCTCCCTCTTCCTCATGGCTCCTTTCACCTAGTGATAATACGCTGTAGCTGCGTGTGGTGGCACAGGCCGGTCCTTCCAGCTACTTGGGGAGGCTGAGGCAGGGGGATTACAAAGTCAAGGCCTGGGTGCCCAATTTAGCGAGACTCTGTCTCAAAATAAAAAATAAAGGCTGGGGATGGGCTCAGTGTGGTGACACATACCTGTAATCCCTGCACCCTGGGTGGCTGAGGCAGGAGGACTGCAGTCTCCATCCTACTTTAGGCAACTTAGCGAGACCCTTTCTAAAATAAAAATAGAAAAAAGGCTGGAGATGTTGCTCAGTTGGTAGGAAGGCCCTAGATTCCATCTCCAGTACTGAAAAGAAAAGGACTTTATGTATCATCTAATTTAATTGTAACACATTTTGGTATGCACTATTAATAGCTTGTGGTTCAGATATCCAAGTTAGAGATACCTGAGTACATACACATGGATGCCTATGTGTTTATGCAGAAGCCACACTGCCGAGAGATTGAAATCAGATTTCATCTGACTCAAGTCTGTGCAGTGTTTTGTTGTTTTTTTTGTACTGGGGATCAAATTCGGGTCTTTGCACTTGGCTGGAAGCACCACTGAGCTAAATCCCTGACCAGAGTAAAGTTTATCTGCAGTACCCAACCCAGTCTGGCTTCTGAAGGTCTTACAGTCGTCATCTGTCACAAGCAGAGCCAAGTCCCGGATGCTGCCTCTGGCTCAGCGCCATGCACTCTCAGAATGAGTGCAGTAGGAGTGTAAACACAGGAGCAGAGGATGCGTCACCCGGTTTTGTTTCTGTAGGGACTCTGTGAGCTTTTTCAGTAGGGAGGGAACTTACAAACCTAATGTATTTCCATTTGATGAGAGAACAACATATGTGATGTCTATAGCAGGGGCTTCTCTCCTTAGCTAAATACTGGTCCATGATCCTCCTGCCTCAACCTCCTGAGTGCTGGGATTACAGGTGTGCACCACCACGCCCGGCTAACATATTTCCATTTGATGGGAGAACAACATATGTGATGGCCACTGAAGAGGTTTCTATCCTTAGATAAATAAAGCTGGAAGCATTGGAAACGTGTCTAACTGTTCTATACCTGTTTCTTCCCCCAACAGGACTAAGGACCTGGTTGTTAGCATATACATTGCTTTGATTTGAGTGATAGATTCCTAAAAAGGACAACATATATTGTCCATTACAAAATAGATATTTAAAAACCCGAATGTATTAAACTGTAAGATCAATGTCTCTTTGACTGTATGATATCCTAATCCTTATGTTGTATAAAATACATTTGTAGGGCCAGTGATTTAACTCAGTGATTCTGCTCTCTGCCTCGCAAGCACAGTGACCTGAGTTTGATACCTGGCACCAAAAACAAAAAAAGAAAATGAAATAAAATACAGTTGTAGCTACAATACAACATATTTTGTAAAGTGTTTCTTGAGCCAAGACTGGGTGGCTATCATGGCATGTAGTGTGAGATTTACACTGCACCTGTTTTGCACACCATAATTCATTTTATTCACATTCAGAATGTAAAGACAAGTCCATTCCGAGCAGGCTGGTTGTAATTTTTGGAGGTGTGTATAGCCTCTGGGTACTCACTGACAGTGTCAAAATATTTAGCCAGTGTGAAAATCTGAGTATATTTAAGTGGCATCTAAACCCCTTTCCATGGTTGCAAGTACAACTTTGCATCGATAGCTTTTCTTCCCATAAAAAAGGAGTCCATTTTAAACGAGCCCATGACAAAAACATTAAGAAACAGAACTTCATAAGATAAATTAATAAAATGTTAATAATGTTCTAAATATTGGAACACCTGCAGGACTCAATCCCATTATCATTCCACTTTTTATTCACCAGAAGGCAGTGTGAATATATTTAGTGTTTTTGGTAAAAATCCAGTATTTTTGGTGATTCTAATAAATTATTCTTCTTTCTAGCTGATGGGAATGGCACAGCAACACAGCCCACAGATGGCCATTGGAATAGCAATCAAACTGTAAGCATATTCCTCCCTATTTCACTAGCCAGATTTCATTTGTATGTCTTCGTGGAGACAAGTTGAAATTAAAGACTATTTCTGTAAGGCTATCCCACATGTTGATTGTTTTTTCTCTTTAGAAGAAGGAAAAAATTCTATTAAATAGGTTGTTTTACTTTGAAAAGTTAATTTAGGTGCCCAGCTTGTTATAGAAGCTTAATAAATGATATTTTACTAAATAACGCGCACGCGTGCGCGCGTGCGCACACACACACACACACACACACACACACACACAGACCTTTCCATGGACAAAAATTAGAAAGGATGAATTAATTGAAAGAGTAAAAGTTAGCATGACATACTAAAGAGGCCTGTAATTATCACTAGAGATATAATATGCTTTGAATCAAAAGATGGTATGGGGGCTATCCTGAACAAAAATAGAACATAGGGAAAGAGTTCTTACATAAAGATAGGTGTACAATATCGTTCTTACTCAATGACTATTCTAGGCAGAGGTTCTGAGGCCACCATATGTAGAACTCCCCACATGAATATTTATTAAGGTAGTAAGATCTTTAAAAACTTTGATTTTACAGGGACAAGGGGAAAAAATGAGAACCAAGACCTGTCTTGTAAAGGTACAAGGTACAAGATCCCAATGATGAATGTAACTGTACTGTATACCTAAAATGTACCAATAAACTCAGTGAGAGAAAAAAAAAGGTTGATTTTACAGAATGTTCTTAAACTTTTTCTACAGTGAGCTTGAGAAAAATCTAAGAAAGTCCAATGTTATGATATTCATAAGCACTTATCTCTAAGGCAAATTGACAAATTTTTTCAGTGAGATGTTTTCTTTTTGGATCCAGGGGATAATAACCTCTATTTTAGGATGTGCAAGTAAGATAAGTAAAAGACAACTTAATCAAATGTTGGCCCTTGAAAGAGAATTCAGAAAGCTTGGGAAAGGTGAGACTGTTTAGTGTAGGGCCAAGTGGCCTTATGCTGTGTACTGCAGTGAGAATGAGACCACATTGCAGGTGTGATATTAGGAACTGTTTGCACTGAGGGACAGAGACCGGAGGATCATGAGTTCAAGCTCACCCTCAGCAATTTAGAGAGAACCACTAAGTAAAAAATACAAACAGGCTGGAGATGTAGGTCAGTGCAAAAGCATGGATTCACCCCCCAGTACCAAACACACACACACATGCACACACACACATAGACAGAGTGACATTTACAAGATAGGTACCCGTTGAACTAAACTTGTCCGTACTGGCTCATATCAGAACTACCACTATGTAGGTGTTCATTGTGTTGCTAGATGAGCAGACTTATGCTTAGCATTAAAACAGTTCTCTAAATGGTGATGTTTTTCACCTCAGGTATTTGTAGAACAGGTGTGTTTAGCAGCATGTAGAAATAGTTAAGGAGCAAGTTCAAGATAGGTAAAAATAAAAAATTTTGAGCTTTTTGTGCCTTCAGTCTGAACATGTATCCCACATGTTTGTTTGTTTGTTTGTTTTTTGGAGACAGGATCTCAGTATGTAGTTGAGGCTGACCTGGAGCTCATTATGTAGTCCTGGCTGATTCGGAACTCACAGTGATCCTCCTGCCTCAGTGTCTTGAGTGCTAGGATTACAGGCATGCGCCACCATGCGTGCCCAGCCCAGTGATTGAAAAGGGTAAATAAAATTTTGACCCAGTGGATTAACCTCTTGAGCTCTACCTTAAGAAGAGAAACAAATATGTGAAGACATAAGAAAGAATTCTCATTACTACTATTCTTTGTTTGTTTGTTTGTTTTTTGGTACTGAAGATCAAACTTGGACCTTGTGTGTGTGAAGCAGGTGGCAGAACCACTGAGCTAAATCCCCAGCCCTCATTACTACTGTTCTTCATGAACATATTATAAACAGGGACATTTTCAATACTAAGGAATTATTATTTAGTCAGTTAAGCACAAGCAGATATTGCCAGCAAGAATGCAGTTCTTGCACCACACTTACTGACGCATGGGAAGGAGTGAGGCACCATAGGTCAGTAAGTGAGAACAGTGACTTCTACATTGGTGCATATGCCGTACCACATGTAGAGTTGTCCCTGGGAGCAGGGTCCTGACACCAAGGGACACTGGCCCTGGCCCTTAGTCCTTTGTGACTGATGAATGAACTCAGTGAAGACACAAAGATGGCCGGCCATTCAGAAGTATGAGCTGAGTTTGTTGCAAAGCAAATGTGGAGAAATTTATACCTCAAAAGAAGGCAGGCAGTGCCATCTTGGCACATGCTTGGAGAGTGCAGAATTTGGACATCTTGGTGTATGCACAAGTTACTCCTGGGCTTCAAGAAACCATGGTGATTAGGATGCTTAGGAATGTCTGTCTCAGAGGCTACTTTGGAAATGCAAAAATGTTTTCTTATTTCTGCTCAGATAGTCAGTGGAGTTGATCCTGTAAGAAACCTGTAAAAGGAATTTGTGAAAGCAAAGATCCTAATCTAAATTAGGTTTTAACTCAAGAAATGAAGGTCTTTAAAGAATGTTTCCCTTTCTGATATCACTGGGCCTCCGGCCATGGCAACCAGGTGTGCTGTGTGCCTTTGCTGTGGAAACAGCTCCCTCTCATAATGAAGGTGCCTAAGGTATAGCCCTAAAGTGCCCTTGAACTTCCTGCTGGGGTTGTTTGATCGCGAACAGATGACCATAAATGCATTAGACAAGGAGGTCTTTCTTCATTCACTGCATTCTAACTGGCAAAGGATGCTATTTTGAACCCCTTGAGTCTTCCAGGCCTACTAATGGCTAATGAGGTCCTAACAGGAGTTAGTTACTGTGTTTGTTTAAAGATCCTAGAAGGATAAACTCTAGAAGAATATATAAAGCAAAAATGGCAACAATGCTTGTTTATGGACATCAGGTAATGGTTATTTTTAGTTTTCCTTTTTTCCTTTCATGACTGTGTACTCTAAAATGAACATGTCCCATTGGGGTGATAAAATTTAAAAAACAAAATGTAAGTCTGTCTCCTGAGACCCCATTCTCCACCTGTGTGCTCTTGTGCCCTCTGCATAGCAACGTTAAAGCAACACAATTGTCCTTCCCAGAGAGTGGCTAGGCCCCTTCTAAGCAAGGATGATGCATGTGTTGTTGCTAACATCATGCCTACCATGTTTAACTTTTATTCCAGGAGGTGGACCCATGAGCTAAATATTCAGCCCAAACTTTATTTATTTATTGAGACCGGGGATGTATACTGGATTTAAATAAACTCTGGGTTTCTACCTCACTCCAGTGTTACAGTGTCATGTTGGGGACATGTTCTTGACCAGTTATTCCAAAATCTTTTTAATGCAGATAGTTTCTTGTACTACATTTTAATTGATTTTTGATAGATTGATCAATTGATTAATTGCAGGACCGACGACTGAACTCTATACACACTGAACTATATCCCCAGCCCTTTTTTATTATTGTTTTCTTAAATTTTGAGTCAGGATTTCCCTTTGCTAAGTTGCTCAGGCTGGACTTGAACTTGTAATTCTCCTGCCTCAGAGTGCTGGGATTATGGGAATATACCAGGCACACACAATTTATATTACATTTTGAAAACAAGGAACAGATAAAAGACCAAATTCAATAAATATGCACAGTTCGATAACAGCAAATCAAATCAACATATACATGAACAGAAATTCATTCTTAGTACTGGAAGATGATGAAGTTACAGAAATAGCCTATCGGATTTTAATATAGATATAATTTATATACATAACATATATGTATACTTCGTGTGTACAGGTTTAATTTTGCCAAAGAATACACCTATGTAAACACTGATTGAAGCAAACAGAAATTATTGCTGTTACAACAGTTTGAATTTCAAATTGTCTTAGAATTTCTGCCTATGTTTATATCCTCAGATGATTTGGTCTGAGGTTTAGTGGCATGTGGTCTTACGCTTGGTCTAAAAGTAGCCAAAGGACAGTGGAGTAAGTGTCTTGGGTTAAGGTATTGTAGGAAATGTTTCTTTCTGTTCGTAACTCTTAACAAGGCACTTTTACAACTTATTGATGTTTCCTCGGCAGGTGTTTGAAGCACAAAACACATGGATGAACAGTGACAGACTCTATATTGGAATCCTTATTTGTAGCTTGGTTTTGCTCATGGTTTTGGTCACCATCATTATCAAAAGTAAGTAATTTCAAGATTGTTCTTAAGGGACTAGAGCAAGGGTCCGCAGCCAAATGTCTGCATGCAAGTAGTGTAGTCCATGTGGCTGGTCATTTTGTTCCACATGACTTCCCTGGTCCCCCAATCCTCATGTGTCAGATGCACGTGGTGGGATCCTTCTATTTCCCAGGGGCTGTGTTAGTGCCTACAGAGCACCGAGAATGACTTCTGGCAAACAGGAAATTCACAGCATTCTTAAGCTTTTATTATTATTTTTAGAAAAGGTCTTTTTGCCATTTATAGTACCTCTGTAAGTCTCATGGAGCTTACGTTCTAGAGGAGTTTTTACTAAATACTGTTGTTTCTTAAATATGGTATTTATTTTTCAACTTCTGCTCCCACACAGAGAAAAACTAAATTTAATTTATCTTAAATACTAAGAAATAACAGTTTGTTGAGTAAGTTTGGAATGTGGGAAGCAACAAACTATTGTGATGTGGAAGATGTGTTCTGTCTTCCACTCAAGGTCCAACTTGTCACACTGAGTAGGTGTGGAAAGATTAGGGAACCTATTGAGCAGAAGAGATGAATGAGACTTTGGGAGGGGACAGTGAAAGACTAATGCTAGAACTCTAGAATACAGGTCTTTAAAGAGGCAGCCATCCCAGGATGAATGCCCCTTTTCTGCCAGGTGTGTGTGTGTGTGTGTGCGCGCGCGTGTGTGTGTGCGCGCCTGCGCATGTGTGTGTGTTCCTCTTCGTCCTCTGAGAGAACCTCAGTCATCTTTTGGCAAGACACTATATGAACTCTGCTAATCTATTTAATATGTCTGGGGAAAAATCAGAAAACCAAGTTTGCTTGTCAAATTTGAGGACATTTCTACTTAATTGCTATAATTAGAACTTGTTTAGTTAAAATGATTATTAGAATTTGTGTAAAATACCTCAAATATGCTTCATCATTTAACAAAATAGTTTTTATCTCCCATTTATTTGGAGAGATCACCAGGAATTAAAAAATTTGACAAAAGTATGTAAGGTCTTTGACCGAGGTATGATCCTAGCGGGGGACCTTCTATCCCAGAAGCCTGGGACAATCTTGGGTTTATGCCTGATCTCCATCAGCCAGTTAGGAAAACTGTCAATTTGCTTATTGTTTCAAATAAAGATAATTTAACAATTTCATGTAACAAATCATGCTGGGGACTTACCTCAGTGGCACTGTGCCTGCCTCACGAGCACAAGGTTTCTAGTTCAATCCCTGGTATCAGAAACAAAACAAAACAAAAAAACCCAGAGAAACAAGTAATCACATGTGGGTGAATATACTGAACATCAACGAAAATGAGACACTGAACACTAAAGAGCTTGTTTAGGTTTCTGTAGACTCAAATGGGGTTATAGGTAAGAGTTACCTGAAGGTACCAAAAAGGTTTCAAACAACAGAAGGAGGTAAGTTGGTAGGAAGCAGGTTTAATGAGAGTTTTTTTTGCTGACATGTTTAATTATCTTTTCCACTCTTTTCTGGCTGTCTGCCCCCTTACTTAGAGTATTTCATCGGCAAAAAGAAGACATGGACAATAAGGTAAGTTTGAAAGATTTGACAACATCTTTTGATGTTCTCACTCTTGTAAGAATAAAGACAAATTACTCTTAGTTGCTCTCCTCTTTTTCTCCTGAAGTATCCATTCTTTCCCTTGGACTAGGAAAATTTATTTCAATGTGCATCTCTATTGTTATGCATACCTTCCAGCAATACTTACAAAATGTAATGTAGAAAAAAAATCCTTACTTAACATAGTATGAGCCTTTCCCATGGACCTTTTCTTTTTGGCCTTTGTCACACTGACTCATTTTTTTGTTGAGACTGGAAGTGTTAACCACATGTGTGACTGACCCAGGACCACAGAGGTACCTTGTCTCTCTTGTTCTTCTCAGTGTACTGGGTGGTGACTTGGTCTTCCTCTGTGCCCGTCTAAAGACTCAAGGTCTGCATTTCCATGGGGGCAACAGTCGCTGTTACACCAATTAGAAAACACCAGCCACATGCAAACCCAGGCGTGCGTTAAGGTTGGGTCTGCTGTCTTCCTGATGGGACCTTGTGGCTTCTGTGCAGCTCAGTGGGAGTCCACAGTGCCTAGAATTCACAGCTGTGCAAACCTCAGTCATCTAGTTTTTAGTCATATTTGAAAATTGAGGAAGTCAAGTGTTATATGGAGTTTTTATTTTTTTGTGCTATTATATGAGCATCCTGAAAGACACTATTCTGAGTTTTTTGTATTAGAGATTGAGCTCTGGACCTTCACATGGATCCCTAGCTCCTTTTTTATTTTTAGTCAGGGTCTCACAAAGTCTCTAGACTAGGCTTGAATTTATGATCCTCCTGGCTCACCCTCGCAGTGCCTGGGATTACAGGTGTTCGCTACCACAGCCAGTATTTGCTTATTAAATCAGACATTACTGCAGTTTAATAGGAGGACCGCACTATACCACCACAAGGTGCTTTTTTTCTTTGTGCGAACAGAGCTGCTAGAGGACACAATTAGCCAGTCGTTTTGGATCATAAATATAAACACTGCTCATACTTACAAGCTATTGCTTTACCCTTACTCATGTTATGCTTCAATAACTCTTTCTGCAGCAAGATTTTGTGGACTCGTTCTCAAATTCCAGCTTTGGAACTGCGAGCCCCAGCAGAAGACAATGCCTACATCATCGAGGAAAACCACTGAGCCAATGCGAGTGTAGCACTCTCTGCCTGGGACTGCTGAAGACAGTGCCCAGGCATCACCCTGTAAAGGTCTTTCTAATCCAGGAATATTTTTCTGTATCACTTTTCTCTGTCCCAGCAGATCAGTGCTCTTGGATACAGTAACTCTCAGGATCAAAGCCATATGTTGTCAAGTTGATTCAATAGAGTCCTCATTTTTAGGCTAAGCCTGGCCCAGTCTTTCCAGGCACCGCAGAGCTCTCAAACATGAACACCTCAGAATTTTGCCTTTTCTTTAGACTCTATCAACCTTCTCTCCATCAAAGAGAATAATCGGGAAAACAGGAAATGAGCTCACCACCACTGTCTAGAGGAAGGGGATTTAAACATCAAAATACCCAGTTTGAGACTTCATTTGGGAGAGTTTCATGCTTACCTGTTGCTGTTATACTGTAACTCCAAATGGTGACATTTCAGTTTGTTCCCTAAGTTGAGATCATGTGAGTAGCAGGTTTTCTTTCCCTTCTGAGGAAGTACAACTGATTCCCCTGTCATCACTGTAGGTGAGTGTGTTTTGTCACGGCTCTGCATGGTCTCGGGGCACAGAGGGCTATCTTAGCGGTCAGGTGAAGTTACGGCCCGAGAAGGATCCAAGTAGGCGCCGGGGAAGACAGTCACCTGCCCATGGCCCATCGCAGGCACTGTGTGCCTTACTCTCCCTGTGTGTGGTGCTGTGTCTGTGGACACCTGCCAGCCTCTCTGACATAAGTGTTAGGATGGGGCAGGGCAGCAATGAACAAGGAGAAAAGGTATTGGGAAAAGGTTTCCTGCCTCACAAAAGTCCTACTGCATGTAAAATAGCATTTAAAATTATCGCCACCACTTTCAACCAAAATTCAAAATTTGTAATTGTCCCTAGAACACTTTTTGATTTAGAGTTATTCCTGAAGGATCTTTTTCATATCTAATTAATACCAATACTGTTTTTTTTGCTATGTAATTAAATTTTTGGTTTTGTCACAAGAGCTGAAGACTGTTAGTCACAGCCATGATTCTTGAAAGTACCGATTTACAATGGCTTGCATTGCCCGAAGGGAAGCATTTGTACAGGCACAGTTAACAGGGCTGGGTGTTGTTTTAGTTTCCGTTTGAGTAAAGCCTAGCAGAACTCATGCTTGGGGTGCACGGCTGCTCTCGCCCCAGTGGCCTAGGAGGGCAGGGTGCTTGTTTTCAAAGTTCTTGGTTGTGTCACTGCCCTGCAGAGTTCTAGAAATGAGTAGGTCCTCAGAAGTGGGGTCTGAGGGTAAGGAAGACATGTGCACGCTTCGTGGAGTTTGCCAAGTGAGGTTAACGTGATTTGGTCTAAAATTCTATTGTGTTCACAATGCGGTGTTTTCCTTTTCTGAAAATTTGAGGCAAGATGCGTACATGGGAAGCTTTAAAATAAATAAATAAAATCACACACTCAGTGCTTCTCTGGAAAGACTCGTCAAGATGAGGTTGCCCTCTGAGGTGGCCAGGGCCCTAGGAGATGAAGCCTCACGCTCTATCACTGTGCTTCTTGTTTTCTTGCACAGTTATTTGTATTCCTGTCTGATGACTGCAGGGCTTTGTATTTATGACACCTGCTTTCATTCTCCACTCTCCTGGAGTTTTACTGTGTAGCCTAAGGGGCCTGGCGATACACTGAAGTGTTTATTTAGCATTTCCATTTGTTCAAACACAAGAGCATCAGTAACTAGTGGTATCCTGTGAGATGAAGAAACACAAGAGACGTGTTTTACAGGATTAAAAATTGAGCCAGCAGGGCGTGGTGGCGCACACTTGTAATACCAGCACTGGGGAGGCTGAGGCAGGTGGATGGCCATGAGTTCAAGACTAGCTTGGGCTACATAGTGAATTCCAGGTCAAACTAAACTGCGTAGTGAGACCCTGTCTCAAAAAACAAGCAAAAATAAATAAATAAATAAATAAAATTGGACCCGATTTCCAATCTTAACTTAGCAGTAATACTGGATGACATTAGGGTAACTTGGACTGTATTCCTGTCAGGGCTAATCATTTGATGTATACCTTATTACATAGTGGTAATTTCAATAAAATGTTGCTTTTTAGAAGACTGTAAAAAATTAAAAACACTACGGAATGTAATTTTTCCCCCTGCAAAGTTTCTAGTGATAGCAGATATAGTATCAGTTCAGTAGGTAATTTCACTGGAGTTACATTCATAAATTTCTTACTGTATATTTATATTTTTCAAGATAATGTTCCTTTTTAAGTTTTTTTCTTCATTGAGTTTATTGGTACATAATTGTAAAGAAGTTAATTGGTAATAACAGGAAGAATGGTTAAGAAAAAAGGAGGAATTTAGTTAATTGAATTCTCTAAATTTATCAGTCATATATCTATCAAATTTTGTTTTGATTTTGATCTTTTGAAACATGACAATGTATTACATATAATCTGTCCTGGAATATTAGAACACTGCTCTAGTTAAGATTGTTTATTTAAATTGCGGAAATTTTGCACATCTTTTGAGAATTGGGAAAATCAATCATTCACTGATAGCTATAAAAATGGGATCATTTTGTGAGTACATTGCAGTGAGGGATTCTTCCTGGCTGTGTAATGAAAAGTTGCTTTTTAATTGTCCTTTTTTCTGGTTCCATTAGCTTTGGCCCAGTATCCTCACATTGCTGTGGGCCCCTGGATGTGGCCAGAGTATGTCAAGAGGCACTGATTGTCCAGTAGGTGCCAGGTTGTCTTGGTGCTGGGTTAGAGCCAAGGACAGTGGTTCATGTCTATAATTTCTATGAGGCCAGTATAGGGAGATTTCAAGGTTAAGTGGCTCTGGAAGACTTTGTCTGAAAAATAGAATGTAAAAGAAGCTGAGGATGTATACTTAAGTGTGAAGGCCCTGAGTTCAAATTGCAGTACTGAAATAATGAAGCAAAATGAGCAAACAAACAAAACTATCATTTTGGTACTGATGAAGACAAGAAGAAAAGAATATTGTGAAAGAGCCTGGTTTCTCCACCTCAGTATCTGGGGCTGGAAACTTTGTCTAGGAAACATCCCAGTCACTGTGAGAGGCTGGGCATCCATCCGTGGTCTCTAACTACTAGATGCCAGTGAGATCCCCCTGGTGTGACAAGTGGAAATGTCTGCTGAGGGACAACAGCAGCCCCAGCTGTGGACCACCATGACACAGGACACCTTGGGATTTTGGTGTGGTGTCGGGGCTACCTGTGGGAAGGATGTGACATTGGAGATGAAACCAAAAGAATGTCAGCCATGGCCCAAGAACATCTGAAATGCCCATGGCAGGAAGAAGCTTAAGTGTGAAGAGGAAACTGTGTCCAGTGACTTGGCTGCAGTAGAGGGGGTGGCAGGGAGTGAAGTAAGGCTGGAGAGGTGGGAACTGTAGCTCCAGGGGCTGACAGGAAAGGCTCTGTGAACCCAGTTGCTTGAGAAAAATCCACTTTTAGAAAGCAAAGCACTTGTGTGCTAAAGTCTTCAGTGACTCTTGTGTTCGGTTAGAGTTAAGAAAGAGTGAGCTGGCTTGGCAGAGGACAGATGGGCTAAAAAGAGGGCAGAAAGGTACACGGAAGGTAAATCCTGCAGTCATGGGGTTGTGTCATGGCACCCGGAGGAAGATCTGCACACCTGTAAGCCCAGCACGTGGGAATGTGAGGCAGGAGGATTGTTGCGATTTTTAGTCCAGCCTGGGTACATAGACCCTGATTCTAAATAAACACATAAACAAGAGAGGTTCCGAACAGAGGCTTAGGGTACCAAAGTTTGTCCATTACTTCCCTGTGCCCAGAAGCATCTGCGACCACTGTTTTGAGACTCACAGTCCTGAAAAGCAGGAGTGAGCAGGTGGTAGAGGGATTCAGTGGATTTTCAAAATTTATGGATTTGCTGTGTAATCTTTAAAATGCATCAAGCCTAGGACTTGATGTTGTTTAGAATGTCTCAAACTATTAAAGTCAACTAAATGAAAGCTATTTGAGTGAATAACGGCAAAGTGTCAAAGTGAAATGGTAAAGATATGGAGATGACTGAAGCCCTAGCAGCCATTGCAGAGATCAGCTGGGTGCTTGTTAAAAATACAGATTCTGATTTCGTGAGGCAGGTGGGACACAATCATTTGCGTTTGTTTCTTTTTTTTTTTTTTAACGAGAGAGAGAAGAGAGAGAGGGGAGATGCCTTTATTTTTTTTCTCTTACCTAATCGCTTGGGCTCAGAATTCTAGCACTGTGCTCAATAGAAGTGATAACAGATGGTTATACAGTTATAGAGGGGGATCCAACACCCAACTTTTTGCAAAAGATCATCCGGAGAGAAAATCAACAAAATATTTGGTATAAACAGCTTCCCAGACATTTGTAGAACATCTCATCCAACAGCTGCAGGATACATTTTTTCTCAGCTGCACATGAACCATTCTCAAGGATAGATAAAATGGTAAGACACAAAACAAGCCTGAAAGCATTAAAAAGTGAAGATTATATCAAATATCTTTTCTGTCCATGATGGGAAAAAATAAACTAGAATCAATAACAAGAAAAACTTTGGAAAATCTGCAAATACATGAAAATTAAACAACATGCTCTGGAGCAAACCGTGGATCAGTGAAATGTTTGACGGAAGATAAGCAGCTACTAATTATTTTTCATTTCAACAAAAACTTTCAGACTTGGTGAGAATATCTAGAAATAAGAGTATATATGAACCCCTCATTTCTGTTTCAGTGGTAAATTTCAGGGAATGAACACAAAATGTACTTTGGACCTTACAGGTGTTGTAATGATACTTGAATCAAAGAGAATTCCTCACTCAGTCCCAAAATTTAGGAAAACACTGAGAAATGTGAAAACATTTACACTCTGGTTTTCTTCTCTCAGCTGGTGCAGACATGCCTCATCTAGTTTTTAGAGCTGTCTGGAAGGAAAGAAACAATTTGTTCTTCAGCTCCTTCATCAAGATCTCTTTTGTCTGTTGTGAGCACTTGGGAGGTCTCAGGCTATCGGTCCACTCATACTGTTTTTTGACTGTTGATCTCATCAAAAATTTAAAGGAAAAATTTTAAAGGAAGAGCCATTGGTCTGCCCACTACAGAGGTCATGGTAGCCTACCAAAAATAAGATGGTGTCTTTGGGGTCCTTGCTGCAAAATGTGAGCAAAGAATTTGTGGGGCTGCAGGAGAATGATTCAAATAGTGTTGGGTCTATCTGACTTTAACCATCTATGGGCTTAAATGTAAGAAAAATTGTGCACCTGCACCGACATGTTAAATTTGTCATCCCCTAGCCAATATAGCTTAACTACTTACAGCATTTATATTCCACTAAGTATTACAAATTATCCAGGTGAGTTGTAGTATGAGAGGATGCACAAATAGTGCATTGTTTTATACCATTTTTGAACATTGTGGATTCTCATATCTTCAGGATGTCGTAGAACCAGTCTCTCTTGGATAACTGAGGCACACTGTTCTAGCTGCAGAGCTCCTGACATCCAATTGTAAACTTCCTTTCCAGTCCTTACTCAGGATCTTGGTAGCCTGTTGGGCTTGTTCCCAGTCTTCCCTGAGTATTTCTTCCACAAAGCCACCGGCCCCATACAAAGCCAAGGTTTGACTTGCTCCTACTCGTCACTGGGTAAAATTCCGAGCTCTGCAATGAGCTGTCTCCACTTATGCTCTGCTCACCTGCATGCTTCATGGAATCCCTCCCTGCTGTGCTGCGGTGGATACAATACCTCAGATGTCTACTCTTCACCCTGGGCATTGTCTTCCCACCTGCTGGCTATGCTTGTCCCCTTTCTCTACAGGGCACATTATTCCCCAAGGCTCAGCCCCAGTGACACCACTCAAGCCCTTCTGAGATTCATCTTTCTGGGCAGAATTCTTCTCCTGAGAACTTTTATGCAGCCCCATACTTACACAGTATGCAGGGAGAGATGTGGTGCCTCCCATATTCCTGCCATGGTACTAAAGGCTAGCTCAGATCACTGCACAAGGTCAGGGCCCATCCAGCCCATGTGACATGTTTGGGAGGCATCTTTTAAGCCTTGTGTTTTGTTAGGTTTGAATGGTATATTTTAATATCACGTTCTAGTTTTTCATTGTTGGTTTATAGGAAGGTAATAAGCTTTGGGTATTAATTTTATATCCTGCAACTTTGTTGTAATTATTAATTCCAGCAGGAATATTTTTTCATCTCTGAGATTTTTCTACAACCATGTCACGTGTGAATGAAAACTATTTTATTCTCAATTTCTATACTTTTTGTCATCTTAACTGCATTAGCTAGGACATCAGTATGATGTTGAAAAGAAGCAATGAGAGTAGAGATTCATGTGCTTTTTCTTGTGTTAGTGAGAGCAAGAAGTTTCTTACCATTAAGTTTGGTATTAGCTGGAGATTTTTAGAGAGATTTTAAAAATCAAATTAAGGAAGTTCCCTTTTATATTCACACTTTTTAAAAACACATAGTCACAATGACTTTTCTATTTTCCTGATCTTTCACTCAACAGTTAACAAATCTTTATTGTGCAGTTGCCACTCAAGGAAGTTATTAGATTTTAAGATAAAACATAAGTGTACATTTCAATACATTGAATTAGGCAATGGTCCTCAAGCTATTATATAAAAAGCATGAACAACTAAGATGAAAATAGTTCAAAAAATAAAAAATAGTTCAACCTCATCTAAATGTAACCCTCTTCTTCATTAATGGATACTATTAAGAAAGTCGATGGGCCAGGGATTTAGCTCAGTGGTGCCATGCCTGCCGGGCAAGCTCAACGTCCTGAGTTCAATCACCAGTACTGAAATATGTTATGGAAGGAAGTTTAGCTCAGTGGCACAGCACCTGCCTGGCAAGCAGAAAATGCAGTGGTACTTCAGTTCATAAACTTAATTATTATTAAGTTCATAAACACTTACTGTAATTAAGCTCATAAACTTAGTTATCTACAATTCTGGTTACAAACCTAATTGGAAAAAAATGGAATCAAATTCAATAGTTAGATTCCATGTTCACCTTATGAGGAAATTTGATTTGATTCTTGTCCAGTTGGGTTTATGACCAGAATTATGGAAAGAAGTTCTTGAATGGAGATACCACTGTATTTGCAAAATATATACAGTTTCTTCTGAGGAAGATAGATTCTAAGAAACTTAGTGGGTGGTTAGCAATGAATAATAGTACTAAATCTTACAAAGAAGCTCTGCAGTACTTCACCAGTCACTGCGATACCCATACAACTAGTAATTGGTAGCTTTTGCAGTGTGAATATGCTGGACCAAAGCGTGTTCCCATTCTAGGGTGAATGTAGAAGACAGTGTGAAATTTCGTTATGCTCTTTGAAAGAGCATCCAAGTTAAAACTTATGAATAGTTTATTTCTTGAATATTTCATGTAATATTTTCAGACCCGTAGTTGAAACCATGGAACATGAACCTCCAGAGAAGGGGAAACTGCTCTGTGTGATAATAGTTTAGTACTCCATGGCACCATAAGGCCAAAGTTCAATGTGCATACAGAGAACTCATCCAGATTTCCTTTGATTCTCTCCCTTTCTGTCTGGGATGAGTGTCTGCCATCAGATAGAGAAAACTGCATGGCAAGGACCTGAGCACAGCCTCTGGAGGACAGCCAGCAGGAGTTCAGGCCTGCAGTGTGACAGCCCTCAAGCAGCTAATTTCTGCCAGGTGGCACATGAACGAGCAGTGTAGCCTTTCCCACCCGCACCTTCAGATGAGGCCCCAGCCCTGAATGACACCTTGATTGCTTGTCTGCGAAAGACTCTAAAGCCGAGAATCCAGCCAAGCTTCTCCTATATTTTATCCATAGACACTGTGAGATAGTAAAGGGTGGTTTAAATTCCCCATGCTTGTGCTAGCTGTGTCTATAACCATTGATAGATATCTTGAGGAGTATCCTGTCATTAACAGGTAAAGTAATTCCTGTCATACTGAACCTGGGTTAGCTTCAGCAGTACTGGGCCGAGAGATTCAGAACCCAGCTGCCATGATGAAAACGGCCCAAGGCAGATGAAGGGGCTGGGCAGATGCTTGGGCTGACAGCTGAGCTGAGCTCTCAGCCAAAAGGCAGCCTCTGTTGTCAGTCGTGGAGGCTGCTGTCCTGGACGTCCAGCCCAGTGGAGCTTTCAGTAGCCCTGGGCACCTGCGGACTACAAGCACATGAGCGATCCCAAATGAGCGCTGGCAGCCCACGGGAGCACGGGGAGAAGAGTATGCTGTAGTTTTAAGCCCAGTAATTGTGCATTATTGTTTGGATGGACAATAAACTGAACCCTTTAATATTAAGAGTACTTTATCCTATTTTTAGTAACAACTAGCAAAACAACAGACTATAGGGATATCACTCTTTCATTCATAAGATACAATATAGTCGTCTTAAAATATAAATGATAACCAGTCGTCCGTGCACATACAGTCCTTACAACAAACCCTCCATTCTTTCCTGCAGCTCATGTCATCTGGCACTGGCCCAGCAGCTCTTCCATTCTCACACATACCATTTTACCTCTCATTTACCATTTTCTGGTCACAGTGGCCTTTACATTTCTAGAACTCACACATTTTTTTTGTGCTTTTGTACATGCTGCTTCCTCTGTCTGTGAGATCATGAATTTAGCTCCCTGTATGGCTGACTTTTTCCCTTATATAATGCACCTTATGTTTAACTGTCTTACTCTGAGTTCTCTGGAGAAGCAGAACCAACGGAAATCATCTATCTATCTATCTGGGAAGACATTAGCATAAGATAGTGTTTCACACAACTATGGAGGCTGAGAATCTTTCAGTAAACTTTCTGCATGCTGGGGGTCCAGGAGCGTTGGTGGTGTAGTTTGAAGTCCTGAGGGCTGGATGGCTGGTGGGACAGATTGCAGTCTGGTCCGAAGACCTGAGATCCACAAACACTGAGTCAGGCGCCTGATGTTCAAGAAGTCAGGCAGAGCTAATTCATCCTTCTTTTCCTTTTGCTTTCTATCCAGGGCCTCACAGCTTTTCCGAGGCTCCCCACAGTAGAGAGCACCATCTGCTCAACTCAGCCCACCATTTCCAGTGCTGATCTCCTGGTCTGAAGACGCCCTCTCAGATTTCCCCGAAATGATGTGTAAGTAGCAGAACAGCCTGTGATGCAATCAAATTAATACATTAACTGTCAGAGTCACTTTCTGTGAAAGACTGTCACCAGTTTTCCACCAGCCTTTTAAAAATACTTCTTTTTTATTTGTTTAATTAATTAATTTTTTTTTTCCCCTCCACCACTCTAAACTCCATAAAGATAGAGGGTAGGTGGTTGAGTATCTCGTGTCTGCGGGAGGGAGAGGGAAAGTGCTCCTTCTTTCACCTTTGAAAGCTTGATTATAAGGCCTCTTGGGGCCAGATTGAATTAAACTTGACTGGTGACCTTGTCCTTCCCGTACCTGGATATTTTTATACTTTTCTAGGTTTGGGAAGTTTTTGCCACTACTTTAAATCTCTTTGTGGTAGTGTGGGTTAAAGCCAGGCTCTTCCACATTAAACTTTTTATTTTGAAACAGGGTCTCTCTAAGCCACTAAATTGCTTAAACTGACCTTGAACTTGAAATCCTCCTTCTTCAGTCTCCCACACTGCTGGGATTACAGTCATGAACCACCACACCTGTTATCCTGTAAGCTTTCCCGTCCCTTTGACACTCTTAAGTTCTTCTTGAACCCCACTTGCCTAAATATTTGTGATTGAAATGCTGTCTCAAATTTTCATGAGCTTTCTTCAGTCCTTTTGTGGGGGGCGATGCTGGAGGTCAAACTGAGAGCTTTCTTGTGCATGCTAGGCAAACACTCAATCACTGATCTATATTCCCAACTCCTCTTCCCTGTATGTATTTCCAAGTAGCCTATCTTTGATCTCATTAATTCTTGCTTTTGTCTGATATATCCTACTACTGATGCCTTCAAATGTGTTTTAATTTCACTGAGTGTATTTTTAACTGAAAAATTTTTGTTTGACTTTTCCAAAAGCTGCTTCCATCTGCTTCTTCATTACAGTATTGAAATGCTTCTCTGTGCTCCCACCCTTGTATTATTTTGGATTGAACCAAGGTGTTATGCATGCTAGCCCCCACTGAGCCAAATCCCCAGCCCCAGTTCTCTGTGTTTTTTCCAGGCTCATTGATTTTTCTTGAACCACCTCTTGTAAATTCTCTGAGAGTTCTGCCATACTAATTACTGTCTGGCCAGTTTTGGAAATCTGTTTTGAATACTAGGTCATGAGCTCCTGAAAGCTCTTGGTGCTTGTTGGCACACGACATTGTCTGGGCATTTCTTCCAGTCTTCCTAACCTGGCGTAGCATGTGTCTTTCCTACCCTTCTAAGAAGGCTTGTTTCTCTGAGCCTGTAGTAACTCCCACTGTTTTAACACTAGCTGCCACTCAGGTCCAGATTTACCAGCAGCACGTTTAAGGTGTGTTGTCACTGTTTCAGAAGTAGGGGGTAACCCCAGCCCACATGAATCCCAAATGCACTGTTGATGCGTTGTTCAGAAAGAACCAGGTGTCTCTCCCTCCTCATGCTTCCCACCACTGGGGCCCCATCCTCTGTGAGGTTTTCTTCAGAGTTGAGCTCGTACCCTTAATCGTCCAAAAGTATGAGCTAGGCTAACCTCTGTCTATTATAAGTTATCTAGTCTCAGGTGTTTCATTATAATAAAAAAGAGCACTAAATATTATTTAGCTGTTAAAAAATAAACAAGAGGGTCCAAGGATTTGGCTGAGTGGTGACACTGCCTGCCTTGCAAGTCCTGAGTTCAATTCCTGGTACAAACAAACAAGAGACAACTCAGACAAGTGCAGTGATAGCATGGTCTCATCATTACAAGGAAGATATATTTTAGACAGTATTCACATGTATAGTTAAAAAACCTGAAGATCTATATTCCTTATGAATGTATAGCATTTATTTTCATTTCTACTGTATGCAAAGTGTAAGGCATTTTTTAATGAAGGGCTGCAGTGGAGTTTTTTTGTTTTTGTTTTTGTTTTTGCTTTTGCTTTGCACCCATGCTACTGACTGCTAAATGTAATAGTCTGATCATGATGTGGAGTAAATGTGTCTTAAAGCAAAAAGGAGACCCAAAAATCTGTGCTCAGTGGTACAGAGCTTTCCTAGCATGTGCAAGGCCCTGATTTCAGCCCTAGTACTGCACAAATAAGTAAATATTAAACAAGGATTAAAAATTTCAGCAACTGGGCTTTACAAACAGCAGAAAGGGTTAGAGTAGATCTCTAAGGTTCTTCGTGTGTAGACTTTAATAAATTGATACATTATTAATGTTCTATAAAACTTGTCTCAGCAACAATTCTAGTGTTAGGCAGAAAACAGTAACAAGAAAGAAAACAAAACAGAATAACTGCAGGTTGGTGCTTTTAAGAGACTTGCCCAAGGTCGTGCTGGTAGGAAATGCGATTCCTGGTCCTTGTTTGATCCATTCCACCTTACACTGGAAAGCGAACATTTGCTAGTCCTTACTAGTGGTGTGGGCAGACACCAAAAACAGATCTGTGCAACACAGTTCACAGTGGGAAAATGTCTGGAGTTTAGGAGACTTGTGTTCTTATTCGGAATCGGAATTACCAAACATGTGCCTTCAGGCAAATTGGTGTTCCTGAGTATCAATTTCCTTGACTGTAAAGTGAGACAATTAACTGATCTTTTGGGTAACTACCAGTCTCTGAGGCTATGGAAGTACATATCTTGAACAAGTTGGATAGTTTTTATCTTAAGCGCATTTAATGACATAAAGATGGCAAGGAAACTCAGGGACACACACACACACAAAATGAGGAAGTCCATTTTTTCCCCCCAAAAAACTACCTAGTTGGTGAGCTGAGCTCACTTCCCTTTTGCAGAGAAGCTTTTTTTGTTTTGTTTTGTTTTGTTGTTTTTGAGAGAGGGTCTCACTATGTAGTTGAGACTGACCTAGAACTCACTATGTAGCCCAGGCTGGTCTCAAGTCACAGCGATCCTCCTGCCTCAGCCTCCTGAGTGCTGGGATTACAGGCGTGTGCCACCACGCCAGGTTTGAGAAACTTTGGTTTTTAAAATATCCTGATAACAGTCACATTCCCAGGACCAAGTGTATTTGGGTGTGACATGTTAGCTCAATCATGAGCGGTGTGGCTAGAACTCAACACTTCCTGACAATTCCTGCCTCGAGCCCCCTGAGGTGAGGAGAGAGGAGACACCTTGTATATGAGATGAAACAGCATACTGAGTATGGAATTTTCCATTCTTGCCAACATAGGAGAAAAGAAGCACTGTATTAAGAAACATAGCTTTCCTAAATGGAAGAGACTGAAAGTATGAAGATCAAAGTCAGAATATTAGAGCATGGAGCTGTGTATATATTTTGTAAATTCTGCAAATGAGAAAACTGAGATCTCGCAAGGTTATAGGACACAGCCTAACCTGGGATAGAACAAGGGTAAGAAATAGAGTTGTGACTGGAGTGAAAATGATCCGCAAGTGTGAGGATAAACCGCACCATTCATTGTTCTGTTCTCCAGGCCAGGCTCAAAGTAGATGTCCCATGAATATTGGGCAAGATGGACTGGACTCAACGGATGCCTGAGGATATGTTTGAATATTAGGTTCCCTTATAACCACACAGAGTTGCACCTGGTCCATTTCAGACCCATTTCCTCTGAAGTGTTAAAGAGTTCTCTCTCCTTGCCATGACTAACACTTTTCTTTCACTGTAATATTGCTTCCTCCTTGTTGATGCAAGCAGCTTAAACATCAGAATGTGACCGGATATGTGCGGTGTAGCATTACAGAAACTGAGGCTTCCTTGGATGTGAGCGTAGACTTAGCAGCCTTAATATAGAAATCACTGATGGTCAGACAGTGCGCTGTGCTGGCTGCGACTCTGTGGGAGTGGCCACCCCTCAGGGGACTGTGGTGACGGAGATACTTGGAGAAGTACCCAGCTCAACTGGAGAGTTAAAACTGGGTTTCTGCAGTCACCCTTTGTGCTTCCATCCGGAGAACCCATGTTTTCACATCTTTCTTTTGAGTGTGTCTTGCTGCTGTTGCTACTCCTGCTGACAGGTAAGTGCGGGTGGGAATGGACATTTAGAGTTGGAGAAAGGCGTGGTATGGAGCACCAGAGCCCAGTACAAAGCTGGCCATTGCAGTTTTGTTTACTCACGTTTGGAAGGCACCCAAGCGGCCATCAGTGGGGAGTAGGTGGATATATATATGTGGTATATCCATGATGCAAACCGTGAGCCTGACTGAACAAGGTGATACAGAACGCCTGTAAGTCACACCGCTGTAAAATCGTCAAGGGACAGAACAACGCATACACCAGACTTCTGTGTGCATGTGCGTGGACTGTAAGCAAAAAGGACTGCATGGACGTTTCCTAATATACAGATTCTAGGAAGGGGAAGCAGGGAAACGGAAAGATTTGGAGAGGGGGCTGTACTTTTCATACGCCAATTTTACTGTTTGAATGTTTTACCAGGCAGATCTGTGTGTATGTGTGTGTATTATGAAGGACTCTTTGAAACTTCAACACAACTTGTGAGTGGTTTTGCATACGCAAGCTTCTTATTTGGCCAAGGGTTTTAGGTTTTTATTCACTTTTTCCCTGGTGTGCATTCTTTTCATGTCTCTGTCTCCGTCTCTCTCTGTCTCTTTCTTTCCTCTATCTTTGTGTGTGTGTCTCTCTCTCTGACTCTGTCTTTCTATCCTGGTTCTCAGAATGGAGCACAGGACCTTCTCAGTGAGCTACATCCTGAACTTTTAAAATTTTGAAACTGGGTCTTGCTAAATCACTACATTGCTCCGTGTGGTAGCAAATGCCTGTAATCCTACCACACAGGAGACCAAGGCAGGAGGATAACTTGAGTTCAAGGCCAGCCTGAGCTGCGTGGTGAGTTCAAGGCCAACCTGAGCTATAAAATAAGACCTTGTCTCTAAAAAAACAAACAAATGATATATAAACATACAACACACAAACACATACACACAAACCCCAAAATGCTAGGTTGCTTGTTGCTCACAAACCCCAAAATGCTACGTTGCTTGTTGCTCATGCTAGGCTCAAACCTGTAATTCTTTTACTTCAGGCTGCTAGAGTGTGGGGATCACGGGCCTATACCACCAAGCCCATCTTCCTTCTGTTGGGAGAGAGAGAGAGAGGTGTACATTAGGGGAGCCATCCTTTGATGGTGTGTGTAAAATGCTCCTGGTTGATAATGACCTTTCCTTACTGCTAGTTTTCATCAGCTGTGTCCTCTGTTGTTTAGAGAACTAATCTACAGCTCTCTCCAAGGACAGTGGTTCTCCGAGTGAGGGGCCAGGACTCTCACCCTGGGAAATGTTAGAAATACAAGGTTTATGCTGCACCACAGACTGGCTGAGCCAGAAACTTGAGAGGCCGAATCTCACAATTCACGTGAGGCAGGGCCTCCCTGTGGATTTGATGCCTCTTCCATCTGAGAATCACTGACACGGCCACTCGTCCTTCAAGCAGGCCAGCAGCAGTGGTTTCATCCTTACTCTGTAAAGCATCACCGCAGTCTTCTGAAATGTGCTGACTTCAGATGTCACACTCTTTCCCTCCCCAGGGTCTTTGGAAGCAGAATACATAGTGGAGCTGGGCCAGAATGCCCAGCTGCCCTGCACCTTCCACCTGGCCTCCTCAGGGAATCTTGTGCCTGTGTGCTGGGGCAAGGGATCCTGTCCCACGTTTGACTGTCCAAATGTGCTGCTCAGAACTAAGGGAAGACGTGTGACATATAGGACATCCGAAAGATACCAGGTACAGAGTAACTTCTACGAAGGAGATGTGTCCCTGACCATAAAGAATGTGATTCTAGGTGACGGTGGAACCTACTGCTGCCGGGTCCAACACCCTGGCCCAATGAATGATGGCAAATTCAACTTACAGTTGGTTATCAGACCATGTGAGTAGACCTTTGAACGCCTTCTTTGTGCCTAAGATTCACCTGTGGATCATAAGAATCACGCTGATCTTTTCACTTTTGCCCTCCCTAATTACAGTCCTGAGTGGGTACCAAAGTCCTACTTATAGTGCCTAGTGATGTATAATACTCTCCATATGTTTTGAAACTCAACAGAATTGAGAGGATAGGAAGAAAGGTGTAGGTCAGAAGCTTTTTAGTATTGCCTGGAGAGGTTTTTTCCTCCCGCTTTTTTCCCCCCGTGAACAGCAGAGCAGATATATCAGCATCTCTGAAGATGGAGTCTGAGCATCAGCTTTTTACAAAGTTTACTCCAGGTACAGCCAGGATTGTGAGTCACTGGATGGTGCATGTGTGTTGGAGGAATGTGTGTGTTCTTGAATGGTTTAAGAGTCACAGGAAAGCTGGGTGTGGTGATGCTTGCCTGCAATCCCAGCACTCGGGAGGCTGAGGCAGGAGGATTGCTGTGAGTTTGAGACCAGCCTGGGCTACATAGTGAGTTCCAGGGCAGTCTCAACAGTCTCAACTACATAGTGAGACCCTGTCTC
>NW_022900921.1:10437309-10451891 GCF_012274545.1 Fukomys damarensis | reverse complement strand
CCGGGGCTACAGTGAGTTCCAGGGCAGTCTCAACAGTCTCAACTACATAGTGAGACCCTGTCTCAAAAAACCAAAAAAAAAAAAAAAGAATCACAGGGAATGTTCCTTGTTGCCAGACAGGACCACATTCAAAGCCAACTCTGCCTCTTACCGATTGTGTGATCCAGGGCAAGTTATCTAAACTCTGTGATGTCCTCCTCCATAAAATAGGATGATTCCTATCATAAGACAGTGGAAGGCATCTGTGAGACAATATTTTATGTGAAAGTTTTAGTGTGGCCACATGAGTGGCTGTTAGTTCCATTACTAATTAGGTTGTCACAATGGTGCCTGTATTTGCAGTTTGCTAGATCCTCAGTGAGGGTGTCAGGGAGATAGGTTTGGAGCTGAGGATGTGTTTCTCTTCATTTATTGTGTTTCACATTTTTCCTGATGCCCCTTGATTCCCTTGTTCTAAAGACGCCTCATCTTTAATGTTGGTTTCTGACATTAGCCAAGGCCACTCCTGCTCCAACAGCGCGGAGAGACTGGACTTCAACCCTTCCAAGGATGCTCACCACCAATGGACATGGCTCAGGTAGCTCACGGGGCATAGGTGGGAGCCTCTGGTTGGTGCCTGAATTCAGAGGGTGTAGAATGAAAAAGGTGGATAGAACACTGAAAGAGTGGAGAAGTGAGTAGCCGCTGTGTACCTGACGTGGTGTTCAGGACGAGGAGGGTGAGTCACTGTGCTGGAGAAAAGGCACCTACCTGGGTTAGGAGTCGGGGTTAGCCACAAGCTAGCCAGGAGCCCTGGCCCAAGGTCTTTCACTTCTCCCATCTGCACTTCCTTTTCTGTCTAAGGAGTAGGTTTAGAGGCTTTGAATCTCATAACCCTGTAGCATTCCCCATCCCCTTCCCCAGAAAGAATTTTGGTGAGCTATGCACTTTGCCAAATAAAACATGAAAAATGTTGGTTATTGTTATCATTGTATGTTAACACAGTATTTTAGACTTTCTTTTTTTGTTGTTTGTTTTTTTGTTTTTTTGAGACAGGGTCTCACTATGTAGTTGAGACTGACCTGGAACTCAGAATGTAGCCCAGGCTGCTTTCAAACTCAGCGATCCTCCTGCCTCAGCCTTCCGAGTGCTGGGATTATAGGCATGTGCCACCATGCCCTGCTATTTTAGTCTTTCTTACTCCCACATTTTAAACTTTAAGAGTTTAATAAGAAATTATTCTTAGCTGGGTGTGGTGGCGCACACCTGTAATCCCAGCACTGGGGAGGCTGAGGCAGGAGGATCGATGTGAGTTGGAGACCAGCCTGGGCTGCATAGTGAGGTCCAGATCAGTCTCAACTACATATTGAGACCCTATCTCAAAAAAACAAACAAACAAAAATTATTCTTGTACTTTACTTGAATACTAAGGAAGTTTGGTCTGATGGGAAAGTAATCACTTTGTGCTCATTATTCTGAGTAGCTCTTGTACTGATGATGCTTCCTCGAGAATTTGCCCAAGTCCATGTTCAGGGACTAATGGGTTGGGTTCTGTAATTGTAAGTTTCTTTTAGCTGAAATATAGCCCGCCAGCCTTTTCAGATTCCAGCCTCAGAACGATTAGCTAAATTCTTTGTGTAATGCATTAAGGACTTTCCCAGCATGTCCCATCAATTCAGGAAGTTAACCTTCCATATTTTCTGGTCAGAATCCTAGTATCTCTCTGAAATTCTATAGAGTGCTTCTTTCTCTAAAATGAAATAAAAACAGGTAAGTCCCACCACACAATGTCATCAGTCTCATAAATCAAACCTTATCAGATTTAAATAAGACATTATACCCAAATGGTTAGGCCAGGGTCTGATCATGGTACGTACTCACTGTAGGTTGCTGTTGTCATTAATTTTGTCAGTAAGATCAGAAGGCAGAATTAGATTACGATCAAGTACTTCAGTGACAGGCAGAATAGGTTTGAAAATCAGTTGTTTCTAGCTTTGAGAACTCGGTAAAGTTGCTCCAGCTTCTCGAATCTCAGGCTTTTCATCTGTACGATGAGAGCAATGCCAGCGCCCATTTCATACAGTTGTAAAAATTTAACATAGCTATGTATGGGATGTGCTCAGCATGGCACTTTGTCCAGTAGGTCTCTCCAATGTTAGTTGCTAACATTACCATTACCAACTTCACCTCTAAGGTTTCGGTCCTGTAGCAATCGGTAGCTAACATTTTTCATGTGATTGGTGAGGAAATTCGGTATGTCGAGAGCAGATGATCGCCCCCTTGCAGGTTACTCAAGTCATACCAGCTGTTACAGTGTGCCATTGCTTCATGTTACACAACTCACCAGCACAGATGTAGGTGGGACTGGAGTCCCACTTCATCCCACTTCTCCGTCCTGTGCTTCAGGGCCCTTCACAGCAGCGCCTCTGAGTCAGCATTCAGAGTAGGCCACACGTGCAGACAGACAGGGGGTGGGAGGTCACGACCAGTCAGAGAACATTGATAGATCTCTGAACATTTCAAGAGCCTGCCTGGGAAAAGAGCTAAATAAACAAACAAACAAACAAAACAGAAAAGTAAAATTAGAAAGTGAAACTAATGTATAACAGATGGCTTGTCTATGATATACGTGTCCATCGTTGTTGAGTCAACACTTATACAGCTGTATGTACCTTCTGTGTAATGTGAATGCGGTTGCATTGGATATGTGTGGTATAAAATGGGGTAGAGCTTTAAAGAGTGAATTCCAAGGGCTATGGAAATTCCTCAACCCACAGTGCACATAGAACAAATGCAGTATCTCTTCTTCCTGAGGGAGGTGGGATCGAGATCGAATCCAGCTTTCTCAGTTAGTAGCTTTCTGATCATGGGGAAAGCACCTCCCTAACACTTCACTTCTTCACCTGAAGAATGAGAGAAATAATGGTACCTACCTACTGTCACGAGCATTACACTGTGGGTAATAGCATTAAGCTTGATGTCTGTTGCATCATAAATGGATACATAATGCACTTACATACTTTTAAGACTATCTCATCCCACCCCACTGCTACCTCCACCCCAGCCACGTTGGGTTTTCCAGGAAGAACACTGCAGCTTCATCTGGCTCTTCTCCCCATCTTGGCTGATGGCAAAATCTGTGTGAGGAAAGCTATGATAATGCAGTAGTTTTCATTTTACTGATCATTTTCATAGCAGAAGAAAATGAAAGAGTTGGGTTTTGTGAAACACACTTGTGATCCCAGCACTCTGGAAGACTGAAACAGCAGGATTCCAAACTTGAGCCCAGCCTGAGGAACTTAGCAAGCCCATGTCAGAAATGAATGAATGAATAAAAAAGGCTGGGCATATATCTCAGTTCAAAAGTCCTGAGTCCAAACCTCAGTGTTAAAAAAAAAAAAAAGGAAAAAAGTCAGTCTCACCATTTAGAGCAAGAATAATAATAATAATTATAGGGAAGCAGAAAATGAATTTTCATTTAGATACCTTGGGTGTGGTTAAGATTCATGTTTACTTAGTATTTCAACCACTGTCGCTTTTATATTTAATTCCCTTTTTACATAATAACTGCTAAGTGAAACACAGTTTCTTTCCCTTTTTTTCTTAAATGATTCTAGGCTGAGTCTGTGACTTTATAATATTTATACCCTAGTCTATTAAACTGTTATCCAGTAAACCTTTTATACACCATACAGCATTTAGATTTTAAGGTTCCCACAAGGTGACCATGACATTTAAGGATTTTCAAAGTGTATAACTCAGCCATAAAAGTAGTCAGCCTGCTTGGTCTTCCTGGAGGTACCAATCCATAGTAGTTGTGCTTAGAATGCAGTGTTCATCAGCTCAGGGCCTGAGTGCATCTCACTCGCTGCTCTGCCCTGTGTAGCTGGTGAAGAGCAGTCCATACTTGTCGACTAAATAAGCAGGTTAAGAAATCAACCAATAAACACAGGGAAAGCACCGTGCCCCTCCTCACAGTGGTGGCAAGGCCAAGGGGAAAGTTGTTCAGTTTGAGTTGGTGAGAATGTGTGCCAGAGCCATGTGGACTTGAGTTGGAGGCCATTTCTATTACTCACTGACCTGTGTGATCTTGGGTGAGTCACTTGCTGAATTCTTAATTTCTTCAGCTGTCTAGGGGAACATTCATCCTAGTTTAGAACAGCAATTTTGCATGATAAATGAGGTAATTCCTTCATTAAGAGTTTGGCAGAATGACTGGTGCAGTGTAGCTATTATTTTTGTTTGAAGTCAACCAAATGCTCTGTCTTCTTCCCTACTGAGTAAATAGTAAACTTTTTCAAGACAATTAATTTTTGTTTTTGATCAGTCTGGTTAGAATATAAAGGCTCTGTTAACCATGTTAGTGGATTATTGTAGAACCCTTTGGAATCTTGAGGACAAAACAAATGTTTTTAATGTAAATCTTGCTGACAGAAGTCTTTGTTTCATAAAATATAGGTAGTAAGGACTCATTAGGTGAAAAATGTAGACATTTTGAAGTTGATTCATAAGCATTCAGTGAATTTTGTTCATCTTCCAGTTATTGTGAAAAGTATGGAGAATTAGTTTGACATAGAATTACCCAAACCTTATTTTTTTTAAACTCAGATTAAAAAAAAAAAATCTGAACCATTGTCTATTTTTCCCTCCATTTGTGTCTGTTTGTGTGTGCATATATGTGTCTGTGGCAGAAACACAGACCCTGAGGATGCGCCACGATAAAAATGAAACAGTAAGTAAATATGTTTTGTGCTTTAATATTATGCTGAACTTCGAGTTAAGAAAGCTTGATTTCCTCCATGCCCACCTTTCCTTGGGGAAAAGCCTTAACCTCCTTTGCCGTCCTGCTGTAAGATGATGGTGACAGGTCTTCCCCGCAGGCTACTGGAGGAGTGGAATGAGGGTGGGAGTGTAGAGGGCCTGGCGCATGCTGGAAACCAAAAAGAAGAATCTGCATCTTGTTCCTCTTCTCAGTGTCACAGCTACGTACAGCTGTGCACCATACAAAGACTCTTTTGTCTTCCTAGGATAGGGGTCCCCCCTGTTTCTATTGCAATCCTAGGGAGAGAAGTTATTTGTATGTTTAAGTTTATTTAGTTACATATGACAAGACATCAGTGCGGGATATTCACAGCCAAGATTTTATATGTCTACCTATGAAGTAATACTTATTTTACCACAAATTTAGCTTCCCTCATTTTCTGAGAGCAAAAGCAAAACAACCGAGTTGCAGCTATGACTCTAAAATTCCTTGAGGTCGTATCTAGGAGTCTGTACTCATTCGACTCAGTCTCCTACTTGTGTATTCACCTCTGGTGCTAAGCTCCTTACGTGTGCCCTCTGCTCTCTGTGACTGGGGTCTGCCTGGTTAGTACCTCCATGTGCCTGCTGTGCCTTAGGCACAACGTCTCAGTGTGCATGCAGGACTCGTGCCCCTGCAGGAGCAGTGTGTGTTCGGCAAGAATGTAAACGTAAATCAGTACATGAAAGATTTAACTTCCTTGACTTCTTTGTTTTATTTATTTATTTATTTGTTTGTTTGTTTGTTTGTTTTCTGAGACAGGGTCTCACTATGTAGTTGAGACTGACCTGGAACTCACCGTGTAGCTCAGGCTGGTCTCGAACTCACAGCAATCCTCCTGTGTCAGCCTCCCGAGTTCTGGGATTACAGGAGTGCACCACCACGCCTGGCTTGACTTCTTTGTTTTAAAAGTGTTTACTGTTATTGTTTTTTAAGGGACTGAAATTCTAAAAATCTTTTTCATGTACATCTCATTTTAATAATCATAATAATTAGAGAAATAGCAAAATTCTATTTGTTTGTTTTGGTACTGGGGATCGAACTTGGGACCTTGCGCTTGCTGGGCAGGTGGTGGAACCACTGAGCTAAATCCCATGCCCAGAGATAGCAGTAATTACCACCATTGAGTGAGTATACACTATGCATCTCACCAATTGTTAATAATTTTATATTTTTTGTTACATCATTTCCCAGTAACTCTACTACATCCCTGAGCTTTTGGTATTGAAGAGAGATTTGAAACCAGGGCTGTCTGGCTGCAGAGTTTTGGCTCTTAAATCGCTTTTCATAGAAAGACAGTGGTTGAGAGTCAGGACTTTGCAGCCACGTAGGCCTACCTGCCCATCAGCAGATGAATGGATAAAGAAAATATATACATACATAATGGAGTCAGCTATGAAGTAGAAAAAAATCTGAGTTACTTGTGACCATGATACTAAATGAAATAAGTCAGAGAAGGTTAAATATCACACAGTTGCTCTAATATGAGAGCCCCATGACAAATAATTTAAATAGCAAAATTACATAGATGGTAGGAAAGAATAAAGTAGTGCTTCACTGCAAGACCTCCAATGTAGACCACTCTGAAACGCCCTGAGGAATATAGGACATTAAATGAACAGAACTTCACTCTTACATCCATTTGAATGAGCCCCTTTATAAAGAACTCCTTCTATACCCACAACACAGAAGGAAAGATTTTATTTCTGTGCTAAATCCAAAATTGCGCTAATCCATTTCTATGGTGGTTTGAGCCTTTTCTAGAAGGGGACAGATTAAAGGTTTCAGGCCCATGCAGTGCTGTGCTGCTGTACCAGGCATGGTCCAATCCACAACCATAAGACGGGCTGAGTATGTGACTGATTTTCCTGGACATTCACAGCCTCAATTGTCTTTGTCTTTCCATAGCAAACATTCCCCCTGGCTAATGAGGTCCAAGACTCTGGAACAGCCGCCAGCATAGGTGTCTACATTGTAGCAGGAGTCTCCGCTGGCGTGGCCCTTGGACTTATTTTGGGCGCATTAATTGTCATGTGTAAGTCATTGTTCATTGCTTCTCTCTCCCTCTGGAACTGTTATTGCAGGAACCCATACAAACCTGGATAGAAATACCACTCTTTAATCACACCTAAAGGTAATTACCTGAATACACATTTGTCCCTCTAAACTCTAACACTAACACTAGCTAATAATCAGTGCTTTCCTGTGTCACACACGGGCCGCACTGAATGTTCTACATACATTTTATTATCCTCACCATCTTAAAAGACAGGTTGTATTATTATTGTGGTACAGTGGTATAGGAAAGTAAAACTTAGAGAGAGCCAGACCCTTTCCTGGGGTTTCAGAATCAATAAATAATAGAGCTGGCATCGAAATCCAGACATGCTGAATCCAGTGCCTGTTCTTCATATGCTTGGTTGAGAAAACTCATGTTTCAAATTTATGAATATGCCTAGGTTCATTAGGAAACACATTCAACAAAAACCATCTCCCGTGTAAGAATGGATCATGACCAAGGTCACAGAATTCTTTTCCCTTTGTTAAGACACTTGGCGTACACAGTTTTTCTGTTACTTGTCTTTACTTAAAAAAAAAAAATTATTTAAAGTATAATTAAATAATAATTTCAAGCATTTAAAGTATAGTTGATATACACTATGCAGCATATTTAAGTGTATTCAGCTCTGATGATCATACTGGAAAACCACCAGTACACTGATTATCCAAATATTCTCATCACCCTAGAAGTCTCACTTTTTGTAATTGTAATATATTTTTTATCTGAGGGAAGAGGTTGAGGTTTTAGGCTTCAGAGTTTAATACATTATAATATTTTTTTCTTCCTACATGGACTTTTTAGAATATCACTGTGTAATGTGGCCAACCGCCCAGGTTTACCAGGATTGAAGGGGGTCCCTAAGACATAGGACTTGCGTTGGCAAAACTGGGACAGTCTGAGAAAACTCAGGATAGCTCTCTGTCCCTATGTGTTGCCTGAAGTTGCCAAGTACTTTAAGCAGATTAAATCCCTGTAATGACCCTATGTAGTATATACTAAGATTATTCTAATGGGAACTGGGATCCTGAAAGCTTAAACAATTTGCTCACTTTTGCAAAATTAATTGACAGATCTAGGTCTTGAAAAAGGGGGCGTGCCCTACTCCCCATCATTACCTTTTGTATCATTATTGATAAATGGATTGTTAGAGAAAGAAATGACCCCAGCCACACTTTCCTGTACTTACCCAGAGATAGAAGTAAAGTCTGGGAATTGATCACATGAGTGTAAGATCTACAGGCTGTTAAGGGACAGTGATAAAACTGACTACTTTTTTGAATTGAAAGTTGGGGCCTATTCGGAGCCAGGGATTTAGCTCAGTGGTGTGCCACCTGCCTCACAAGCTCAAGGTCCTGAGTTCAATACTTGGTACCAAAAAACAGCAGCAGCAGCAACAACAACAAAAAAGAATCAGGAAGTTAGGGCCTATTGTAGTTTATGTAAAGGGTAATCAGGAATGGGGAAAATCTGACATTTTGTTCGTGTACACATACATGAATCTTCTGCATCCATGGGTTCTGCATCCTTGGATTCAAACATCCTCAGATCAAAAGTACTTGCAGGTAAAATTGTGCAGACTTTTTCCTTATTATTCCCTCAGTACACTATGATAATATTTATACATAATATTTCCATGCTATTAGGTATTGCAAATAATTTAGAGGTCATCTAAAGTACACGGTCGCATTTACTTAGGTTATGTGCAAACGGCATTTGTCATGAGGAACTGGAACTCAAGGGCTGTGGAATCCATAAGAGGTTCTGGAACCCATGATACTGGATACAAATGGCCGACTGTATGTAATTCCCACCCATGGCTAATCAGAAGAACAAATAAGAAAGTCCTGTTTGATTTGTAATTTTTCCCTAAAATTGCTGAAAAAATCTAACAAGCAGGGTGGTAGGATTGTAAGCCACAACCTCACAGCTGCAAACTGGCTCAATATTGGGAACAATTCTGTGCCATAGTCACTGACATCCAGGCCTCATCGCTGCTCAAACCTGCTCTGTCCCTCTCCCGACTGATAGCACAGCAAGAGCCTCTTGGCTTTGCCCAGAGTTCATTTCTCCTTTAATTCCTCTCATCTGGATCATCCATCTCTCCTTTTATAGTTTTTCTATTTTCATTAATCCATGCTTTCCTCTCTAGCTCAGTTCTCACTCTCCTTCACAGCCACTGTCCTCGGGGAATTGTCTGACCCACTTCATCTTGCTTCTATTCTTGAAACAGCTCCCCTCTGCCCTGCATTTTGCTGACTCTCACTGTCTCTGTCCTCACTGTAGCGCTGTCTCTGCAGTGTTCTCCCACTTTGAGTCCTTACTCCCTCATCCTAGAAAGTCTCCTTTCTTTTGGCTTCTAAACACCACTGTTCTTCTTTTAATTAATTATTTGTTTTTTTGGTACCAGGGGTCTAACTCAGGTCCTTGTATTTTCGAGGCAGGCAGCAGAACCCCTGAACTAAATCCTCAGCCCACCATTGTCCTTCTTGACTGGTGATTCCTTTTCAGTTACTTAGCTGTTTCCTTCTCTTCTGCCTGACCTTTAGGTGTTGAGATTCCTTAGGACTGGGCCTTTTCCGGTCTCTTAATCCTCTAAATTATGACATACACTTTCATGGACTTCAATGCAATCTTTAATTTATTTGTCCAGCACTTGAAGTATTGGTGCTGCTTGTCTAACTTTCCAGGTGATAACCCTGCTTTGATGTCTAACACATTTATCATGTCCAGAATGTGTTCCTCCTTCCTACAACCCCCTTCCCTCTCTGATCCTCTCCATGATTTAACCACTAACTCTCTGATTGCGTAAGCAAGAATTGCAGAAGTCATCCTTGAATCTTCTCTTTCCTTCCCCTTAATTCACAGTCTGACTTTAATTCCTGCAATCTTTCTCTAGAACGTATAAAATCTAGCTGGGTTTGGTGGTCCATGCCTGTAATCCCAGCATTCAGGAGGCTGAGACAGGAGGATCACCACAAGTGTGAGCTCAGCCTGGGCTGTAGGCCAGCATGAACTATATTTCCAGACTCTGTCTCAGAACAAATACAATGAATCTAAAATCCTTTCATTATTCCACATCTCTCTCCAAGGCACCATCATCTTTGTCTCATTTCTTTACTACTGTTTTTAATCTGCACTCCACTTAGCAGCTGAAGTGAAATTAAAACATAAATCAGATCATATTTCTGTCTTTCCATTTCTTTCGGGTCTTAGAATGAAATCCAAACTCTCAATTATGGCTGAGAAGGTCCTACAGGACAATGACCCCAACGTTTTTGGCACCAGGAACCAGTTTCATGGAGGACAAATTTCCATGGCTCGGGGACATCACCTGTCATCATTTGGGATGATTCAATAATTTTTCAATGATTTGGTTCTATTATTATATATCATAATATATTGTGAGGTGATTGTACAACTCACTGTAGTACAAAATCAGCAGGAACCCGAAGCTTGTTTCTCTGCATCTGGGCAGTCCCACGAGGAGGAAATGGGAAGTGTGACGCCTGTGTGTTCCTCTTCTGCAGTCTGCTCTGCCGTCTCACTTTGGGTGCTGTCACTACAGGAAACCCTACCTTACAGAGATAGGGAGTTAGCAGTGTGAGCAGGCTTGTCAGTGCTTTTGTGGCAATCTCAAAATATTCCAGTTTGAATTTAATCCAGAATGTGTGAAGATTTAAAGTTATCTCAAACTTATTTTTAAGGCCGCTGTCATTTGCAATTTCAAGCATTTTGTGCTCTTCTAGCATAGACATAGTCCACTGACCTGGCTACTTTGCACATGGGTCACAGATACATCCCTTCTCAATTTTGGGTTGTTTTGTGGTTGGCAAGCAATACTTCAACTCTTTTGAATGTTACGATAGGTTATCATGCGCCACTTGACGGAAAGAAGCTCCTGGCTTAGTCTCTTTCAAAACCTCTGCTAATGTTTGAAACATGTCAGAATCCCCAAGATCCACAGGTTGACCTTGTAGTTCCAGTTTATTGAAATGTGCAGTGAACAGTGCTGATTTCTTTTAATGAAAAAAAATTTTTTTTTTTGTACTTGGGATCTAACTCAGGACCTTGGGCTTGTGAGGCAGGTGGTTGTACCACTGAGCTAAATCCCTGGCTCTCATGCTGATTTTTAAAAGAAATCTTTGGAGCAAATTTTGTAATTCAGAAAGTCTGGCCACTGATCTACCTTTGGAAAGCCACCTTTCTCCTGTGCATAAGAGAAGAACTGTGTGCTCTGAGTGCATCTCCTCACAGTTGCATAAACAGATGTGAGTTAAGGACACGTACTTACAGAGTTGTGATGTGAATCTATAAGCAACTGATTTCTTGTGGTCTCTTTGCAGTCAAACTTGTCTGCTGAAGTTAATCTGTATTTGCAACTGCTTCCCACTGCTACCTCATTGCCTCAGCTCCACCTCACATCATCAGGCATTAGATTCTCCCAAGGAACTGCAACCTGCGTCCCTCCCTTGTGCAGCTCTCAGTAGGGTTTCTGCTGTGAGAATCTAACACCGTTACTGACCTGACAAGAGGCAAGCCTCAGGTAGTGATTGGGTGATGGGGACAGCTGTGGCTAAAGATGAGGCTTCACTTCCAGCATGCTGCTCAGTTCCTGTTTTGTGGCCCAGTTCCTAACAGGCCATGGACTGGTACTGCTCAGTGTTCTAGGACACGTGCCGCGGTGGGCTGTTTGTTTTGATTCAAAGCTCTAAAAGGTTCACTAGGCCCCTGATGTAGGATGTTGTCCCAGCTTACCTCTTAGACTGGAGCCACTATCTTATTGTAGCCTGTTTGTATTTTGCCTGTTTGTTTCAGGCAATTTTCAAGATCTTTGGTAGGGTTTCTCTCTTCTTGACCTGCTGCCCCTAGCTCTGGACATAGCTGACTTGGAAAGGAGCTTAAAGGTCATCTCTGAGTAGTTACCTGGCCACCTTCTGTATTATCTGTTTCATTATGGAACTGGTTCCTTATATAGCACACCACAATTTGAAATTATTTCATTTGCCTACTCACCTACTCCCTGTCCATCACCTTTATTTCTTTTATTTATTTATTGGCATACTGGAGATTTATTTTAATTTGAGATAAGGCCTTGCTGAATTGCACATATTGGACTCAAACTCTCCATCCTCTTAGCCTCTCGAGTGCTTGGATAACAAGCATGCACCATCTTGCGAGCTCTTTTTTCTGTTCTTTTTAAAAATCTCCCGCAGTAAAATGTAAGATACATCAAGGTATACCTGATAATTCACCTTTATGTCCCCGGGCAGCAAGCTGTCAGACACATGGAAGGTGCCCCATGATATTTGTGAAGTAAGAACAACTCATCTTCTTCCTTTCTAGTAGAGTATACATAGTAACTAAGGTGTACATTGAGAGCATGCTTTCATTCATTTTGGGACTGCACTTTTCTAAAAAAAACTTGCTTCTAGTGAGCCTATTTTATTTCTTGTTTACTTTGTAAAAGTGCTTTGATTAACTTCCTTTCCCCTTTTTCCTAGGGTACTCTCACAGGAAACAGAAGTTCCGGAACACAAGGTGAGGATGATGGGATGCGGAGAAGGGGATCTTAGAGGCCCCTGTTCTATAAGGCTCTGATGTTTGCTCTGCCACATTCCCACCCGGGCTTTGGAAACCAAACTCACCCTTCCTTTCTCCTTAGGCCGGTGGTGGTGAACCTAGGGCACACGTGCCAGAGGGCTGTTTGCATCATTGAAAACCCTAAAGGGTTCTCCATCATTCTGTCTGTCTTAGTCACTTTTTCATCCTTGCGGAGACACAACACTCTCCATCTGCAGCTTAGAGGAGGAGAGACCTGACTTGTGTTTCAGTCTGTGGGATCCCAGCAGGAAGGGCACGGCAGAGGGGCTGGTGGAGGAAAGCCGCAGACGTCACCTGCCAGGAAACAGGGAGCAAATGGGGCAGGCGGGAAGAAGATGCCTCCCAGGTCTCACCCTAGGGATCCTCTTCTGCATCCTACAACAGAGTCCGCTATGGCTCCCCTGTGATCCTTCCAACAGCCCGACCTCTGCACAATGCGCTTTTGGGGCACGTTCTAGACCTAGACCACAAAGGCCTGATTGTGAAATGAAATTTCAGCGTGTTGCTGTTTATTCCCTATGTGTCCAGCTTCCTTAGATCTTAAGGTATAGAATTTATCTCTCTAGTAGTGAGAAATAGTTTTTATCTCTATAGTAATGTTTTTTTAATGAACTGAATTTCAACTGATTGCCTACTATATCCACGATTGGGCCCAGACTCTATTCTCTGGTCTTTGATAGCCCATTTCAGGCAATTTCAGCCCTGATTGAATATTAGGATCATCTGAGCACTAATACACAGTAAGTAGGACCAACCCAGAGCAAATGAATCAGAATCTCTGCGTTGAGACCTGAACAAATAGTTCTCTAAAGGCTCTCCAGGTGATTCGTGTGTGTGTGTGTGTGTGTGTGTGTGTGTGTGTGTGTGTGTGTGTGTGTGTGTGTGTTGACTCTACAGGTGATTCGTGTGTGTGTGTGTGTGTGTGTGTGTGTGTGTGTGTGTGTGTGTGTGGTGCTGGGGATTGAATTTAGGGCTTCACGTGTGCTAAGCAAGTGTTCAGGCTACATCTTCAGTCCTTTTAATTTTATTTTGAGACAAAATCCTGCTAGGTTGCCCAGGGAAGCTTGAACTTGTGATCCTCCTGCCTCAGCTTCCCGAGTAGCTGGGGTTATAGGCTTGTGCCGGCGAGCCTGACTGCCCAGGTGATGGTATACGCAGTCGCCGCTAAGAAGCACAGGTCTGTGGCATGTCTTCGCTGAGTCTCCACTCCTCCTCTACACATGCATTCATTCCCAATAAGCAGAGTTTACACAAACATCACTCCTTTTTCATTTTTCTGACATTTGATACATGAGAATATAATACATTTTGGCAAAAAGAAACTACTGAATCCTATATGAAACATTTTAGACTAAGGAAACTATGGTAAATTACAAACACAAAATATTTGCAGTAAAAAGTCAAAGTCAAATAAAATATTGAATTATTTTGTTAATATTATGCGAGGTGAAAATGGAAATATGATTACATGCATAGGCAATACTGACAGGTATCAATTCATTCGTCACTTGTAAACATATGTAATTTATGTTGATCTTACCTGTAACTTTTAAACTCCATATACAATTAGAAACTTGTTTGCTGTATTGACAACAGTATTCCCAGCACAGTGCCTGATACTTATAGCTGAAATTTCATTTCACAGTCAGGCCTTTGTGGTCTAGGTCTAGAACGTGCCCCAAAAGCGCATGTGTGCAGAGGTCGGGCTGTTGGAAGGATCACAGGGGAGCCATAGTGGACTCTGTTGTAGGATGTAGAAGAGGGTCCCTAGGGTGAGACCTGGGAGGCATCTCCTTCCTGCCTGCCCCATTTGTTCCCTGTTTCCTGGCAGGTGACGTCTGCTGCTTTCCTCCACCGGCCCCTCTGCCGTGCCCTTCCAGCTGGGAATAATATATATATATATATATGTGAGAGACTGCTTGGGCCTGCACAAGATGGATGCCCTCAACCTTAGCCTTTGCCTCGGTGGAAAAATCCCACTAGACTATATACGTGACTTTTGGCAGGTCTAGCCCCTGGGCAAACAGGAAATCTTACAGAAAGAATAGCCCTTTGTGCTAACCACAGGGTCATGGGATCTGGAGCAGGAAGCAGGTGGTATTTCCTTGTCCTGCTTGCCCCTAGGGATTGTGAAGTTAA
>NW_022900921.1:10423083-10437030 GCF_012274545.1 Fukomys damarensis | reverse complement strand
AGAGAGAGAGAGAGAGAGAGAGAGAGAGAGAGAGAGAGAGGGAGAGAGGGGTAGAATTGAACCCATGGGTTTTCACATGTTACGCAAGCGCTCCACCACTAAGCTCCAACCCCAGCCCTTTCAAGTCTTTTTTTTTTTTTATTTTGAGGCAGGGTCTCATTAAATTGACTATGCTGGAACAAAACTTTTGATCCTCCTGACTCAGACTCCCAAGTAGATGCAATTATGAGCATGTGTCTCCAGCTTGGGTGTAACCAATATTGGCAAATGAAAGAATGAATGAGTATTTCTCACAGTAACTCTGTGAGGGCAGGCTTTCACTAGTCCCGTTTTATAGATGAGGATGTCAAGACACAAAGTTTACTAATATACAGTCTTTGTGAGATATTCGTATTCTGTTCACTGCTGTACCTCTACATAAATGGAATAGTGCATAGCACACTAAATATTTCTTGAATGAAAATAGAAAATAATTCCATTTACCTAAGCCATAGAACTGTAAGGAGCCCAGTATTCAAACTCAAGTCTAATTAGATCTATGCCATTCATTTATTTTTCTTTTCCATTTTGAAATTGTTTAAGGCCATGGAAGAATTGTAGTAACAGTACCAGAACAGCAACAGTACAAAAACCAATGACCCCTTTCCTGTACTGCTCACACGGCCTGTGTCAGGTGCATTGCCTTTATCTGTTTCCCTGTGTGCACTGTGATGTTTTCTGAACCATGTCTAAGGAAGGTACAGACATCCTGACTTCACCTGAACTCTTTAGCCCGTGATTGCTAAGAAACAACAGGCAGGTTTTATACCTAAGAAAATTAAGATTAGTTCAGATTTCCTTAGCTGTTCACCAAATTACTTTATGGGTTTCCCCCAGCCTGTGTCCCACCAAGGATCATGCACTGCCTTTGGTTGCTGCCTCTTCAGAAGACCTGTCCTTGTAGCCCTGTCCTACCAGTACAGCCCTTGAGAAACGCTTAAATCCACTGCAGCATTTTGTGTTCACAGCCTCATCACTCTGGCCAACCTTCCTCCTTCGGGATTAGCAAATGCAGGAGCAGAGGGGATTCGCTCAGAGGTTAATGTCTACACCACGGAGGAGAACGTCTACACCATTGAGGAGAACTTCTATACCACGGAGGAGAATGTCTACACCATGGAGGAGAACGTCTACGAAATAGAGGATCCAAGTGAGCATTACTGCTCCATCAGCAAGGGGCAGCAAGCCTGACTCCCTCTGGGTTGTTGCCTTTTCATGTTGTTGGTTTCAGCCCCTTCATTGTTCCCCTTGGCATTGATATTTAAAAACCGATAAAGACTATATGCTATACCTTCAGCCTCCTAAAACCCTGCTTCCATTTGCAGAAGATAATTAGCTTATTTAGGAATTCACCTGTGACCTATGCTGACCTTAGACATGTTATTACCTCTGTTTTTCAGCCAGCATGGCTTTCCTACCCAGAGATTGCAAATTCTAGTCTTTAGACATCAGAAGTGCTTTTATACAGAGTGAGACTTTTTTGTTTTGATACTTGAACCCAGGGTCTGGCCCTAAAAAACATTTGAAAGAATTTTGTTCTGAAACAAGTTGTTGCTAAGTCACCAAATTCCCCAGGCTGGGCTCAAACTCAGGATCCTTTCACCTCAGTCTGCCAGAGCGCTGGTATGAAAAGCATAGGCTACGTGCCTGGCTAGGAATTCTTCCGGTCTCTGGAGCTGCAGCAGGTTTGGGCATGTGATGTGTCTAAAAGCTCCTGAGAATAAGGAGAACTGTATGTTGAGATATATGTGTGTCCTGCTAGTATAAAAACACAAAGGGGCCACTGCTTTCCGTCTCTGTGATCTTTAAAGGATTAAGCAGGGCTAGATCGGGACTATCCCATCTTAAAAGTTCCTCCTGAGTTGCAAGGTTCTCGCTTATTTGAATGCTGGGTCTCCACAATGAGCAACACTACACAGCTCTTTTCTGCCAGCAGGTCTATGGTGTGGACGGATCTCTCAGGGACAAGGAAGCACTCTTCGTGATTGTGGCCCTGTTCTGCTGTGTCATGGGGAAATATCTCTGAAAAACTCCATTCATGTAGAAAGCTGGAGCTCTGCTGTTCTCTTCCCCTCCTCTTTTTTCCTGGTAGAAGATGGTAGGGGCCTCCAGGAATTTGTACCATCTGTGTTGATTTCAGTCCCAAGATGACAGAACTATGCTTTTCTGCTTATTTCTGACTCCCCAGTGCCTGGGCTGGTTCTCATGCAGAACAGAAACTGATTCATTGTCTTCAGAAGTAAGACTCAAATAAGCAGGTTACCTTTTGGAGAGGCTGAAGAGCTCAAAAGAGCTTGAGTCTGTACCTTCATTACTTGAAGAGTTTGCAGGCACCCACATCTGCTCTTACTCAGCCACAGCGGCCTTGGTTTCTCAATATGTCTTCCCCTGCAGGCCCCTGATAGGCTGCTGCTCCTCTGCCTGCTCCCTTCCTTCGGGGGAGCCCTCCTAGCTCATAAAGAACACACCAGCTCTGTGGCCCTGTTCCTGCCTGAACACTGCCCCTCTCCAGGTGAGGGCTCCCTTGCTGTTGCGCTGTTTGCAGGAGAGGTGGGTCGTGCAGGATGAGACGGCCTGCTTGCAGGGACTGAGGATTTACCTTAGTGGTTCTGCCTCCTGCCTCGCAAGTGTAAGTACAGGAGGTTGATGCCTGTTACCACACACACACACACACAAAGAAGTTCTTTGCAGTAGTAATACTTTGGTGAAGCCTGCGGACGCAGCTTTTAAGAATGAATTTTTTGTGTTTGAGACAGGGTCAATTCAGACTGGCCATTAACTATGTAGACCAGGGCACCCTTGAACTTGTAGCTAAACTCCTGGTTTAGCTTTGAAAGTGCTGGGGTTGGAGGAATGCACCACCATGCTTGGCAAAAATGAGCTTTCCAACTCACTGCATTTGTCTAGTTTCACTCCAGGAGAAATCCTTTTATAAGAACAAAATTAACACTTGACAAAAACTCGGTTTATTCATTTTATGTGTAAGTCATTCTCCAGTTCAGCTATTCTATTCCTTAGTTTTGAATCTTGGAAAAAAGCCTTAGCATGTCCAATAACTTTGTATAGTTTTCACAAAGATAGAAAGTTTGATGCCTGGTAAATTTGAAGGCTTGCAAGTCTCTGCTGCACATACATTGTTTTTTATGACTGTCGTCCTTTAATGTGGATTGGGATGCTGATTATTGCTTAACTTCATCAGAAGGTTTTGACGCCCTCCTTGCATCTTGTCATATACAAATCCTGCAGTGTTACACATGGACTGAATTTGCACATTTATCTCCTTTCTATGGTTTCTCTCTAGTATGGGCTGTCTAATGTGTGCTGAAGTGTGAATACTGAAAATAGGATTTGACAAACCATACTCATCGAAGGTTTTCTTGAGGATATATTTTGATATGTTCTGAGCCCTGAGTACATATTAAGGTTTGCCACTCTCGTTCCATTTGTGAGGTTTTTTTCCAGTTTGAATTTTTTGGTGAATACTGATGTCAGATTTTCCCCTTCAGGCACTGTATTAGGAATGTTTCTCTGTACTGTGTATTAGCTTATGGTTACTTATGTGTTAAATGACATTTCAAGGCTGGCCTCATTTATTCGACATAAAAATTATTTTTTCAGCAGGAACTTTCCAATGTTTTGGACCCTGAATGAAGACTTCTTTCTGCCTCACTCATCAGCTTTCTCTTCAGGATGAAATTTTCAAGAAATTCCAAGCTAGGAGTTGTCAGGAAAGCCCTTGCCACATTTTTCCAGTACATATTATATGCTATGTTAGGATTATAGGCTTACACGCATAGCCATCCTACACTCACTGAATCTATAAGACTTCTCACCTTTATGAGTTCTCTGGCACGTAAAGTATCAAATTTGACTCCAGATATCCACACATTGATTACATGACTAAAGTTTCCCTCAAGTATGGAATCTCAGATGAGATGCCAGTGAAGAGTTCAGCTGAACACATTGCCACATTCATTACATTTGTAAGGTTTCTCTCCCATGTGAATTATCAGATGTTTTGCAAGGTATGAACTACAACTGAACACTTTATGACGCTCATTACATTTGTAAAGTTTCTCTCCAGTGTGGATTATGTGATGCTTTGCTAGAAATGATCTACGACTAAACACTCTACCACATTCACTGCGTTTGTAAGGTTTCTCTCCAGAATGGATTTTCTGATGACTTGCTAGGTATGACTTGTTCCTAAACACCTTGCCACATTCGTTACAGTTGAAAGGTTTCTCTCCACTATGGTTTCTTTGATGGTTTACTAAGTATGACTTTTTACTGAAGACTTTCCCACATTTATTACATTTATACGGTTTCTCTCCAGTATTCAGTCTCCGATGACTTCTAAGGTGTGATTTTTTTTTCCTGAGTTTATTGTTACTTTTTAAGTACACAGTACACTTACATTCATCATTGGGATCTTGTACCTTTACATGACAGATCTTGGTTCTCTTTTTTTCCCCATACCCCTGCCCTCCCTTCACCCCTTCCACCCTCCTCTATTTACAAAGACTTTGTTTCTGTTTTTCCTTTTCTCATATGTTTTCTTTTCCCCTCCCCTTCCCACTTCCCCTTTAGCCATTTTCTTCCATTTCACACTCTCAATTATACCACTTAAATCCTATTACACTTTTAGTTTTTCACACCAGAGAAACTATTCAGTATTTACTTGTGTGTCCCATTTATTTCACTTAAAAGAGTATAGTCGTAATGTACATCCATTTATCTATAAACGTCTGTAGTTTCTCATTCTTTATGGCTGAGTAATGCTCCATCTTACAGAAAAACCACATCTTCTTCATCCGGCCTCCAGTTAATGGGCATTTGGGTTGTTTCTAAGTTTTAGCTATTACAAACTGTCCCACAATAAAAATGGGTGCATATATATCAGTGTGGTATGATACGATTCTTTGGGAAAGATACCCAGCAAAGGGATAGCTGGGTCAAATGGAATCTCTAATTCTAGTTCATTGAGGTATCTCTATATTGATTTCCACAGTAGTTGCACCAGTCTACACTCCCACCAGCAATGGAGAAGGGTTCCTATCTCCCCACAGCCCTGCCAGCATTTCTTATTGGTTGATTTCTTGGTAGCAGCTATTCTTTCTGGGGTAAGGTGGAATCTCAGTGTTGTTTTCATCTGCATCTCTGGAATGACCAGTGATGTGGAACATTTTTTCATATATTTATTTGCTGCTTTTACTTGTTTGTCTGAGAAATGTCTGTTCATTTCAGATGCCAAGTTTTGAATTGGGTCTTTGTATTGGGGAGGGTCTTATTTTTTTGAATTCTTTATATATTCTACATAGTAGTCCTTTGTCTAAGGAGTAGCTAGTAAAATTTTTTTTCTCACATTGTAGGTTGTCTCTTAGCTATGCTGGTGATTTCTTTTGTATTGCAAAAACTTTTTAATACAATGAGATCCCAGTTGTTGATTCTTTGTGCAAGTTCTCATGCTTTTGAGGATTTGTTCATAAAGTCTTTTCCTGTGCCAATGTCTTTGAGAGTTCTACCTAATTTACTTTCCAGTAAGTTTTTTGTTTTTTGTTTTTTGAGACAGGGTCTCACTAGGTAGTTGAGACTGACCTGGAACTCACTATGTAGCCCAGGCTTGTTTCGAACTCACAGAGATCCTCCTGCCTCAGCCTCCCAAGTGCTGGGATTACAGGCCTGCACCACCAGGCCCGGCTACTTTCCAGTAAATTTAGTGTATTTGTTTTGATATTTAAACTTTAATCCACTTGTATTTGAGTTTAGTGCATGGTGAAAGGGATCTAGTTTTAATATTTCGCAAGTTGAAAGCCAGTTTTTGTTACACCATTTATTAAAGAGGCTACCTTTCCTTTCAGTGAGAATGGTTCGCTCTTTTGTCAAAGATGAGTTAGCTGAGTGTGTCTGGTGTTTTTCTGCATCTTCTAATCTACTCCATTGATCCTTGCATTTGTTTCTTTGCCAGTACTATGCTGTTTTTATCACAGTGGCCTTGTAGTATAGTTTCAAGTTGGGAATTGTGATACCCTCTGCCATGTCTCAGTTGCCTAGAATTCCTTTTGCTATTCTAGGTCTCTTCTAGTTCCAAATGAATTTTTGGATTGTTTTCTCAAGTTCTCTGAAATGTGCTGTTGGAATTTCAATTGTTATTGCCTTGAATCTGTTTAGCAGTTGTGGAAGTATGACCATTTTTACTATGTTAATTGTTCCTATCCAGGAGCAAGGGATGTCTGTCCATTTTCTTTCTCTTTTTTTTGAAAAAAGTTAAAAAATTTTAATAATATTTAACATCAAACAGTTAATTCAACTAGTTCTTTTTGTACACAGTGATAACATCTTCACCAAACTGAGTGCTCAAGGGTTTGATCCATGTCTGGCACACCCCAGGCAAAGACTGAGATCCTCTCTATTTATACGAGGCAGAGCAGGAGCAGCCAGGGAATTGCTCCAACTTGCAGACAACACTCAGGTCCAAAGGAGAGATTCCAAGGGAGACCAGGTTCGTGTAGTTCTCCCACATCACGTCCTTGTATAAGGTCCTCTGGTCACAGGCCGGACATTTCCACTCTCCCTGGGAGAATTCCATCGCCGCATATCTAAGTGTCAACAGATCCTAAATAACAGCCATTTTTGACTAGTCTTTCATCTTCCTCCTCTTCCAGGCTTCCTCCTCTGTTGGATGTGATCCATGCACACAGGATTCTAGGGTTCTTGGGAAAGGTCTGAAGGGTAAATGGAGATGCTGGGGAATATGACCTCCACTCCACAAGATACACTTCTGGGTCTCTGTTGAACGGTTTTTTTCAGAGAGAGGAGGACCCAGATTTCTGTGGGGTTTTAGTGGAAAACCTGTGTGAGGGAGAAGCATGAGTTTCAGGTTTCTGCATCCTCTGTATTTCTGTATCATCCACACTGACTGCCACTATCCAGTCTGCTCTGTAACAGAGACACACCCTGGGCCCACAGATGGCCCATAGGTAGCTAAGACCAGCTTGGCATTTCAGCCTTCACTGTCAGTCTCCTTTGTTACCTTGAAACTTCTGAAAAAAATCGTGCTCAGCTCTGCGGGCATGTTAATCACTTAGGAGGGCCTGATACAAGGTTCATTAGCTCTAAATTTACCAATCCTATCTCATCCCCCTTGCAGAATGGGGACACCAAGATAAGAATGTCTAAAATAACTGTCAGGATTTCCAAGGACATGGCATCCACGCCCTGGGACAATTGCTAGAAGTCTGGGCTATTGTCCTACACCGGAGGGAGGGGCAGGATCACTGTCCCTGACCAGGAGCAGTTAGTTACCCAATGATGGGAGCCAAACTGCCCCTCAGGGTGATGTCTGGCCTAGGACTTTGTGGAACCAGTCCTGAGTCCAAGCAGACTAAAACTTGACAAGGGCTACCTGTCCCACCAGCTGTACAAACCCCAGCTATGCAAACCCCCACTTATCTAAAAATCCCGACCTTCCACCCTCCCCCGAGGCCCATCTGAAACCTTTTGATCTGTACTTCCCTTGGAATCCCTTCAGCAAGGCTCCTTTCCTGTCCTTGCCCATGGCAGGGCTCTTGGTAGCCTTGTGGCTGGGTGGCTGAGCCAGGTCTATGGGACCCGAGAGGCAGGGCTTTCACTTTAAATCTTTTACTTCCTGGTGAATCTCTGTGTAATTTTCTTCCTGCAGTATGACTCCTCCTCCTCCTCCTTCTTTCTTCTTTCTTCTTTCGCTTTGAGGACAGTGAGATTAAAAAGTACTTATTTAAGGTAGTCAGATACAGTAGTGGGATATCTGTTTAAGTGTGCACATTATTATAATAGGGTCACTGCTTTGGGAGTGAGTCACCATTGTGAAATCTTTTATTATAGGTTTCTATTTTACAATCTGCTATATGATAATTTGATACATTTTTCTTCTGTAACATATGTTTTGCATTTCTACTTTTTCATTCATTTTAAACCTAATTCATGTAAATAGAAATGTTTATACTTTAGTACAGTGTTCTGTTTTTGTCTTGCTTTCCAGGTCCTGAGGATTGAATCCAGGACCTTCACTGAGCTACATCCTCAGCCTTTGTTATATTTTTCATTTTGAGTCACTGAGTTTCCCTGGCTTGGCTGGAACTTGTGTTCCTCCTGCCTCAGCCTCTCACAGTGCTGGAAGTACTCTGGTGAGCATGACCATGCTTGGCTTGTAATTTCCATACTGTCATCAGCAACTGTCTTATTCCAACCCAAATTCCTCTCACATCAACAGCAGCAAAAAGAGGGTTACCTTATTTAATGACATCTCATTTATTGCTCCTTCTTAACTTTTATTTTGAAATAATGTGAGATGTACAAACAAGTTGTAAGGACAGTACAGAGAGTTTCTGTATTCACCTGGGTTTGTCTAATGTTAACAGCTTGTGCACTGTGGTTCATTTATCAAAGCTGTGAAGTGGGTACAATACCATTAACTAAAATATAGTTCTTAGGGAATTTTTTTTTTTTTTTTTGTTACCAGGGATGGAACTGAGGCCCTTGTACTTGTGAGGCAGGAGGTGGCATCTCTGAGCCAAATCCCCGGCCCCATAAACTATAGTTCTTACTGGGGTCCTTACTTTGGTTTTTATCATTGTAAACTGAATGTTTTTAGAAAATTACCCTGGGATTTAAGCCAGACCCCAGTCTTCCCAGCTCCATACTCCAGGGCTGATCGTGGTGCTGTTGCTGTGTTCTTTTGAACCCACATTGTGTAGTACAAAGATGGGGGCTACAGGTAGAAAGCAAATGGCATTAACTTTCAGAATATATTTTTTGTAGCCAGGTATGGTGCTGCACACCTGCAATCCTAGCACGCAGGAGGCTGAGGCAGGAAGCCTGAGAGTTCAAGGCCAAGCGGGTCACAGCGTGCGTTCAAGAAGAGTCACGGAACATGTGGCAGGACCTTGTCTGTCTCAAACAATGACAACAGCAGCAAAACAATAACAGCATGTATTTTATTCAACCCAATACATCTGTGTCAGCTTTCTATTGTGGTGACAAAATGCAGGAAATAAACAACTTAAAGGAAGGAAAGATTTAACTCATCGGTTCAAAGCTTTCATTCCCTGTCAGTTGGATTTATTGCTTTTGGGCCTATGGCAAAGATGACCACCATGGCAGGGAGCACATGGCAAAAGGAACTGCTCAACTTCCGGTGACAGGAAAGAGAGGGACAGAGAAAGGGGGAAAGATAGACATACACACACCCGCACACACACACACTGGGCGCTTAACGTGGCCGCCCAGGGCAGCCCCTCCTCCCCTCCTCCCTCCCACGAGGCCTCATGTTTTGACAGCACCCTCAGCTGGCAAGTAAGCTGCCCATACACAAGCCTTCGGGACGCTAAAATTCAGATCAAAGCATCTAAAGTATCAACTTTTTTGAGACAGGATCTCACTAATTAGCCTAGCATGGCCTCACAACAGGTATCCTCCTGCCTCAGCCTCCACACACGACAGGGATCACAGCCCTGTACCACCACGTGATGCTCAGTGGTATATTGTTGTAAAATACTCAAGTGATGCCAAAGTACAAAACTTCAAACTGAAAGTCTCTCATGTCCAGTCTGCTTCCTGGCTAGGTAGGATCCTCTGAATAGTTTGATGAGTTCTTTCCCACGATATTTCTGCATAGACACACGTGCATAGACATAATGTTGTGATTTTGTTACGATGTTTTTACAAAAACCAGCTCCTACAAACTGGCCTTCTTGTGAACTGTTTTTCATTAACATGTCATTGAAATATTCCAGACTATCCCAACAGAATACTGACATTCTTTGTTCATGCATGTGTGTGTGTGTGTGTGTGTGTATAATTTGTTTTTCATTTTATCTTTATTAAGCGTTTTGGTATAGTTTAGGTATATAATACAGAAAGATTCATCATTGCGATCTTGGACCTTTACAAGACTTATCCTGCTTTGTCAACATGTATTGTTAATAAGCAGTCAACATTATATACAGGCACAATGCACCCATCAACATAGTGCCTTGATAGGGGTTTGCACAGAATCCAGCACACCTTTTGAACACTTGCTACTTAGCATGGGAAGTACAGCTTGGTGCCCATGTGTTGTGAGAGGTCTTGGTTTGAGTCTCAGAGGCCCTTAAAAAACTATCCTGTCCCATGTGGTCAAAGCCTAATGCCATTAAATCTCTTTGACCCACCCATCTTCCCCAAAGTGGATATGGTAGAAATATCTTACGTGTATATGACAACGCAGCAGGACTCACTGGTTAAACTGTTGCTTTTGTTCTTTTCAGTACTGGGAATTGAGCTCAGGGCTACTGAGCAACATCTGTGGTCCTTTATTTATTTATTTTTAAAATTTTGAGATAGCATCTTACTAAGTCTGTAGCTCAGGCTAGTTCTAAGCTTGGATTCTCCTGCGTCAGCTTCCTAGAGTTGTGGGATAAAAGTGAAAGTTTTAATTTAGAAACATCTGTGATGTTGTCTTCAATGTCTTTTATCATTATTATTAACTTTTTTCCTTTTTTTTGGTGGTGCTTGTCCTGGGGTGTGAACCTGATGCCTTCCCATTGAGACACACCCCCAGTTCAGCCTCTTGCTAAATGGCCAAGTTGCCCAGCCTAGGCTCAAACTTGTGATTCTTCTGCCTCAGCCTTCCTGAGTGCTGAGATAACAGGCATGTGCCACCACTCTGGCTGCAATGCCTTTAAGGAGGCAATGCACACTGTTTTGATTTTGGGGTCGAGGAAGATGCAGGATCTCCTTATTCTTTGGAGAAACCTCCTGCATTAATCAAGGTAGTGCCCTCTAGCTGCCTGCAAAGAAACTGATCACACCCAAGTTTAACATCCTTGTCCCACACTGTAACTTCAACACTCTGATAGTCTGAATAAGTGCTTTGTTAACATTAGAACAATGTATATAAATCACACTGGGACCTCGGTAGCTTATTTCACTTTTTCAAGTTGTCAGCTTACTTTCCTAAACTTCTGAGGCAAAGACAGGTTTGTTTCTTTGCCTAGAATGTTCCATTCTCAGCAGGCATTGCTCAATAAGTATTTATTTTATTTTATTTTATTTTCAGTAAGTATTTATTAAAATAATGCTTGCTGTGCCTGGCCGGATGGCACACGCCTATAATTCCAGCCGCTTGGGAGACGGAGGGGAACATCAGAAGTTCAAGGTCAGCCTGGGCCACTCAGGGAGACCTTTGCTCAAAGTCAAAAATAAAAGAGAGATTGACCCTTTCTTTAGCTTCACGGTAGAGATGCTTACCTTATTGGGTTCCATCCCCAGTTCTGGGGAAAAGACGTTGTTGAGTGGCAGAACTGTTCAGGAGAAATCCTTAAGCGAGGCTCTCACTTCTGCCTCTGCTCACAAATACCCCTCACCCTCTAGTCCTCTGTTCAGTTCGCTCATCTGTAAACCTAGAGGGCTGCCCAGGTGATCAAAGTCAGTTCCCGCACCAGCCACCTCAGTCTGCCTGAGCTTTCAGGCCGGGGATCACCGAAGATGAGGCTTTGGGACATCTTTTAAAATAGCCCAGCAGATAAGAAACATTCCTTCTAGCCCAGGATTTCCCCAGAATCTGCTTCCATTAGTAAGTGGATAAAATCTCGCAAAAGGATTAACCTGTTGAAGATCTGATTTCCAAGCCTTCTTCCTCCCAGTGTTCTGATGCAGAGGTGTGGCACAGAGATAAGGCGTGGAACTCTGGGAGAAGGCATCTCTGTCCATAAAACAGCTTTGGAGAGAGGGTCAGCAATGAGCAGATCTGGAGGAGCAGAGGCTGCCATCGAGAAGCCGAGGAACTAGCTCCTACCTCACCGGTGAGTCCAGTTGTCTGCCGACTCAGGCCGGGTTGGGAACCTAGCCCTGCTGTCTGCCCTGGGTGTCAATGAGCAGGATGATGTTTGATCGCAGCAATGAGGGGAGGTCCACATAAGCAGTTCCTTGGGTCTGTCGTTGTTTAAATGGAGTAGTAGAACCACATAGCTGCATTATTTAAGCTTTGTGTTAAGGCAGTGCAGCCTGGCAAATCGGAAGCAAAAAACCCCGAGGAAACAGAGCGGTGCCTTTGGATTAAGCCGTATTTCTTGAGGCCAGTATTTATAGGTATGATATAATAATGTGGGAACATGGGTGTCAAGGGTATGGCCATGTTCAGTTTTGCTCATTGACTTTTGTGACTTGTAAAAATATTTGTGAAAAAATTTCGTAAATATTTAACTCACCGAGTCAAGTGTAATTGAACGCTCTGTGAAAGAGGAGCCTCCTATTGGCTGTTGCCCATTCGAGGTCCGTGTTCGAAACTACTGAGGCTGTGAAAGTCTGTGCGTGCAGCAGGCTTGGTTTGGGGGGAATGGAAGGATTTGTCCAGGCTGGGACAGGGGCAGAGGGCCTCTGCAGTTGGGAGGGGCTGGGGAGCCACTGAATAACTTTAAGGTGTGGGAGAGATTTAGAGAAACCCATTACTCAAAACATTGTCCCCTCCCTAAGAAGATTCTCCTACTTCTCCCTGTGAGCAGCAGGAAGTGGTGGTGGGGACCTTGTCCTCTTGCCCTGTGTCCCTCCGATGACCCTCTGCTTGCAGTGGCACCCAGGATCTGCCTGAGTCTCCTGTTGCTTCCCCCAAACCCCTCAAATCTGTCCTATCCTCACTGTGAACTTCTGGTTAATTCCTCTTCTTTTCTTGTTTTGTACTGGGGAATTGAACCCAGAGCCTTTCGAATGAGCTACATCCCCAGCCCATTTTTTACTTTGAGACAGAATGTCTCCAGGTATTTTAAGTTGCCCAGGCTGGGGTTTAACTTGTGATCCTCCTGCCTCAGCCTCCCAGAGAGCTGGGATTGCCGAGATGTGTCAACACACACAGCTACTTTGGGTTGATTTCCTGCTCCATTGAGGAAGCCATCAGCCCAGAGCCCCCCAACAATCAACCTGCTTAGCAGGCTCATCGATTTGGTACATGCGTTCTTGGCTAAGGCAGAACTGCTAGCTGGGCACGTCTCCATTGCTGCAATGCTCAGCAAAATTTCCCTTCTGCACTTCTTTTCTTCTTGATCATTTGCAGATCATACAAACATGTTGTTTTTGTTATTAACAATAAAGTGACTCTACTTCCCACAGCCCTGTCCATTTTTGATCTTTGCCTTCAATCTCATTGACAGCGCTTCCTGTTCCCAATTACTGTCTGGTTTCCTTTTTCAAGATTTTTTTTATATGTTAATTTTGAAATTTTGTGAGAGGGTCTTTTAGTTACCCATTCGAAACCTGAATTTGTGATTTGTTTTCTCCTACCTCAGCCTCCTGAGTAGCTGAGATTGTGCAGTACCACCACTGCAGGTTTAGTTTTGTTTTTCACTATGGTAAACACGTGTACCTTATCAATCTTATATTGATATTCCTGTGGGGTAAGGAGATCTAGCTGTGGTGACAATACGGTGGATCCATTGCCCTCGTTGGCAGGCAGGGGTGGTAAGGAAAGAACCATGAACCAGTCACGCTTGGGTCACCGCGTGTCCCCGGCTGTACAGAAACAGCTGTGCAGTCAGGGCTGGAAGTGCAGGGCTGGCAGCCTAGCACTGTCGTGGAACCACAGCCCTCTGGGCGGGAGCTGTTCACAGAGGGCAGTGCCTCCTGAGGCTCCTGTAACTCAGATGACAAACAGGAGGCCCCTGAGCTGCCCCGTGTGGGCGTCTGTGAGACACAGTGAGGCTGGGGAGCCGGGCCTGGGCCCGAAAATGCAGTTCTGGGCGCTGTGCAGTTGTTTAACATCATGGAGCTTTGGTTCCACGTCCTCGTCTTGCCTATTGGTCATGGTGTCCTCTCCTTCAGACACCTTTCCCCGCAACCCGTATTCCCTCAGTAAGAACTTCATGTGCCAGTTTTTTTTTTTTTTTTTTTTTTTTTTTT
>NW_022900921.1:10362928-10421288 GCF_012274545.1 Fukomys damarensis | reverse complement strand
GCTTAGTGCTGTTTTATCAGTGAGGAAATCAAGGCTCTGAGGGGCTGTCACACCGAGGGTCACTCAACTTTGTGAGTGTCAGGGCTTGCATCCGAACCCAGGTTTCCTTGAGGTATTCTCTTGACGTTCCTCAGTAAATGCAGTCGGACCCAGTGCTCCCGGGAGCATGAGGAGTGAACGCTCCACGTGCTCGCTCAGTCAGTCTGACCACAGGTGAACGTGGCCCCGAGCCTGGCTGAGGCGAGGCTCGAACCCCTGCCGCCCATCCCTGCCCGTGGAAGCCTGGTGTTTGCTCTGAGCCACGCTCACCATCGCTGCCTCTGGCTGCCTTCTCTGCGGGGTCAGAGCCCGAGTCAGATTGGAGGCTGCGTGTGGGGAAGGATGGGAAATGAAGGGCTGGCTTGGCGGACAGCGCTCCCCGTCCTCCACTCGGAGCTGACCCGGCTCCGAAGCCACTCACTGTCTGCCCCCCGCCCCAAGAGCAGGTGCCTGTGACCCACAGGGAGGAAGGAGAAGCTGCGGGCCGCGCCCTGAGACCTGAGCAGACTGCGTCGGTCAGCATGGTCCTTCACCTGCAGGCAGTCGCCTTAGGCCTCCTGCTGCTGCAGACAGGTGAGTGAGTAGCGGCGGGCGTCTGGGGTGGTGGGGCTGGAGGAGGACAGGCGCCCTGGGCTTCGTAGGACGGTCACCTGCTAAGCAGGGAGCAGAGCGCCAGGACGACATCTTACTCCAAATCCATTGGTGGCTGCTCTGACTGCCCCCGCTGATGGCTAAGTGAGCGAGCTGAGAGGAGGAACACAGGTGCGCTTTGTACTTCCCATGCAGGGGCGGGAGCTGGGCAGACGGTGCACGGGCGAGGGAGGCTGCGTTTCAGTACATTCTTTGTGCTTGGTGTTTTAAAACCCTTTCGAACCATTTCATTTAAAATAACTTTCTGTCTATCTTCCTTCTTTCTCTTGTACTGAGGATTGAACCCAGGGCCTTCATACTGATCTGTATTTCTGGCTCTTTTTATTTTTTTTTATTTTGAGACATGGTCTCAGTAAGTTGCCCATGTTAGTTTTAAACCTGTGATCCTCCTACCTCAGCTTCCCACAGTGCTGTGATTACAGGCACGCACCACTCACTCTACCTGGCTATATTATGATTGAAAGCATTCTATGAAATGTCTAAACATCTCCTAAATTTGTAAGACTAATGTTGGAGGAGTGGATTGTGGGAGTTTATTAATTATAATAACACGCATTGTACTTGTACTCCAAAGAATGATTTGAGGCTTGAATTAGAAGAATTCCAGTGATAGCCAGGCGTGGTGTTGCACACTTGTAATCCTCACACTGTGCGAAGCTGAAACAAGAGGATCACAATTTGTAGCCCAGCTTTAGCCATTGCAACTTAGTTTCACTCTGCCTCAAAATAAAAAATATAAAAAGGCTGGGGTTGTAGCTTACCTCAAAGGCTGTAGGTTTATTCTCCAGTACAGTTATAAAAATTCCAGCCAAAGATATACACTTATTTTATACAATAATGAACATTACCTTCTCAGAGCATTTCCCAAACTCACAGTTCAGCCCTATGTATGATCACATAGTTAGTAAATCTCAGATGTAAAAGATACCTTAAGTGTCTTTGGAAACAGGGTTTTTATCCACGATCCCACGTATTGTGCCACTGTACTGATTTCCATTTTCTTGAGACGGGATCTCCCTAAGTAGTTTAAGATGGCTTTGAACTCACTGTGTCACCCAGGATGCCTCCAACTCACAGCGATCCTCCTGCCTCTGCCTCCCAAGACCTGGGATCATGGGTGTGTGCCTGTACATCTGGTTACTGTAATTGTTTTTAAGTGTGTAATTTGGTTCCTGGCTGAGTATTCTCTAATTCTGTGGTTTCACTTGTGTTGAATTTGCTCAGTTTCTAGGCTGTGATTAGCCAAGATCTCTGCCTAAATTTTTGCGTTTCTTGACTGATCCTCAAGCCTAGAGTGAGCCTCAGCTCCTCCTAGAAGCGTTATAAAACTATTTTCTAACAATTCAATTCTTGAAGAGTTTAGTAGAGTTTTGCCCTTCAGACAATATTATTTAAAAAAAAAACATTAGCTCTTCTTGTTTTGGGGGGGCAGTTATAAAGGAAATGATTTCATTTAAAATAGCAGTTTTAAAGGCCAGGTATTTAGCTTAGTGGTTCTGCTGCCTGCCAAGCAAGTGCAAGGTCTGGAGTTCAATTCCCAGTACAAAAAGAAAAAAAAAAATCTCCATGTATGTATATAGGCATATACAGTTATTAAAAAGAAAACAATTTAAATAAAAAAGAAAAAAATTTTAAAAAGAAAAGCAACGCAGGCTGGGCATGGTGACACATGCCTGTAGTTCAAGCACAGTGGAGGCTGAGGCAGGAGTACTGCCTCGAGTTCAAAGCCAGCCTGGGCTACATAGCACGACCCTGTTTCACTGCCCCCCATAGCAGTTTTAAAATGCAACACTGAGCTATATCCACAGCCCTGTCTTTTTAATTTTGAAAAGTGACTCCCTAAGTCCCTAAATTACCCAGGTGGGGTGGAAGTTGGGATTCTCCCATCTCAGCCTCCCAGTGTGATGGGATTCCAGGTGTGCCCAGTATGTCTGGTTAGACTTTTTAAAATATATATAATAATTATTCACTCTATTTATTTTGGTACTGGGGATCAAACTCAGATCCACTTGTGAGGCAGGCTGCCGAACCACTGAGCCAAATCCCAGGCTAGACCTGATTTTTTAAATATGTGTTTTACCTAATAGAGGGATTGAATCTAGAAGAGAGAGCTGGGACCCTGCAGGGAAGAGAGACTTTTCGCTGTACACCCAGCACTGCTGCCAGGCCTTTTAAAAGCCTTGTGAGTTGGGCCTGGTGTCACACACCTTTCAGTTCCCTCCTGGTAATTTCTTTGTTAGCAAATATAGAACAGTTGTGTGCTAGAAAGATTTTGCCATGCTCTTTATTTTCGTAGTAAAAATGAGGAGCTGCCTGAATATCATACAGTACAATCAACTGTCTGATCCACAAATATATCAATGAAACAACGATACCGAGGAAGAATACACTAACAGGAAAATGTTTGTAGTATCAAAACTTTGAAGTTTAAGCTATCGCTCGGTGTGGTGTGGCCCACCCACTTGAATTCCCAGCTACCTGAGAGACTGAGGCAGAAGCATCTCAAGTTTGAGGCCAACCAAGGCCACCGACTTATTGAGACCCTAACTCAAAATAATTCTCTCTGGGCATAAAGCTCAGGACTAGAGCCCTTACAACTTGCATTCATGAGGCTGGGTTCAGTCTCCAGTATCAAGAAAATAAAATCATGCTGAAAATTCATGTTCACAAAGTACCTAAACAGAAAAATATGAATGAATTAAAAAGTGGAAAAAAGTGAGGTAAATATTGAGGTCCCAGTCTCCCTCTTCCTGTGTTTCCTTCAGGTGCTGTGTTTTCCACCCAAGTGAGCGCCGTGGTGGGGCAGCTGGTCACGCTGCCCTGCACCTACTCGGTGTCTGGAGGGGCCGTCACATCCATGTGCTGGGGCCGAGGGCCCTGTCCCAGGAACCAGTGCTCCGATACACTTATCTGGACCGATGGACACCAGGTCACCTCCAGGAAAGATGGGCGTTATCGGCTACACGGGCAGATTAAGCAGGGAGACGTGTCCTTGACCATCAGGAACGTAACCGTGGGTGACAGTGGCCAGTACTGCTGCCGTATTGAGGTCCCGGGATGGTTCAACGATATCAAAAGAACCATCACCCTCAGCGTTGTGCCAGGTGAGCTTGCCTTGTTTCCTGTGACCCTTTCACTCAGATTAACTGACATGTGGGTCATTTTCTTTCCTTTAATAGGATCCCCCAATCCTGTTTACCAATAAACACCTGCTCTTTAGAAGCAGAATAACTTTGCTGTGTAGACGGCGCCCCAGACCAGCTTGAGTCAAGGCCGTGAGCTGGAGTCAGCAAGGATCTCTGAGAAGAGCACAGCAGACAGGCTCCTTGGTCCCCGAAATGGCATTCCGTGTTCCTCAGTGAGCTATGTGAATGGTTTTATCAAGTGGAATGTGCTTAAAGAATTGTAGTTTCCCTGAGTTCATGTCTTAGAAGCATGGCTCCTTAAGATGTACATATATTTTTTTGTTGTTTGGTTTTTGATACAGGTCTCACTATGTAGTTGAAACTGACCTGGAACTCACTATATAGCCCAGGCTGGTCTCGAAGTCACAGTGATCCTCCTGCCTCAGCCTCCCCAGTGCTGGGATTACAGTTTTGCACGACCAAGCCCAGCTGAGATGTACATATTGTATATTGTACAGACCTAGAGTTCTACCACTTTCACTGCCCCACCTTGGGGTTTTGAATTATATCTTCTATCATATCAGAGAAACTGCTGTTTAAATAATTAAAATGACCTTATATACAAGTTGTTTCATTCCAACAAGCATTGATCAGTTGCTTATAAGAAGGGCATGAAATCCAAACATCTGGGAACATTATGTTTCTTATGATGTGGATATCCTGATTTCCCTCAGCCTTTCGTGAAAGAAATAGGTCCTTGAGGATTTCTTAGTTTCTGGTCCTGTTTACAAATGAATCTCCCTCTGCTAAGGTAGAAGGAAAACCTAATGCTGGTGGCCTTAATATTCTGTCTCCTTCTCCTCCTCCCTCTCCCTCTCTCTCCTCCTACTTCTCTCCCTCTCTCTCCTCCTACTTCCCTCTCTCTCTCTCTCTCTCTCTCTCTCTCTCTCTCTCTCTCTCCATAATTAAGGGGAACATTGTTTTGCACTCTCTCTACTTTTAGGTCTGGTTTGTTTCCCTTTGAAAGGCAAGCAAATGAAGTCACCTTGAGGGAGAAAATTGATGAAGTCCTGGACATTTGTTTTTTTTTGTTGTTGTTCTGGGAATTGAACGCAGGATGTTGCATTTGCGAAGCAGGCAGCACAACCACTGAGCTAAATCCCCGGCCCTGAAGCCCTATACATTTTGTTTAGCTGTCTCGGGGGAAGCTAACCAGGAGGCAGTTCAGAGAAGCCAAATCGAGGGGTGCATCATCCCACTGTAGCAAAGGAGCGGGTGGACAGGAGCTGATATGATTATGACTGCAAATTTCTTGGAGTTGTAAAATTATATTACTGACCTGGGTAATTTTTCAAAAATGGAATACAGTGAAACTAGGTGGCTTTTCTCTTTATCGTGCTTCGATTTTCAAAATTTTTCTTTAATTTGTTTATTCATTAATTTTTGGTTAGCTGAGTTGCTAAATTGCCCAGGCTGGGCTTGAGAACTTGTGTTTCTCCTACTTCAGCCTCCCAGAGTCTGGGATTACAGATGAGCAGTTTTTTAATGTTTACAAAACTACTGCCTGGTCCAGCAAGAGTGACCCTAACTGAGCCAGTGTGACAGCCTCAGCTCTACTGACCCAATTCTTTGCTTGAGTTTCCTTGTGGATCCAAAATGCTGAGCTTACTCTTCTACTCCCCCAGGGCTTCTCCTCACCAGCTCTTTCTGTTCTTGACCTTTTCCAGCTCTGCCTTGGGGCAAATGCCCTGAGTCAGAAACGCCTGTGAGCTGTTGAGGGTTTTTCCTCTTTTGCTTTATGCGTGATGTTTCTGCTAATTTATTTATTTTTAAGTTAATTTTATCAGTACACTTTAGATATACCTATTGATAACATTCATCATAAGGAACTTGTACCTGTACATCATTTATCTTAATTTCTCCTTTTGTCCCATTTTCCTCCCCTTTATTTAAACCTTCTACACCTTACTTATACAAGCTTTGCTTCCACTTTTTCCTTCTATTCTTTTTTTCCTTTTCCCTCCCTCCACCCCTGTGCTCCCTACAAGCCCCTTCCCATTTGAATATTGTCCTCCTATCTTCCAATATTATGCATTTTGGTCCTTATTTACCCTTTTGATTTGTCACACCACAGAAACCATGCAATATTTGAACATGTGTGTCAGACTTATTGCACTTAAAAGTATGGTCTCAAAGTGCATCTATTTAGCTAGTAATGTCTCAAGTTTATTCTTTGTGTCAGAGTAGTATTCTGTATAAAAGTTACACATCTAATCTATCTAGTCATCGGTTGATGGGCATTTCGGCTGTTTCCAACATTCAGCTATTACAAACTGTGTTGCTGTACACATGGGTGTGCATAAATCATCTTGATATGATGCTTTTGATCTTGGGGGGAAGATTTCAAGAAGAGGAATAGCTCGATTAAATGGAATTTAGAGGTTCTTAGTTTTTTGAGGCATTTCCACAGTCAAACAGGAAATATTACAGAGTATCAACAACTAGTATTTAACCTTATTGAAAAACTTTTGTACAGCAAGAAACCACCAACAAATAGAGTCAACCCGCAGAATGATAAAAAAAATTTGCCAGCAGTTCCTCAGACAAAGAACAAATATCTAGAATATTTAAAGAATTCAGAAAAATCAGACTCCCCCAAATTTAACAACCCAGTAAAAAATGGGCATCTAAAATGAATAGACCCTTGTTAGATGAAGAATTAGAAACAAAATAAATATATGAAAAAATGTTCAAGATCACTGGTTATTCGAGAGATGCAAATTAAGACAACACTCAGATTCCATCTCACTCCAGAAGGAATGGATCCTATCAATAAATCAATAACAAATGCTAATGGGGCCTTGGGGAGAAAGGAACCCTTCTCTAATGTTGGTGGGAGTGTAGACTGGTACAACCACTATGGAAATAAGTGTGGAGATTCCTCAAACTATTTTGGTTTGCATCTCTTGAGATCCTCTAATTAGACTTTTCTCTCATGCTTGCTTTCTTCTTTCTCTAGATTAGGTTTCTAGACTGTGGAGGCATGGCTGTGCATTCCACCCTCAGCGCAACCTTCTGGTTGTAGGTTGCTTGGGTTAGCAAACAATACCCAACAGCCGGAGTGGATTATGTAACAGCCTCACTGAATGTTTTTGAAAATAAAGTTTTATAGGAATACAGCTGCACCTGTTTGTTTAATGTATTGCTAAAGGCTCTTTTCAAACTCAATGCTGAGTAGTTGCAGCTGAAGTCATGTTGTAGATGCTCAATCTAAAACATTTATAATCTGTCTTGTTTTGTTTTGTTTCCTTGTGCTGAGGGTGGAAGCCAGGCCTCACACAGAGCCACATCCCCACCTTTTTAATTTTTTATTTTGAGGCAGGATCTCACTAAGTTGCCTAGATGCTTCATGAAGCTGGGTCCTCAGGACTCAGCCTACCTGCATGCTGGGATTGATCACAAATATGTGCCACATTCCTGTCCACATTTAGTCTTGTCTTTTGCGGAAAAGCTTTGCTAACCTGTACTGTCAACATTTCCTTGTATATCATAGGTACCCACAAGAACTTTTTTTTTTGTTCAAGGCAAAAATTGACAAGATTCCAAAGGAGTTTTCAAACCAATTATTCTCTACTCAAGGGACTTATGGTCTTATTTTATACTTATGGAAGATTTAATAAAACTGCTTATAAGAAAAAGCTATGCCTGGTGAGAAACAAGTTTTTATTCATCCTTTAACATGAAATAACCCTGCTTCAAAAGAAATATGAAAGCAGTTTACTCTGAGGTGAATATGAATAACCATGGCCTAGGGAACATGGACACAAGTTACCACAGGTGATGGGCCCCATTGTGGGAAAGGTCAGACGACTTTTATGGTCTCAGAACACAAGAAATCTGTAAGTCAGTACATTTACCAGTTATACTGGTACCAGTGACATCAGGCTACAGGAAAGTAGAGAAATTTTTTGTATAAATTTCAGATGTTCCCTGCAAGCGCATGGACCGAGTTCAATCCCAGGTACAAAAAATAAAATTCAGATGTTCTTTCATCACATTGTATGCTTCAGGGGTGATGCAGGTTGGATGTCTGTTAATCTTAGCTATACATTCCAAAATCTTTATCCTGGTGTCAGAAGGGTATGAGGACAGATAGAGATGTTGACAATAAATGGTCACTAAAAAAGTCTAAAGCCAAGTGTGGCAGCACACACCCATAATCCTAGCCATTGGGAGGTTGAGACAAGAGGATCCTAAGTTTGAGGCCAGCCTGGGCAATTTAGCAAGATCTTGCCTCAAAATAAAAGGAGAGAGAGAAACTGGGGATATAGCTCAGTGGGAGAGCTTGCCTAGCATGCATGAGGCCCTGGATTTTTTTCCTTGTACTGCCAAACAAAAGGAGTGTGTGTATGAAGTAAAGACTGACCACTTGATAATTTGATGTGTGCCATTCCATCTCTGCACCATTACCACCTTCCCGTCAGCCAGAGTCAGTCTGCGGCTCTTCAGTACATATGTGGCTTCTCCTAGACCGTTCACACATGCTTGATCCATTGTTTTATTTTTTTATTTTTTTGGTACCGGGTATTGAATTCGGGTCTTTGCGCTTGCAAGGCAGACCACCGAACCACTGAGCTAAATCCCCAGCTCCATTGCTTTATTGACTCTGCTTTTGTACCAGGCACTCTGTTCAGGCTTAATTTTATTCTCAGCTCTCTGCATGGCTCCCGGAACTTCAGTGAGTTGTGTGACTCCTTACATGTTTCAGATGCTGCCAATTTGTAAAGTATAGATTGAGCATCTCTAATCCGAAAATCCAAAATCCGCCATACTCCAAAATCTGAAATTTTGAGCCCTGACATGACAGAACAAGCAGATAATTTCATGCTAAGAAACTTGTTTCATGCACAAAATTATTGAAAATACAGTATTATATAAACTTATCATTAAGTTATGTGTATAAAGTTTATGTGAAACATGAGTCAATTTTGCATTTAGACTTGAGAGCCATTTCCTAGATGTCTCATTTTGTATATGCAAATACTGCAGGCATTTTGGAGAAGGGATACTCAAGCTATAACTCTTAGATGGGAAGAATTCTCCCAAGGTCTTGTTTGCCCACCCACCAGATGTGCGGCCTTTCCTGCTGGCCCCTGCATGTGATCTAGCATGGATTAATGAGGAGGAGTTTCCCTTTAGTGAAGGTACTGGTCTCTTTTAATTTTCTCCTAGGACTGGCAGAATGGAGCACTATGTGGTAAACATGCTGGCATGAAAAGCAGTGTTCAAGTCAGTCACTTGCCAGAGAAAAGACAAAGCAACCTACTGGCAGACCATAGACAGCTTCCTTGTGATCTGTCTTCAGAAGAGAATTTAGTGCAGATATGAGATGCATGTTTTCACCTCACAAATAATTTTCAGCGTATCTACTCTGCTCACTCCCAGCATGTCTCCACAGCTTTAACTCTGTAATAGCTTCTCTCTGGCCATTGGTGAATACCAAGTTCAGGAGAAATGGCCCTGCCTGGGGCCGGTCTGTTATAGGTGTGCTCAGCTACAGTTGCGGTGGGAAACTTTTTTTCTTGTTGCCATTAATTCTTGTTTTCATGTTAATGTTTTATCTGTAGCCACCACCACAAGAGCTCCAACAACATCTGCTGCTCCTCCATCACCAGCACATACACAGAGCCACAAAACAGGTAAAATGTGATCTCAAGCCCAGAGGGGAGGCTGTACACCACACAGGCTTTGCACAACTCTTCAACACCTTCTCTCGCACTGGTCTTCTTAAAGGGACTTCAGTACAGATGGGAGACGTGTGTTCACATGGCAGATACTTACTCTTTCTCCCATGCAGCTTCTCCTCCCCCTGCCCACTGTTTCTCCAAAGCCCTCCCTACCAGAGCGTCTCACTGGCCAGTGCTGAAGACCAAGATCAGGAGAGATGGCAGTGCCTCTAGGCGGTCTGGCATCAGTGTGCTCTGGTGCAGCCCCAAAGGGAGGCTCTTGTTTCCTGCTGCTCTGTTCATTCTTGCTTTCGTATTGACATGTAGCTCCAGCCAGGACCACATCTGCTCCACCAACACCTCATGTCCCTACTACGCCTGCAAGACCAGCACAGACACAGAGCCACAAAACAGGTAAAAAGTGAATTGGGGAATGGAGAGGATGCTGTGGAAACTGGGCCTTGTGTGACTCTAAACACCTTCCCTCTGACTGGTCTGCTAGAAGGGACTTCAGTGCAAATAGGAGATATGTGTTTTCATCTCTCAGATACTTTTCAATGCAGCTTTGTCCCCATGCTCAGTGTATCTCCAAAGCCCTCCCTTATCACAGCATCAACTTGGCCGTTGCTGAAAACCAAGTTCAGGAGAGATAGGCCTGGTATCAATGTGCTCTGATACAACTCCTGCAGGCGTTCTTGATTCTCATTGCTCCATTAATTCTTGCTTTCTTGTTGATATGTAACTCCAGGCAGGACCACTACTGTTCCAACAGCACCTCATGTCTCTACTGCTACTGCAAGACCAGCACAGACACAGAGCCACAAAACAGGTAAAACCGGAACTGGAGGCGAGATGGGAAGATTTACACCATGTAGAACCCTGTGTGGCTCTAAACACCTTCCCTCTGACAGGTCTTCTACCAGGGACTTGAGTGCAAATACGCGATTGGGGCTTTTTGGGTTTTATTTTCATACCAGGTATCAAACTTGGGACTTTGTGCTTGCCAGGCAGGTGCTACACCAAGGGGCCATGGCTTCTCCTGAGTCTGGGGTTTTATCTCCTCAGTTAATTTACAGTGGTTCTCCTCCACTTCACCCAGAGCATGTATTCAGAGCCTTCCCTTATGACATATTTTATTTGGCCACTGGTGAAGACCAAGTTCAGAAAAGATAGTTCTGCCTAGAAACAATCTGTCAACAGTGTACTCAGCCACAGGAAGCTCTTGTTTCTTGTTCTCCATGAATTCTTATTTTCATGTTGATTGCTAATTACAGCCACGATCAGAAGAGCTCCAACAACATCCCATGTCTCTACCTCTCCTCTGACACCAGCACATACACAGAGCCACAAAACAGGTAAAATGTGAACTCAAGCCCAGAGGGGAGGCTGTACACCGCACAGGCTTTGCACAACTCTTCAACACCTTCTCTCGCACTGGTCTTCTTAAAGGGACTTCAGTACAGATGGGAGACGTGTGTTCACATGGCAGATACTTACTCTTTCTCCCATGCAGCTTCTCCTCCCCCTGCCCACTGTTTCTCCAAAGCCCTCCCTACCAGAGCGTCTCACTGGCCAGTGCTGAAGACCAAGATCAGGAGAGATGGCAGTGCCTCTAGGCGGTCTGGCATCAGTGTGCTCTGGTGCAGCCCCAAAGGGAGGCTCTTGTTTCCTGCTGCTCTGTTCATTCTTGCTTTCATATTGACATGTAGCTCCAGCCAGGACCACATCTGCTCCACCAACACCTCATGTCCCTACTACGCCTGCAAGACCAGCACAGACACAGAGCCACAAAACAGGTAAAAAGTGAATTGGGGAATGGAGAGGATGCTGTGGAAACTGGGCCTTGTGTGACTCTAAACACCTTCCCTCTGACTGGTCTGCTAGAAGGGACTTCAGTGCAAATAGGAGATATGTGTTTTCATCTCTCAGATACTTTTCAATGCAGCTTTGTCCCCATGCTCAGTGTATCTCCAAAGCCCTCCCTTATCACAGCAACAACTTGGCCGTTGCTGAAAACCAAGTTCAGGAGAGATAGGCCTGGCATCAATGTGCTCTGATACAACTCCTGCAGGCGTTCTTGATTCTCATTGCTCCATTAATTCTTGCTTTCTTGTTGATATGTAACTCCAGGCAGGACCACTACTGTTCCAACAGCACCTCATGTCTCTACTGCTACTGCAAGATCAGCACAGACACAGAGCCACAAAACAGGTAAAACGGGAATTGGAAAGTAGAGGGGATCATAGGAAGCACACTGGGCCCTGTCTGGCTCTAACACTTTCCCTCTGACAGGAGGGAAGTTTCTTAGAAAACTAATGCAAACCAGGTGTGGTGGCGCACAGCTGTAATCCCAGCACTCGGGAGGCTGTGTCAGGAGGATCACTGTGAGTTCAAGACCAGTCTGGGCTACATAGTGAGTTCCAGATCAGTCTTAACTACATAGTGAGACACTATCTCAAAAAACCAAAAAAAAAAAAACAAAAAACAAAAAAACCCCAAAAAAACCACACACACAAAAAAACCCAAAAAGACAAAACCAAAAAATAACCAAAACTTTAATGCAAATATGAGTTACGGGTTTTTATCTCCACAATACTTAATTTTCAATTTACCTGCTGCACTTCAAACCCAGAATGTTTCCAAATTCTTCTCAAATCAGAGGTTTTAGCAAGGTATTTGTAAACACCAAGTCCTGGAGAGAGCCCTGCCTAGAGATAGTCTGCCATTCTTGCGCTCAGCTCTGGTTGCAGTAGAAGGCTCTCATTTTTCTTTCTTCTGCTAATTTCTGCTTTCATCTTGATTTCTAACTCCACTCTGGAGCACAAGCATTCCAAGTTCACCTGGTGTCTCTGCTTCTGCTCCTCCAACACCAATATATACACAGAACCTCAAAACAGTAAACTTCTGCTGGAGCCCAGAGGCCTTCTCTTGGGCAGTCATAGACCAAACATGGCACTGTGTCAGGACATAAGTACTGTGTAGGGCAAGAATTCTTACTTGGGTTTAAAACATAGGCTTCAAATATTCCTTGTCCTCCATTGTTGTCAAATGATGTACACCTTTCACAGATGTACAACTTGAAGAATAACTGGACCACTGATTTAGGACACTTGTGTAGGCCTCACCTACCTGGGCCTGGCTCCGTGATGAGAAAATAGGGAAAATCTGGGAGTAATAACCAGTCTAATGAGGTTCTAGGTCATATACTTCATTCTGAAGTTAGGCCCTACAATTAAGGATCTATATCAGTGACACTAACATTTGTGCCGCATCCCACTAATGCATGCTTTAGAGTGTTATGCCATTTAATTCTCAGGACAACTATGTCATTATAAGAGTTTATAATGGTGGGAAATGAGACACAGGGTCTAAAAGATCATGGTTAAGAAGCATTGAGATAAAAAGTAATTTAGTTAGGACTCAATTTCTGTTCATTTGAATCTGAGGCCAGTGCTCTTAACTGCTGGATCATCTCTGCTATCACAAATACTGAGGTTTACATTTGAATGAATTTGTCATGTTTTGACATCTTCAGGGATAAAGAAGACATAAAAGTATGCTGTCTTTTGGGGACAGTTTGTGCCTCACAGAGATTTGCTTTAAGGATCTTTTATCTTAATTTATGTGGCATGGAAATTATAAATAATGGAATTTATACTCATAAAAAGGTGAACATTGCATTTAAAGGGTTTGGAGTTTTAGTATATACATGTTTATATTATCAATCCATGTCATATTTTTCACACCTTGAATTCCCCATGAAAAGAGTTTAGACAATAAACAAGTGGAAATGACTGACAGGTGAAGAGATAACTTGTCATTCCAAGGGCAAGTTTAGGTTCAAATCTATTTCCGGGATTAAGAGGATAACTTCCAATGGAAAGTCTCAAAGCCTCCTGAAATCCTTTGTCTTCTTGAACTGGCCGTGCACTCTGAGCAGTAACAGCAATGTCACAAACTCTTAGCTAGAAAAATAGGATGGAACATATTGATTTTCCTTGACTCCCATAGAGTGTATTTCACCATGAGTGATCTGATGGATTGGGCTAGGAGCAGAGTTTGGAAGATAGGTTATAACTGGGATTTTAAAGCCATAAAAATTTGCTAGAAACACAGCTTTGCTTCAGGCAGTTGAACACACTAGAGAATCTGGGAGACTTTCTTGATATTGATTTAACTTTTTAATAATTACTTTGTGCCTGTTAACTAGACAGATTTCTGGACTTGGAAAATATGAATAATTTGTTGACTTCCTTCAAAGCTGAAACATGGCCAGAGGTGGTAGTTTATATGTCCATGACCTGGAGAGTGTTCTTATTTGAGTTTAATTGTTTTGTTGTTGTTGTTGTTTTCTCTTAGACAGGGGTTAGCAATGCAGTTCAGGTTGGCCTGTACCCCAGCAGGTCTCAGAATCATGGAAATCATCCTGTCAGCCTCCCAAATGCTGAGATCGCAGGAATGCAGCATCACACCTGTCTTACTCTTCTCCTGATAGTTTCCTAAACACTTTCAGTTTAGAATTGTCTTTTACATTACACGGAGGAGGGGAGCACTGCAGCCAATCTAATGCGGGGAAAGCTATCTTACATCTGCATCTGCCTAGGCTTGTGTTAGCTACCTGAAGCAGTCACAGAGTGCTCACTTTGGCAGCTTGTATACAAAACAGTCATGGAAGCCCTAGATGTGAAGTGGTAGGAGGTGGGGAGAAAAGAAAGATGCAATAGAGGAAGAAGTTAAGCTCAAGAGGACTTTTGTGCAGAACTAAATCGGGTGAAGACTGACCATCTGACTCTTGCATTGTCTTGTTTTTAGTTCCTATAGACAGCCACATCCTCTTGCAGTTTTGAGGAGATAAAACAGGAAAAGAGTTCAGAGCATGGGAAAGGGTGAAGCTGAAATGTACAGTTATCTAGACTGGCGGGGAGGGAAACAGAAAGACTGGTGAGGAGCAATCAGGAAAGGCCAGACTGAGGAATTTTTATCCAGCCACCTCCTCAAGTCTGACCCACAGTTCTGTGGTGTTCTCCGAGACAGAGAGCATGGGAAGACCTTGTAAAGACAAGAGACCAACTCTGCAGATAAAGCAGGCTAAGCGATCAGAAAAACAGTTAAGATTGCAGGAAAGAAAGAGACCCATAACTCTGGGTGAGAGAATTCTCAAGTGGAATCGTTTTGAGGATGAATGCAAGATGAGTGCGGAAGTTACTCTTCGAAAAAGATGCCTGAGCTGCATATGCAGAAGGAGCTGGGACCAGGGTCTACCAGGGGCCTTGCTTTGAGGGTTGCGAATCATTGCCCGGGCCAAGATGTTGAGCGATGTTGTCACCTTGGGGAGACATCAAGGCGCCAGTAGTGTACGCGCGATGAGTCTGTCACTGCGTCTGTCTCCCTGGAGCGCTGTGTGGACAAACAACCTCGAACCTGAATATACCTAGGAGACCCAGATGGAGGCTATTATCAGGGGTAGGACAGGTTAGTGGAAACGCCCAGGCCGGATACCCTGAAAGTAAAATGTCACTAGGATAAATAAGTAAAAGGTGTAATGGGTGTCCCACTTGAAATGCTCTGTGGTAGGCTTTGCGTGTAGAGGAGGACAGGGATCTAGGAGTATAGAAGATAGGGGACAATTTTGTATATTGATAAAGATGGCTGAAATATTTTATAGATCGTATTTTCTCCCTGATAATGAAATAACTAGGTAGCAATTCAGTGTCTGGGGGCCAGTTAAAAAATAAATTTCCAAGAAGAATTAAAACGGCTTAAAGTGAGTGGGTGGATATCACACCTCATGACAAGGCTGGGATGAAGGCCTTGTGGGAAATTGATGGACATTTACAATTTAATATGTATGTATGCATGTATGCACGTATTTGCTTTTTGAGACAAGGTCTTGTCTCCTTCACTATGTCGTTCAGGGTAGTCTTGAACTCACTATGTATTCTAGGCTGTCCTTGAACTCTTGGCAATCCTTCTGCCTCAACCTCAGAAGTGCTAGAACTATAAGTATTTGCCATTAGGTATGACTTATTTGTTATTTTTGCTTGCAATGAATATTTCCCTGTACAAATGGATCATCGTCTTTCCATTGTTTTCGTTCCAGACACTGTTCCACCTGTTCCAACTCAGACAGGAGAGACCCAGCCTACAATACTTCAGGAAACAAAGCCTCAGTCCCCCACCTCCTCCCCAGACTCTTGCCCAACAGGTAACTTCATTCTGTCTCCTGAACACAGGGAGCCTATAGATCTTGGTAGCTGTTGCCTTAAGTGAGAACACAAATTCTGGAATAAAATGAATCTGACTTTAGTTCTGATACTGGCCACTCAAGTTAACCATGTGGTGACTTGGCACCTATGTCTGCCCTCTCTGACTCTGTTTCATCTTTTTTTTTTGCTACTGGGGATCAAACACAGGATCTTGTGCTTACAAGGAAGGCGGCAGAATCACTGAGCTAAATCCCTGGCCCTCTGTTTCATTATTTGTAAAAGAGATGTAATGGATTCATAGGCTGATGATAGAGATTCACTGAGATGAAGGGCTTGGGACAGATACCAGCCACCCCACCAGCCAGAACATCCAGCATCCATAGTAGAAGTACCGGGAGCCTTCATGTTACTCTACTGCTGTAAATCAAATCAACCAGTCTTGGCTCTAAGCTTGTTCCCGAGCTTGACCCCTTGGGTCACCTCCTCCAAGGCCCAGTCCCTAAATATGGCCAGGAGGCCACCCTGCTGTCAAGCTTGTATGCACATGGGCATTCTGAGGTGGTACTGTGGACTGAGCATTCACGTCCCCCTCAGTTTCATCTGTTGGTACCTAATGCTCAGTGCAAGACTTTCAAGAGGTGGGACACCTGGGGGCCGATTAGTTCCTTTATAATAGAGACCAGAGTGTGCTTGTTTGCCCTTTCCTCCCAACGGGGCTGCATTGAAGGCGCCATCTATGATGAACAGAACCCTCAGTAGGTTCCCAGTCAGCCTGTGCCCGGATCTTGGCCTTCCCAGCCTTTAGATCTGAGACCAATACATTTCTTTTGTTTATTGGTGACTGAGTCCAAGGTATCTTGTTACAGCAGCCTGAGCAGACTAGGACAGGAAGGTTGAAGCCACCAACATCAGCACTGTAGAGGCTGCACCGAGCTGCAGGTTTTCTAAACATAATGCTCCACTGCTCCAACTCTGGGCAGGTCCCAGTCTTTGTAGATGTAGAAGTGACCTGTGTCTCCTAGATGCAGAAAGATCATCTCTCCCTGAAGCCTGTCACCTATCCTAGCTAACTCCCTTTGTTACCCATAGCGTTAAGTTTTGAGAGCGCCTTGTCCCGAACTTCCTGTGACTGACTCCGAGCTGGTTTAGGTGCCCTTGTGCCTCTGCCACATCCAGGGTGGGTTCTCCAGCCTTGTGGCTGACCTTTCCCCACACATTCCTGGAAACTGGTAATTTTGCGATGCACCTGTAGTGAGATTCACACACAGTCAATAGGGATTAGATAATGGTGATATTTGGTTCTGAAATTGGGATTCTTACTCTACACTGTTTCTGGGCACAAAAGCAGAGTGGAAAATGATGGAAATATGAGGTAAGAGCAGTAGGAGGAGCTGCACCCATTCTTGTAGGGTTGAGAAAGAAGAGAGTAGGCGTGGGCAGTTATTCTCTACAATATCATGTCATTAAAACCTGGTCCAGGTAGAGCTTTCCCGAGGGGAACAGACTCAGGTGCAGCTGCGTCCCCAGGATTTTTGGGAGTGCTGACATTTTGGCCAAGTATCTGAGGCCCCTGGGCCCAGTCTTCATCATACCCATGTCAGTCCTATGTTGGTGAGAGCTGTGTGGAAGTGGAGACTGTTGAGTCTGGAAGGCAGGTCACATGGCTCCCCACCCACATGACAGAGACTCGCACTGTGTGCCAGGAGACTTGCATTGTCTCACTGAATTCTTCCAAGGCAGGCTGTGTGCCTGTGACCGCCAGACTGGGCGACCTGCTTTGGAGCACAGCTCCTGATTCAGCAGCCATACCAGCTGCGTGCCGATGGGGAAGCTGTTGAACATTCCTCACTAGGTGGTCACGGTTTCAAAAGTGTCCCTCCCTCTTCCTCATGGCTCCTTTCACCTAGTGATAATACGCTGTAGCTGCGTGTGGTGGCACAGGCCGGTCCTTCCAGCTACTTGGGGAGGCTGAGGCAGGGGGATTACAAAGTCAAGGCCTGGGTGCACAATTTAGCGAGACTCTGTCTCAAAATAAAAAATAAAGGCTGGGGATGGGCTCAGTGTGGTGACACATACCTGTAATCCCTGCACCCTGGGTGGCTGAGGCAGGAGGACTGCAGTCTCCATCCTACTTTAGGCAACTTAGCGAGACCCTTTCTAAAATAAAAATAGAAAAAAGGCTGGAGATGTTGCTCAGTTGGTAGGAAGGCCCTAGATTCCATCTCCAGTACTGAAAAGAAAAGGACTTTATGTATCATCTAATTTAATTGTAACACATTTTGGTATGCACTATTAATAGCTTGTGGTTCAGATATCCAAGTTAGAGATACCTGAGTACATACACATGGATGCCTATGTGTTTATGCAGAAGCCACACTGCCGAGAGATTGAAATCAGATTTCATCTGACTCAAGTCTGTGCAGTGTTTTGTTGTTTTTTTGTACTGGGGATCAAATTCGGGTCTTTGCACTTGGCTGGAAGCACCACTGAGCTAAATCCCTGACCAGAGTAAAGTTTATCTGCAGTACCCAACCCAGTCTGGCTTCTGAAGGTCTTACAGTCATCATCTGTCGCAAGCAGAGCCAAGTCCCGGATGCTGCCTTTGGCTCAGCGCCATGCACTCTCAGAATGAGTGCAGTAGGAGTGTAAACACAGGAGCAGAGGATGCGTCACCCGGTTTTGTTTCTGTAGGGACTCTGTGAGCTTTTTCAGTAGGGAGGGAACTTACAAACCTAATGTATTTCCATTTGATGAGAGAACAACATATGTGATGTCTATAGCAGGGGCTTCTCTCCTTAGCTAAATAAGACTGGAAACATTGGAAATATGTGTAACCGTTCCATGTCTCTTTCATCCCCCAATGGGGTTAAGGACCTGGCTGTTATGGTGTACAGTGCTCAGTATTTGATCTATAGATTCCTAAAAAGGACAATATTACCTATTGTCTGTTACAAAATAAATATTTTAAAAACACTTTAAAAATCTGACTGTTTGAAACTTTAAGATCAATATGTCTCTCATACCAGATGAGATCCTTATCCTTATGGGGTATAAAATACATTTATACCTGAAACAACATATTTCTAAAGTGTTTCTAAGAGATATTACTGTACATTTTTTTCTTTTTTTGATACCAGGGATCAAACTTGGGTCCTTGTGCTTGCAAGGCAGGTGGTGGAATCACTGAGCTAAATCCCTGGCCCTGTCAAGTGTTTCTGGAACTAAGTATGGGTATCATGGCATGTAGTATAAGATTTGTATGCCACCTCTTTTGCATGTAATTATTCATTTTACCCACATCCTGACTGTGGCGCTAAGGTAAGTCCATTCTGAATAGTGTGGCTCTGGTCTCTGGAGCTGTGTACAGCCTCTGCGTACACACTGACAGCTTTTTCACCAGCGTGAAAGTGTTGGATTACATTTAAGTGGCATCTTATCCTGATTCCATGAATGCACTTCTCTGATTTCTGAAGTTGCAGGCACAATTGTTTATACATGTATTTTTTTCCCATAAAGGAAAAGAAAAGAGTCCATTTTCAAAGAGTCCATGAGAAAAATGTTAACAAACACAAGTTCGTAAGATAAATTAATAAAATATTAGTAACTTGGTGTGACTGCTGGATGCCTGCAGCACTCTATCACATTATCATTCTACTTTCCATTCATCACCAGAAGCTAATGTGAATATATTTAGTGTCTTCAATGAAAATCTAATATTTTTGTTAATTCTTATTAATTTTTTTTTTCTTTTCTGGAGATGGGAATACCGTGGTGACACAGACCTCAGACGGCCCTCGGCATAACAATCAAACTGTAAGCATATTGTTCCCTGTTTGATTGGAGCCAGATTCACACGTATGTCTTCCTGGAGATAAGTTGAATTTAAAGACTATTTCTGCAAGCCTAGCCCAGAAATTGATTTTTTCTTGTTTAAAAAAAAAAAAAAAAAGGAAAGAAAAAAAATTGAGTATTAAATAGAATGTTTTAATTTGGGAAGTTCATTTAGGTGGACCAGTTTGTTAGAGATGTTAAATATGTGATATTTTACTAAATAACACACCACACACACTCTCTCTCTCTCTCTCTCTCTCTCTCTCTCTCTCGCACACACACGCACACACACACACACAAACACCATAGAACTCTCCATGGAAAAAATTAGAAAGATGAGTTAATTCGAAGAGAATAAGTTAATCTAACATACCAAGGCCTGTAATTATCACTAGAGATCCAACATGCTTTGACTCAGTGGGATGGAGTGGGGGCTACCTGAATCCAAAATAGAATTGTAGGGGAAGAGTTCTTACATGAAAATAGTTCTCAAAGTACCTTTTTCTTACTCAATGACCATTCTGTGTGGAAATTCTGAAGCCACTGAATGTAGAACTCCCCACATAATTACTTATTAAGGTAGTAAGGTCTTAAAAAAGTTTGATTCTACAGGATGTTCTAAAACTTCTTCCACAGTGAGGTTGATAAAAACCTAAGGAACCTCAGTCATATGATACTCATAAATACTTATCTGTACAGATAAGTTTAGGAGTAATTATGTGCAACATGTTTTTTTTTTTTTTTTGGCTCCAGGGAAAAACAACCTTTGTTTTAGGATGTGCAAGTAAGATAAGTAAAAGATAGATTAATCAAATGCTGGCCTTTGAAAGAGCACTCAGATAGCTCAGACAAGGTGGGAGTGTTTAGTGTAGGGCCAAGTGGCCTTATGCTGTGTACTGTAGTGACAATGAGGCCACATTGCAGGGTGATATTAGGAACTGTTAGCCCTATGGGGGTCAGAGGCAAGAGGATCATGAGTTCAAGCTCATCCTCAGCAACTCAGCGAGAACCTGTCTCTAAGCAAAAAATAAAAATGGAGGGCCAGAGATTTAGTTCAGTAGTTCTGCTGCCTGCCTCGCAAGAACAAGGTCCAGAGTTCGATCCCCATTACAACAACAACAACAACAACAACAACAACAACAAAACCACACACACACACACACACACACACACACATACACACACACACACACACACATATATATATATATCAGTGCAAAGGTCATAGATTCTATACCCAGCACCAAACACACATGCATACACACACACAAACACACATACACATGGTAACATTTATAACAAGGGCACTGTTTGAACTAAATTTGTGCATATTGGCTAGTATCAGAGCTACCCCTATGTAACTGTTCATTGTGTTGCTAAATGAGCAGACTTAAGTTTAGGGTTACAGAAATCCTCTAAATGGCGATGTTCTTCTTCACCTCAGATACTTGTGTAACAGATATGTTCAGCCATGAGTAGAAGGAATATAGGAGCAAATTGAAGACAGGTAGAAATAACAAAATGTGAACTTACTGTGTCTTCACTCTGAAGATGCCTCCCAGATATACTGAAAAGAGTAGATAACAGCATGCATTTTGACCCAGTTAATTAACTTCTTGGGCTCTATCTTGAAGAGAGAATTAAACCAACATATGAGGATATGAGAAAGAATACTCATTACTACTGTTCTTCACGAACATATTATAAACAGGGACATTTTCAATACTAAGGAATTATTATTTAGTCAGTTAAGCACAAGCAGATATTGCCAGCAAGAATGCAGTTCTTGCACCACACTTACTGACGCATGGGAAGGAGTGAGGCACCATAGGTCAGTAAGTGAGAACAGTGACTTCTACATTGGTGCACATGCCGTACCACATGGAGAGTTGTCCCTGGTAGCAGGGTCCTGACACCAAGGGACACTGGCCCTGGCCCTTAGTCCTTTGTGACTGATGAATGAATTCAGTGAAGACACAAAGCTGGCCGGCCATTCAGAAGTATGAGCTGAGTTTATTGGAAAGCAAACGTGGAGAAATTTACACCTTGAAAGAAGGCAGACAATGCCCTCTCGGCACATGCTTGGAGAGTGCAGAGTTTGGACATCTTTGTGTGCTCACAAGTTACTCCTGGGCTTCAAGAAACCATGGTGATTGGGATGCTTAGGAACGTCTGTCTCAGAGGCTACTTTGGAATTGCAAAAATGTCTTCTTATTTCTGCTCAGATAGTCAGTGGACTTGATCCTGTAAGAAACCTGTAAAAGGAATTTGTGAAAGCAAAGATCCTAATCTAGATTAGGTTTTAACTCAAGAAATGAAGGTCTTTAAAGAATGTTTCCCTTTCTGATATCACTGGGCCTCCGGCCATGGCAACCAGGTGTGCTGTGTGCCTTTGCTGTGGAAACAGCTCCCTCTCATAATGAAGGTGCCTAAGGTATAGCCTTAAAGTGCCCTTGAACTTCCTGCTGGGGTTGTTTGAGCTCTAACAGATGACCATAAATGCATTAGACTAGGAGGTCTTTCTTCATTCACTGCATTCTAACTGGCAAAGGATGCTATTTTGAACCCCTTGAGCCTTCCAGGCCTGCTAATGGCTAATGAGGTCCTAAGAGGAGTTAGTTACTGTGTTTGCTTAAAGATCCTAGAAGGATAAACTCTAGCAGAATATATAAAGCAAAAATGGCAACAATGCTTATTTATGGACATCAGGTAATGGTTATTTTTAGTTTTCCTTTTTTCCTTTCATGGCTGCGTACTCAAATGAACATGTCCCATTGGGGTGATAAAATTTAAAGAACAAAATGTGAGTCTGTCTCCTGAGACCCCATTCTCCACCTGTGTGCTCTTGTGCCCTCTGCATAGCAACGTTAAAGCAACACAATTGTCCTTCCCAGAGAGTGGCTAGGCCCCTTCTAAGCAAGGATGATGCATGTGTTGTTACTTTGCTTTATTTTCCTTATGGGGTTTCTCAAGAGGCTAAAGGTATCTAACCCAACTACCTTATTGAATATACTGCTTATAGGCACAGAAATAGAAGGTCAGAGGGCCGAATGACTTGTCCCTGGTCTTACAGTGTCTAAGTTGAGATTCAGCTCTTATGTAGAAACACTTGATCTTTTTCTCTGGTCTTCTGCTTTCTTTTGGCTAAAGTACCTGTCCTGTGGGATCTCTTTAGGATTAGAGCTAAGCTATGAAAAGGGGCCTAACATAATGCCTAGCATGTTTCTCTTTTATTCCAGGAGGCAGCATCATGAGTTAAATCCTCAGCCCAAACTTTTATTTGTTTATTTATTGAGATCGGGGATGTACTGGATTTCAATAAACTCTGGATTTCTACCTCACTACAGTGTTACAGTGTCATGTCGGGGCCATGTCCTTGACCAGTTATTCCAAAGTCTTTTTAATACAGATAGTATCTTGTACTACATTTTAATTGATTTTTGATCGATTGATTGATCAATTGATTAATTGCAGGACCCACGACTGAACTCTATACACACTGAACTATATCCCCAGCCCTTTTTTATTTTGGTTTTTAAAAATTTTGAGTCAGTATCTCCCTTCACTATGTTGCCCGGGCTCGACTTGAACTTGCAATCCTCCTGCCTCAGAATGCTGGGATTATGGGAGTACACCAGGCACACACAATTTATATTACATTTTGAAAAACAATTAAGGAACATATAAAAGCCCAAATTCAATAAATAATCAATAAATAAGCACACTTTGATAACAGCAAATAAAATCAACTTATACATGAACAGAAATTCATTCTTAGTACTGGAAGATGATGAAGTTACAGAAATAGCCTATCGGATTTTAATATAGATATGATTTATATACATAACATATACATATATTTCATGTGTACTGGTTTAATTTTGCCAAAGAATACACCTATGTAAACAATGATTGAAGCAAACAGAAATTATTGCCGTTATCCCTAAAATACATTTTGAATTTCAAATTGTCTTAGAATTTCTGCCTATGTTTATATCCTCAGATGATTTGGTCTGAGGTTTAATGGGTTGTGGTCTTACGCTTGTTCTTAAAGTAGCCAAAGGACAGTGGAGTGAGTGTCTTGGGTTAAGGTACTGTAGGAAATGTTTCCTTCTGTTCATAACTCTTAACAAGGCACTTTTACAACTTGTTGATGTTTCCTCAGCAGGTGTTTGAAGCACAAAACACATGGATGAACAGTGACAGACTCTATATTGGAATCCTTATTTGTAGCTTGGTTTTGCTCATGGTTTTGGTCACCATCGTTATCAAAAGTAAGTAATTTCAAGATTGTTCTTAAGGGACTAGTGCAAGGGTCTGCAGCCAAATGTCTGCATGCAAGTAGTGTAGTCCATGTGGCTGATCATTTTGTTCCACATGGCTTCCCTGGTCCCCCAATCCTCATGTGTCAGATGCACGTGGTGGGACCTTCTATTTCCCAGGGGCTGTGTTAGTGCCTACAGAGCACTGAGAATGACTTCTGGCAAACAGGAAATTCACAGCATTCTTAAGCTTTTATTATTATTTTTAGAAAAGGTCTTTTTGCCATTTATAGTACCTCTGTAAGTCTCATGGAGCTTACGTTCTAGAGGAGTTTTTACTAAATACTGTTGTTTCTTAAATATGGTGTTTATTTTTCAACTCCTACTCCCACACAGAGAAAAACTAAATTTAAATTATCTTAAATACTAAGAAATAACAATTTGTTGAGTAAGTTTGGAATGTGGGAAGCAACAAACTATTGTGATGTGGAAGATGTGTTCTGTTTTCCACTCAAGGTCCAGCTTTTGTCCCCATAGGTGGGTGTGGAAAGATTAGGGAACCTATTGAGCAGAAGAGGTGAATGAGACTTTGGGAGGGGACAGTGAAAGAATAATGCTAGAACTCTAGAATACAGGTCTTTAAGAGGCAGCCATCCCAGGATGAATGCCCCTTTTCTGCCAGGTGTGTGTGTGTGTGTGTGTGTGTGTGCGTGCGCGTGCCCGTGCATGTGCGTGTGTTCCTACGCGTGCCCCTGCATGTGCGTGTGTTCCTCTTCCTCCTCTCAGAGAACCTTAGTCATCTTTTGGCAAGACACTATATGAACTTTTTGCTGATCTATGTAATGTGTCTGAGGAAAAATCAGAAAACCAAGTTTGCTTGTTAAATTTGAGGACATTTCTACCTAATTGCTATAATTAGAACTTGGTTAGTTAAAATGATTATTAGAATTTGTGTAAAATACCTCAAATATGCTTCATCATTTAACCAAAACAGTTTTTATCTCCCTTTTACATGGAGAGATTACTGGGAATATAAAAATTTGTCAAAACACGAAAAGTCTTTGGCAGAGGCATGACCTTTTATTGAGGAATCTTCTGTCCCATGTAGCTGGGGACAATCTTGGGTTTATGCCTGATCTCCAGCAGCCAGTTGGGATAACTATAAACATTGCCATTTATTGAAATAAAGGTTATCTAACAGTTTCATTATGGAAACTCATGACATGTGGGTGAGTTTACCAAATATCAATGAAAACGAGACCCTGAGCACTAATGAGCTTGCTTGGGTTTCTGTAGACTCAGATGGGGTTATAAGAAAGAATTATGTAAAGGTATCAGGGAAGTGTTCAAATGATGGCAAAAATAGTGTACTTGATGGGAAGCAGAGAGCATGAACATTTTGCTGACATGTTTAATTTTCTTATCTGTTCCTTTCTGGCTCCTTGCACCCCAACTTAGAGTATTTCATCAGCAAAATGAGGACCTGGACACTAAAGTAAGTTTGAAAGGGGTTGTAACACTTTCTGATGTTCTCATTCTAATAAGAATAAAGAGAAATTACTCTTAGTTGCTCTCCCCTTTGTCTCCTGACTATCCACTCTTTCCCTTGGATCCTGAAAGTTCAGCTCAATGTGCATCTCTGTGGTCTTGCACACTTTCCAGCAATGCTCTGAGTTTCTGTATTTCCCTCCAGCTGAGGCACAACTGGAACCAGAGAGCTTTTCCTAATCTTAGAGTAAAAGAACAACATTGCAGTTTTGCATGATGGAGCTGTGTACTAAATGCATCATTTTGCTTTGTTTTTTCATTTTATTCAATGCTTTCCTTTTTTATCATATATCTATTATGTTCCAAAATGATCTAGAAAACATGTGAGAAAATGAACAAGGTCCTTTTAGGTATTTCCATACCAACACCATGAGATAGGACAGGGAATCGGCTCCCTGAGTGAGCCCAGGGAGCAGATTTGCGGGAGGCTAACTCCTGGCTGAAGGGGCAGGAAGTGCAAGGGCTCTGAGGCAGGGCCAGTGCCTCTGGGTATACACAGCTCCCACCTCTTCACCTGTTCAATACCCAGCTCGCTCTGTCATCGATGTTGCTTACCTGGCTTTATAGATACGTAAACTTTTTCCATTTGTGAAGACCTTTCAGTTACACTGGCTCTTTGACTGGTTCTGTGCCATGCATTTGTCTGCCCCATTAGAAAGCCAACTGTCATCCTTCATGCAGTGCGGGTGGACTCTACCCAAAGTCCTTTTTGGATTTGAAGTCAGCACCTACTAGGCCTCTGTTGGCCATACCTAGTTGTCCTTTGTGGATGGCTCTGCACAGGCCTGCCTGTGTGTGAGTCCCATGAGCCAATCCACAGGATGTGCCTTGAACAGTGTGCAACACATCCTAAGTGCCCAGTGCATCCCAGCCTTTATTTTACCATTCTGCCTTCACATCAATAAACCTATGAGGTGGGTGCTTAATGCTGTCATTTTACAGATCAGAAAACAGGCTCAGAAATGTGCGAAGCCATCCAGGTCCTAACACACAGTCTATAAAGAACCAAATCTCAGGAACCCAAGGATGTAAATGTTTTTCATTAATTTCTCCGAGCAAGGAAAGGAAATGTTCCTTTTAGGTGGAAAATGATGGAATGTAGCATTCTTTGTGTCATGTGATTTTATTCTTACATAGTTGACTTATCTTTTTCTCTGTAACTTTTATCACTATGTAACTATTGTAGAAAATGTAATGTAGAAAAAAAAATCCTTACTTAACATAGTATGAGGCTTTCCCATGGACCTTTTCTTTTTGGCGTTTGTCACACTGACTCATTTTTTGTTGAGACTGGAAGTGTTAACCACATGTGTGACTGACCTTGTCTCTCTTGTTCTTCTCAGTGTACTGGGTGGTGACTTGGTCTTCCTCTGTGCCCGTCTAAAGACTCAAGGTCTACATTTCCATGGTGGCAACAGTCGCTGTTACACCAAGTACAAAACACCAGCCACATGCAAACCCAGGCGTGCGTTAAGGCTGGGTCTGCTGTTTTCCTGATGGGACCTTTTGGCTTCTGTGCAGCTCAGTCGGGGTTCACAGGGTGGACTCCAGACAAGGCGTGGCAGTGTGAACTCTCCAAGCCGTCTCACCAAGCGCCCCCTAACGGATGTGAGAAGCAAGCACAGGGAGCACCATAGTTCTTTCCAGAAAGTTAATCCTTCACCTTTGGTGTTGCTTATTAATGTATGTGTTTAAATGTTTTCTAACCCAGGCCTTCTGAGACTGGACCATAAGACACAGTAAGGCTTGTGGCAAAAGGATCCAGTAGAGACATGTGAAGCAGGACTGTTTGCCACATTCTATACTTTTTATCTTACAAGATGTAAATCACTGAATGGATCTAATAACCATCTCTAAAGGACCAGAATTCACAGCTGTGGAAACCTCAGTTATGTAGTTCTTAGCCACTTTGGAAAATTGAGGAACTCAGTTTGATACTAGATATGTGTCTTTTTAGTTTTCATTTTTATCATTCTATTTTTGTATTATATGAGCATCCTGAAGGATACTACTTTGAGTTTTTAAAATTTTTTGTACTAGGGATTGAGCTGAGGGACTTCACACTCATGTATATCCCAACGTCCCTATTTATTTTTAGACAGGGTGTCATAAAGTCACAGGCTGGCCTTGAATTTATGATCCTCCTGCCTCAGCCTCCTAGTAGCTGGGATTACAGGTGTTCAACACCACACCCAGTTTCTTAGTTTATTAAATCAGACATTGCTGGAGTTTACAATGATGATACTTTTCATACTGCCAAATGGTATAGTTTTGTTTCCTTTGCAAGAACAGGACTCCTAGAGGTCACAGATAGCTAAACTTGCTGGATCATAAATAAAAGCACACTCGTACCTTAGAAGTGATCTATATTTCCCTCACTCATGTTATTCTTCAATAACTTTCTGCAGTGAGTTTCTGGGAACTCGTCCTCAAATTCAAGCTTTGCAACTGCGAAGTCCAGAAGAAGACAAATCCTACATCATGGAGGAAAACGATTGTGTCACACATTAAGGCCCAGAGATTCTCTCCACCCGGGACTGCAGAAGACAGTTTTCAGGCATCACCCTGTAAAGGCCTGTTCAATCCTGGACCGTGTTTCTGTACCACTTTTCTATGTCGTTCCAGCAGATCAGTGTTATTAGACAGAGTAACTTTCAGGGTCAAAGCTATATGTTGTCAAATTCATGTGTGTTTTTGTTTTTTTACAGAGCAAGTTGCTTCATCTTTAATTTTTATGATTACCTAGGAAAGAAAAAGATGGAGCTGCTGTGCACATGCACTTGAAAAAAATACTGATGAATTCTCTCTTTTTGGCGACTGTATTACAAGTTAGACTATATTGGCAAAGCTAAACTTTAGGAGCAGATAACAGTCTGAATGGTACAAGAATATTCCTCAGGGGTTCAGCTATTGAATGAAGCCTGTAAATATTTTTAAATCAGATGGCATATTATTGTCCAAAGCAATGTTAACACCATATATGAATATATGTACGCATGTACCTATCCATAAATGTTCAATACACATGTATGCATGTGGGTGGGGGAGACAGAGGGAAGAAGTAAAGAAGGGAAAGAGGATGATGGTGTGAAGGAGAGGGAAGCGGGAAAAGGGTGTGTGTATAGGAAGGGAAGGAATACTGAATGAAAATGGATGTGAATGAAAACCACCCCTTCCTTGGGTTATTTCACTATGACATGTCCCAACTTCTAAATAATTTCCTGGCTTATAATGAAAGGCAAACAGACCACAGAAACAACATTCAGTTGACAGGCTACAGTGGGATTCAGAAAAGACACAGTGAATATAGACTTAGGCACTCTTTCATGCTGCTTTTTCTTTTTTAAAATGTAAGCCACTAATACCTGAAGAAAAAAAATTGAAGCAAAAGCTACATATTAATATTATACATAAATTGAAACATAAGTGACTTTTAGCACCGTGCTTACATAAACTCAAATAGTTACACATTAAGAAAACTTCCATTTAACATGAAAAATTTGAAATACATTAAAGCATTAATACTTTCTATAAAACTATAGTTACAACACTATAATTTGCTACAAGCATGTAAAAACATCAAGTGCTTTCTTGGAGTTTCAAGTTACCTCTTCAAAACACCGTCATGCTTGCATATGTAGTCCTTTTCCAGTAATCAGTATGGACTTTCTTCTCTCAAGAGGTTTATTTTCCAGGTACATTGTAAGTTCAAGAAAACAAACCCAACAATTATGCAATATAATTATTTTATAATAACTTAATTGCACATAATGCTTTTAAAGTAGGTTTGGATGAAGTTCTCAAACACTTTGGTATATGTTCTTTAGGGACTTCTAGAAATAACAGAAATTTTAAGTCCCTTCAATACCCATTGGCATTAAAATGGCCAAGTATTTGGTTATAAAGTTCTACATTTGGGGCATTTATTATCAATAAAATGATCCCCAAACCAATAAGTGGTGCTAATGCACTATTAGTTCAGAAGACTTCATTTAACCTGTCTCTAATGCAGTTGGACGCTGTAAATACTCATTTACTACATCACTCATAGTTCTGTCTTTCACTTTCACAATCAGAGAAATTGATACTGTTTATCATTTCCCTGGGAATGTTCTGTTGTGACCTAAACTGTACAGTGATTTTCAGTAACTATACTGTTCCACAGTATATGTGATTATTAGAAAAGCATTAGATTTAGTTAGCTTACTCTGGTATGTCAATATTAGACTGTAGATAAATCTGCCTTAACTGTAGTAGGTTGTCAGATAATGCTTACTTAACACCCCAAAGCATTCCACATACAGGACAAACTGTTGCAAATGTATAAAACAGCAGATATACAAAGAGAAAAAAAAAAAGCAGCCTAACAAGGCACAGCAAGCAGAAGTATACATTAGCAATCAAAGGGTTAGTGTTGCATACAAATATAGCTTTCTATTTTGTAGCCTTGGCAATAGCCATAGGGATATAAAATGACCTTCTTTAGCAGTTGGTAAGGAAATTAAGGACCCTCACTAGCGATACAGAGCACAGTAACAAAAGGACACAAGAATGCAGGCGGCTACTGTAGGGCAAATGTGTTGGCCAGAACTGAAGACTCAGTTCAACACTAAACAGACACTAGACTTGGTAACACTTCCCACAGCACACACTCAAGTTGTATTACATACTATTCTAAATGACCAAAAAGGTGCTAAGAAAAGTTATTTAATTTAAAGTTAAAATGGTTGTGCAGTACCTTTTGAATGTGCAATTTAAACTTCAGTTTGTTCCATGAAGAATTAACTGTAGTTAAGTTCTATAAATTATACTTAAACAATTCAGCTATAAGAGCTTACAACAAAGATAAATACTGCTATCTAAATAATTAATTATAGTTTAACAATCTCAACATCAGCAACCACTGTAGTTACTACTGTCTGACTTGGGGTGATTTCTTGTCTCATTTCCTTCATGGTTCATGAACTCATCTTGGGTACAGGAAACATCCAACTTTAGTGAAACAATATTTAGACTGCACATGTCAACTTCAAAAAGAAATCACACACAGGACTACAGCTGCAGCAGCTATTCCAAATGCCTGTTTTAAGTTAAAGCATTCACTGAAAAAATTTAATACCTAGGACCTTTAAATAAATATTCTAATACGAAACTTTGTAAGTCTGAAATTTTAAGAATGACTATTTAGAAAACCTGGTTTACTTAACTACCTTTCAAAGAAGAGAAAAGGAGACTATGAACTACATCAACACTTTAAGTGAATTGCACTATGTCCTTGTGGCCAGAAAGTTGCATTGTTTTTTTCCTTTAAAGGAAGGCGGTCTTTTGGGTTTTTTGTTTGTTTTCACTTCTAAAGCTTGATTTATAGTAACTACAAACATCACTAACTTTTGGAAGATTACCCAAAAATTCTTAGAGAAAAGTAATTTCAAACATTAGTCACACTGTTGGAATGCTTTTCCAATACTAGTAGTTTGTTCTTTAGTGAGAAATAGAATCCTTCATAGTGAATGCACCAGAGTCACCTCACTTGAGTACTACGGCTCCTGGAAACCAAAGTGTTGGCTAAACTGGCAGGTGTCTTCATAGCTTTGCTAGACAACTGTTGGTTCAGTAGGCACCGCGTCCGTCTGAGTAAGTAACAGCATCGGGCAGAGACTAATAACTAAACTTACAGACTGCCTGAGAAAATCTAGTGCTGTTACCGCGCTTCTGAGAAGCATACCGATGCACGTGAACGCAAGACTAGTTCATGCCCTTTGGGGACAGAAGAGCTTACTTTGCTTTGACTAGTCCCCGTTCTAGCCAGCGAACCTTAATCTTTTGTTTATGGAGGTACTGTTTTTGAAATTCCATAACACTGATGGTAGAGGGAGCCCATGAATTCCTTTGACCGTAGTGCTTGCAGCTGACTGCACGGCTGACGTACTGCAGGCTAAAAGGAAAGGTCCTATTCCGAGATATAGGAAGCAGTGGTTCAAAAGCCATCTTTATAATGTTCTAGAAGCCCTGTTACAGTGGAAGAATGAAAAACACATGGGTCCTCATAAGTAAAGTTGTGATTCCACTGTTCATTTCGGGCATGCAGGGATCTGTGGTGGTGGCGCAGGCTCACAGAGAAGAGGTAGTCCTCTTGCGCAGAGTCCCTGAGCAAAAATGTGCCTTCAGGTTTCCCTTCCGGAAGGGCTTTTGCTTCATAGCGATCCATCGCTCCCCAGGAACGGGGATTCCCTGTGATCCAAAGCAGATCGGGCGTAAGGCAGTGTATGTAATCAATCTGGGTGTGGACTTTCCAAGCTCCCTGTCTGCTAACATGGGCGTGGCTGTCTCCAGACACCTGGCGTTGCTTCTGTCTTCGTGACTGCAAACACAGGGTGGTTGTGTCCTCTTCTGAGTCACAAGTAGCTTGTGGAACTGCAGAACTGTCCCCGCTCATTTCCGTCATTCTCGGAGCTAACTTTGGTTCCAGTTTATATAAGGGATTCACCTGCGTGGTAGCTTCAAATGTATGTATTTGTGCACCGGGAGGGGTACCCCGTCTTTAATACTAAGCCGTCTTCCCTAAGTCTGTCTTCTTCATCTGTAGAAACCAAGGACAGATCAAATGTATCAAAAAAAAAAATGTTGAATGTGGGCTCAGGGGAGCTGTATGCTGTTTAATCAAATGCCGTTTGGGGGCTAAATCTGAGCCAGCAGGAAAAGGGCATTTCTTGAGCATTAATTCAGAAAGATGTAGTTTTCGTTTATTGGAAAAGAGGGACTTCGACTGCTTGGTGTTTTCTCATGGGAAAACAAAAGCCCACCGTGTCCGTCCTGTAACCTCTGTCTCAGAGAGTGGCTCCCAATGGTTCTGCTAGAAACACCGTCCATGTCGCGCGCTGAGCTCACTCTCGCCTTCGCAGTGCACTTTGAGCTCTACCAAACTTTTTATCAGTATTCGAAGAACTCTGAGTCTGTGGAACAAGAATGCTTTTTCTTTTCACCCCGTGGGGCACGTCGAGAGCTGGAATCTCTTCGTGTAAGTCTCGTCCCTGGGGTGACACACAAGTCATTATCCTTCTCGATGGTTATTTCAACAAATGAGGGATTTCAGTAGCACTGTTTTGGTTTCTCCTGGAAGAATTCTTTGAAGGACTTAATGCCAACATTTTCTCTTAAGGGACTGCTTTGCTGCAGAGGAGTGGAGTCTACCAGACTGATGCTTTTCTCTTTGATAGACAAACACCTCTTGGAGTTCCTGTCCACATTTTCACTATGGCTTCCTCCCTCATGACCAAAAAGATTCTGACATCTGTATTTGAAGGTAGGTATTCCATATCTTACCCACTCTATCCATTGGTTAAAAGGTCTTCCTCTGACCATAGCTCCCACTGTGGGTTGCGCGGCATGCAGGGGCTCTGGGCTGGAGGTCGCCGTCCTCTTCCCGGCCCACCTGCCAGTGCGTCCTGTCCCCTCCGACCGCTCAGCCCGTGGGGCCTGGCTTCCTCAAGACAGAAATCTGGGACCCCCGAATACATTGTTAATAGAGTCCTCATTTTTAGGCTAAGCCTGGCCCAGTCTTTCCAGGCACCGCAGAGCTCTCTGTCAAACATGAACACCTCAGAATTTTACCTTTTCTTTAGACTCCATCAGCCTTCTCTCCATCAAAGAGAATAATTGGGAAAACACAGGAAATGAACTCACCACCACTGTTTAGAGGAAGGGGATTTAAAAATCAAAATACCCAGTTTGAGACCTCGATTGGGAGAGTTTCATGCTTACCTGTTGCTGTTATACTGTAACTCTAAATGGTGACATTTCGTTTGTTCCCTAAGTTGAGATCATGTGAGTAGCAGGTTTTCTGTCCCTTCTGAGGAAGTACAAGTGATTCCCTTTCATCATTGTAGGTGAATGTGTTTTGTCACGGCTCTGCTTGGTCTCGGGGCACAGAGGGCTATCTTAGCGGTCAGGTGAAGTTACGGCCCGAGAAGGATCCAAGTAGGCGCCGGGGAAGACAGTCACCTGCCCATGGCCCATCGCAGGCACTGTGTGCCTTACTCTCCCTGTGTGTGGTGCTGTGTCTGTGGACACCTGCCAGCCTCTCTGACATAAGTGTTAGGATGGGGCAGGGCAGCAATGAACAAGGAGAAAAGGTATTGGGAAAAGGTTTCCTGCCTCACAAAAGTCCTACTGCATGTAAAATAGCATTTAAAATTATCGCCACCACTTTCAACCAAAATTCAAAATGTGTAATTGTCCCCAGAACACTTTTTGATTTAGAGTTATTCCTGAAGGATCTTTTTCATATCTAATTAATACCAATACTGGTTTTTATTTTGCTATGTAATTAAATTTTTGGTTTTGTCAGAAGAGCTGAAGACTGTTAGTCACAGCCATGATTCTTAAAAGTACCGATTTACAATGGCTAGCATGGCCGGAAGGGAAGCATTTGTACAGGCACAGTTAACAGGGCTGGGTGTTGTTTTAGTTTCCGTTTGAGTAAAGCCTAACATAACTCATGCTTGGGGTGCACGGCTGCTCTCGCCCCAGTGGCCTAGGAGGGCAGGGTGCTTGTTTTCAAAGTTCTTGGTTGTGTCACTGCCCTGCAGAGTTCTAGGAAATGAGTAGGTCCTCAGAAGGGGGTTCTGAGGGTAAGGAAGACAGGTGCACACTCTGTGGAGTTTGCCAAGTGGGGTTAACGTGATTTGGTCTAAAATTATATTGTGTTCACAATGCGGTGTTTTCCTTTTCTGAAAATTGGAGGCAAGCATACATGGGAAGCTTTAAAATAAATAAATAAACTCACAGACTCGGTGCTTCTCTGGAAAGACTCGTCAAGATGGGGTTGCCCTCTGAGGTGGCCAGGGCCCTAGGAGATGGAGCCTCACACTCTAGCGCTGTGCTCCTTGTCTTCCTGCACAGTTATGTGTATTCCTGTCTGATGCCTGCAGGGCTTTGTATTTATAGCACCTGCTTTCATTCTCCACATCCTCCTGGAGGTTTGCAGTGCACCTCCAGGGGCCTGGGAGTATGGTCAGATGTTCAGCGTTTCCAAAAATTTTTTGAATGTAAGAGTACCAATAACTAGTGGCATCCTGTGAAATAAAATACACGGGGGCTTGGGAGCAAACACATATTATAAGAAATTAAGAAAATAGCACCTGCTCATTCTCCACATCCTCCTGGAGGTTTGCAGTGCACCTCCAGGGGCCTGGGAGTATGGTCAGATGTTCAGCGTTTCCAAAAATTTTTTGAATGTAAGAGTACCAATAACTAGTGGCATCCTGTGAAATAAAATACACGGGGGCTTGGGAGCAAACACATATTATAAGAAATTAAGAAATGGACCTTATTTCTGAACTTCACTCTTAGCAGTAACACTAGGTGACATTAGGGTAACTTCCTCTTTATTCCCATTACATATAATCATTTCATATCTACCTTGTTATACAGTGGTAATTCCAATAAAATGCAACCTGTGAGAAGAGTTTAAAAAGTTGAAAATACCAACTGGAGATGACAAGTGAAAGGTCCTGAGTTCGATCCCTGGTACCAAAAACAAACAAACAAAAAAACAAAAGTGAAAAACACTACAGAAGGCAAATTTTGTTTCCAGCAGATTTTGATGTGATAGAGATCTGTTGGGGATTTAGAAGGTAATTTCACTGTGGTTACATTCATAAATGTCTTGATGCATATTAATTTAATGAATATATAATATATATATTTAGAAAAAAATGTTCCAGTTGAGTCGGTGCTTTACCACTGAGCTACAGTTCCAACCTTAACATTCCTTTTTGAAGCAGCTGATGTTGAGTGGTTTCGTTATTATCCTATAGAAGAAAATTAGGAATAGCAGAGAAAGAATGGGTAAGATAAAAAAGGAGAAAATTCGCTAATATCATTTCTTTTATAAACTGATCAATGTGATAGATCATATTGAATTTTGTTTTCATTTTGGTCTTTTGAGACGTGATAGAGTCCATTACCTACAACCTGTCCTAGAATAGAACACTGCTATAATTAAGATTATTTAAATTCATGGAATTTTGCACAGCCTTAAGAAGGGGGCAAACCAATCATTCGCTGATAGCTATAGATATGGGATAATTTGTTGAGTACAGTGAGGGATTCTTCCTGGTTGTGTAAGTAAAAATTGCTTTTTTATTTAGAAAACTGACTTGTCATTTTTGTCAGGTATATCAGTTACCTTGGACCTGACATCCTCACATTGCTGCAGGCCCCTGGATGTGGCCAGAGTATGTCAGGAGGCACTGATTGTCCAGTAGGTGCCAGGTCTTCTTGGTGCTGGGTTAGAGCCAAGGACAGTGGTTCATGTCTATAATTTCTATGAGGCCAATATAGGGAGATTTCAAGGTTAAGTGGCTCTGGGAGACTTTGTCTGAAAAATAGAACGTAAAAGAAGCTGAGGATGTATACTTAGTGTGAAGGCCCTGAGTTCAAATTGCAGTACTGAAATAACCAAGCAACACAAAGAAACAAAACTCCTATCATTTTGGCACTGATGAAGACAAGGAGAAAAGAGAATATTGTGAAAGAGCCTGGTTTCTCCACCTCAGTATCTGGGGCTGGAAACTTTGTCTAGGAAACATCCCAGTCACTGTGAGAGGCTGGGCATCCATCCCTGGTCTCTAACTACTAGATGCCAGTGAGATCCCCCTGGTGTGACAGCTGGAAATGTCTGCTGAGGGGCAACAGCAGCCCCAGCTGTGGACCACCGTGACACAGGACATCTTGGGACTTTAGTGTGGTGTACAGGGAACTGGGGAGGGGGGAGAGGAGAGAGAGAGAGAGAGAGAGAGAGAGAGAGAGAGAGAGGAGAGGCCAGGGACTGAGGCTGGAAAGACGTGGAACTGTTATACCAGGAGCTGATGAAAAGGGCTTTGTGACCACATTTGCTTGAGAAAGGAATCCCACTTTTAGAAAACAAAGCACTTGAGCATGTTAAAGGCTAAATCCGTTATATATCACCACGTTGGTTGTCTCAGCACCTACATATGCTTCAGTGACACAGTGAAGCTGGGCCGTAGCTAAGGGAGCTAGCTGGTTGGGCAGAGGGCAGATGGGGAAAGAAGGGAAATGTTAAATCCTGGCAGTTATAGGGCTTTGTCATCGCAACCAATGGAAGATCTGCATGCCTCCACTCCCTGGAGCAACTGGCCCTCCAGGGCCTCCAGGCAGGAGGATCGCTCTGAGTTTGAGGCCAGCCTGAGTATGTAGAGAGACCCAGTTTCTTTCTCTTTCTTTCTTTCTTTCTTTCTTTCTTTCTTTCTTTCTTTCTTTCTTTCTTTCTTTCTTTCTTTCTTTCTTTCTTTCTTTCTCTCTTTCTCTCTCTCTCTCTCTCTCTCTCTCTCTCTCTCTCTCTTTCTTTTTTGGGGGTACCAAGGATGGAACTCATGACTTGTGCTTCTGATGCAGGCTGTGGCCCCACTGAGTTAAATCCCTGGCCCCAGTTTTTAAGTAAATGAATAAATAAATGAAAAAAAAAAAAGGGTTCTTGGAAAAAGAGGATTAGGGTAGCAAAGTTTGTCCATTACTGCACTGGGCCCTGCAGCAGCTGTGAACACTGTCCCCAGACCAGCAGCCATGAGAGTCAAGAGTGGGTGGGTGGTACAAGAATTCAGGGATTTTCAAAACAATTATGGATTTTCTTCTGTGAACTTTAAAAAATTCATCAAGCCCATGACTTGATGTTTGCTGTTTAGAATGATTCAAACTATTAAAATTAAGTAATGAAAAGCTATTTGAGTAATAGCAAAGGTCAGAGTGAATATGGTAAAGTTATGGAGATGACTGAGGCCATGGCAGAGATCAGCTGGGTGCTTGTTAAAATGCAGATTCTGATTTAGTGGGGCAGGTGGGGCCCCATCATTTGCATTTGTTTCAGTGGCAGCAGAGAAGGTACTACTAATTAGTTTTCATTTCGGCAAAAATATTCAGACTTGGTGAGAGAATATCTAGAAATAAGAGTATGTGTATATCAACCCCTCATTTCTGTTTTAGAAGTAAATTTCGGGAAAGAACACAAAACATATTTTGCACCATAAAGGTATTCCATGATACTTAAGGCCGAAGAAAAATTCTCACCCAGAGTCCCCAAAGTGTAGGAAAACACTGAGAAATGTGGAAACTTTTATACTCTGGTTTCCTTCACTTAGTTTGCAGAAAAATGTCCCATCCAATGTCAGAGGGTCTCTGAAAGGAAAGAAACAACAATTGTTCCTTGATCTCATTCATCAGGGTCACCTTTGTTGGTTGTGAAAAGTTTGGGAGATTTCAGGATAGCTCCTCCCCAAAGTATTTATTGTTTGATTCTAACCCTTCCTCAGAATCTTGGTGTCCACTGGTGCTTGTCCTCAGTCTCCCATGGGTACTTCCTCCACATGTCACCAGTGCAGTCTAAATGTCGACCCCTGACTGGTTCAGGAAACTGCTCCCCAGTGGGTAACATTCCCACCTCCAGAGTGAGCTCTCTCCAGTTGTGCTCAGCTCACCTTGCCGGCTTCATAAATCCTTCCCTGCTGTGCTGTGGTGGGTACAATGCCTCCTCCGATGCTATTGTTTACCCTAGGCATTCCACTGCTGGGAAGGCCAGGGACATCACTTCAGCCCTTCTGAATCTTCCTGGGCAGAATTAATCTGCTGAGAACTTCTGTGCAGCTCCTTTTCAGTTGCTCACTATGCAGGGGGAGTTGCAGTGCCACCCATATGCCAGCCATGGTGCTAATCCCTAGCCCAGTCACTCTGCACAAGGCCAGGGCCCATCCAGCCTGTGTGGCATCTGTGGGTGAATGATAAAGAGACCCTGGCCCAACCTTCTGGCGGACACAGTCCTGATCTAGGACGAAGGTTGTTCAGTGGAGTTTGATCTGGGACTTTTGTGCCATAGAAATGAAAATAATAGATGCGTATTACATAACTTGGTTCTATGTTTTAGAGATGTTTAGGTTGGTGATATTTTCTATACTCAACTCTCTGAGGGAAGTCTCCATATTCCCTCAGCATCCATTTTATATTTACTTGCTGTTCAATACATATCAAAGAAAATTAGGAAAAAAAATATAAAGATTTTCTAGAACCTTCCTGTGTATGCTAGGGATGAGATGAAGTAGGAAAAAGTGTCTTTGAAGATGTTTTACAAGTTGCTGTGATTGGCTGGAGTATCAAAGTCTTTGTGAACCCCAAGGAGTCTTGAAGATGAGTAATTTACAATCCTGGCTGCATATCGGAGTCACTTGGCCAGGTTGGAAAGCTGCCTGTTCCCTGACCACTTGAATCAGAATCCTAGGAGATAAAGTATGGTGTTATTTTTTTGTATTTAAATAGGTGATTTATGTGTTACCTCAGTGATTATCTAACTAAGTACCACTGACCTAGAGGGTCTTGGAGGAGGAAGGCGAGTCACAGCCTGCTTTCATGTTCGATATGTCTGGTGCTCTGGAAGAACATAAGGACATAAAATAAAATAGGAAAGTATCAACAGTGAGTTAGGGTAGGTGATTGAGCCCGTAACGAACAGCACATGAAGCCTCCTGAGTGCAGCTCTCTCCTAGGGCCGGCTTCCATGGCACTGGCATTGTATTGGTGGCAACGCTGGGAACAAGGAGTTTAATTCTGCCATGTTTTTGCAAAACTTCCCAGGAAGCCAGCTCACAGCTGTTTGGTGTCTGTTCCTGGGCCCATGAGGATTAAGTGTTTCTCCTACAAAGCATAAAGAGAAGCAAAGAAGAAAGTCCCCTTTGGCTGTGAGGAACTGCTCGAAGGTAACCCCTGTTCCACAGTGTGGATTGCTGAGATGGGACTTGCTCCGTCTGGCAGACCCTGCACCTGGAAGAGCTGAAAAATATTTTGATGATGACTGATTTTTACATTTCTTAATAGTCTTTTTTAAGCATAGTTTTATGCTCACAGCAAAAGAGAGTGGAAAGTACAGAGAGCTTTCATAAATGCACCCTCCCCACCCAAAACACAAACGCACACACACAGACTCATGCACACACCCTATCATCAGTATTTCTCATCAGTGTGAGCACATTTGTTACAATTGATGAACCAACATCAACACATCATTATCAAATGAAACCCATAGATTATGTTAGAATTCATTCTTGAAGTTGTATATTCTCTGGGTTTTGACAAATATATAATTCCAAGTATCCAGGCCTGTAGTTGCACATAGAATAGTTTCACTGCCCCAAAAGTCCGCCACGCTCCATGTAGTAATCTTTCCCTTTCCCCGCACACCTAATGACTTCTGTTCTTACCGTCTCCCTGATTTTGCCCCTCCAGTAACTCATATATTTGGAATTACACACTCGCCTCTTCAGATTGGCTACCTTCATGTAATATACATTTATTATTCCTCCATTTGTTTTTGTTGCTCTTTGGCTCATTTCTTTTTTTGGCTCATTTGTTTTTATTGATGAATAATGTCCCAACATCTGAGTGTACCACTATTTGTTTATTCATTCACCAATTGAGGGACATCTTTGTGGCTTTCAGCTCTTGGCAACTATGAATTAAGCCATTATAGATTTTTGTGTGCAGGTTTTTGTAACATAAGATTTCATCTGACTTGGTCGAGTATTAAGGAGCGCAATTGCCGTGTTCTTTGGTTTTTTGTGACACAGTCTCTCTATGTAGCTCAAGCTCGCCTTGAACTCCCAGAGATCCTTCTGCTTCAGCCTTCCAAGTGCTGGGATTACAGGAGTGCACCTCCATATCTGCCACAAATGCTGTGTTTCCAGGGAAGAAAATGTTTAGTTTTGTATGAAATTGCAGTGACTGGATCATTTTTCACTCTTACTGGCCACGAATATGAGTTCCTATGGCTCCACATGCTCACTGGAACTGGTGTCAAATCTAAGCCATTCTCATAGCATGCAATGGTATCCCACTGTTTTATATCTTCTAACAATTTATACTGAAATTATATTTTTACATGCTTATTTTGCAATTTTCTAGGACTGTTTGCTGTCCATTTTCTAGGACAAATGTTTCATCAGACATTTTGGCCATTTTTAAAACCAACCATTATCTTCTTGAGTTTTATATGTTTTTTGGAAATATTTCATGTAAGTCTGACATCATCTTTTTGTTCTCTTAACAGTGTCTTTTGCTTTATACAGCAGTTTTAATTTTTTTTTTTTTTGAGACAGGGTCTCACTATGTAGGTGAGACTCATCTGGAACTCACTATGTAGCCCAGGCTGGTCTCGAACTCACAGTGATCCTCCTGCCTCAGCCTCCTGAGTGCTGGGATTACAGGCATGCACCACCGTGCCTGCCACCAGTTTTAAATTTTAACGAATCCCAACTTGCCATTTTTTCTTTTGTAGGTTATGCTTTAGATGTCGTCACTGAACCCAAGGTTATTTGTTCTCTTGTTATCTTTGGGGAGTTTAGTAGTTTGACATTTTGTCTGATTTGTCATGTGTTGATTTTTGTGAAGCATATAAAGTTGTGTCCAGGTGCATTTTTTCACATGTGGAAGCCCAGTTAGTTTAATTTCATTGACTGAGACCCTCTTTCCTCTATTGTTTTATTTTTGGTGTTTTGTCAGAGATGATTTGATTGTATTAGTATGGTTGCATTCCTGGGATCATTATTTTGTTACATTTACACCATGGTGTACGATTTCACGTGTAACACCCTACTTTGATTATTATAGCATTACTGTAAGCTTCACAGTTGGGTAGTTTCAGTCTTCTGACTTTGTTCTTTTCTCTCAATATTATGTTTGCTACTCTGGGTCTTTTGTTTCTCCATATATGCTTTAGGATCAAATTTCCAATTTTCACAAAATAGTTTTCAGCAACATTAATTAGAATTGTATTGAATACATAGGTAAATTTAGGAAGAACTGATGTCTTCTCAGTGTTGTCTTCTAAAAACATGGAGTAGCTTTTCATTTATTCATTCTTTAATTTTAAAATAATTTTTTAGCTTTACCCCATAGGTCTTGTACATACTTTGTTAGATTTGTACTACGTCATTCATTTAGTGTTATTAGAAATGGCATTATATTTTAATCTCAAATTACAATTTCTCATTGCTGGTTTATAGGAAAGTAAAAGATTTTTGATATTAACTTTATATCCTAAAACTTTGCTGTAATTATTTATTAATTCCAGGAGGATTATTTTTTCGCTGTTCTTTGGGATTTTCTACAACTATTTCATTGCTTCCCTCACAATTTGTATACCTTTGGTTTCTCATTTAACTTTGTCAGCTAGGACATCAGTTTGATATTGAAAAGAATGATGTGAGAGATCAACATCTTTTTTCTCATGTTGCTGATGAGAGCAACTAGTTTCATACCATTAAGTTTGGTATTACCTGGAGGTTTTTTAGTAGATTTTAAAAATCCAGTTGAGGGTGTTCCTTTCTATATTCACACTTTATAAGAACAAAAAATGCACATTGACTTTTGTACTTCTCTGATCTTCCACTCAACATTTAGCAAATCTTTATTGTGCAGTTTCCATGCAAGGAATATTTTAGATTTTAAGTAAGAGAAAATGTATGTTTAAACTTCGATAAGAGAAAATTAGGCAATGGTTCTTAGCTATGATACCAAAAGCATGAACAACTAAGACAAAAATAGGTTTGACATTAAAATGTAAACCTTTTGTTTGTTAAACGATGCTATTAAGAAAGTAGAAAGCCCACACATAGAAAAAAAGAAAATTACAGTGGTCCCTCGCTCACTTCACTGACAATTATTTCCACAATTCCGGTTACAAACTGAATTGGACAAGAACTGAACCAAATTTAATGGTAAGGTTCCATGTTGACCTTATGGGAAAATTTCATTTGGTTCTTTCTCCAGTTGAGTTTGTGACCAAACTTATGGAAATAATTAAGTTTGTGAACCAAGGTAGGACTCTATTTGCAAAACATATACAGTCATCTCTTCTGCAGAAGACATATTCTAAGAATCTTAGTGGATGGTTACCAATGAATAATAGTATTAAATCTTACAAACAACCTCTGCAATACTTCAACAGTCATTGAGAGACCCACACAGCTAGTAATTGGTAGCTTTTGCAGTGTGAAAATGCTGGACTAAAGGTTGATTTCCATTTGAAGAGGAATGTACAAGACAATGTAAAATTTCTTTATGCTATCCAAAAGAGCATGCAAATTAAAAGTTATGAATAGTTTATTTCTGGAATATTTCATTTAATATTTTCAGACCTGCGGTTGAAAACCTGGAAAGAAAACCTCCAGAGAAGGGGAAACCACTCTATGTGATAAGAGTTTAGTACACCATGGCACCCTTAGGCCAAAGTTCAATGTGAGTACAGTGGTTGTTTCTCATTCCTGGTTATGCTTGACCTCTTTGTAGGATTTGACTCTGATAATCAAACTGTCTTTCTTATCATACTGTTTATCTCAATTTTCTTTCTCTCCCTCTGCATTTGTTCTTAAACTCTGGAGCTTAAGAGAAAAACTCCTTTTTCTCTATTTCCTTAATTGTTCATGGACCCCAGGACTCCATGTACTGCCCACCTTTTTCCTGGAACTTCCCCCTATTCATTGGAGACCCCTCAAATCTCTGTGAAAGCCGGATGTGTTCCTGAGCTTCAGCTCCAGCTGTGAACTGCAGATTATATGCTTTCTCCTGGATATTTCACAGGTAGAGAGAGTGTTCACTGTCCACATCTGAACTTAGTATCAAACAGCATCATGTCCAAAAAGTATATGCACAGGGCTTGGTAATGCATGCCTATAATCTTATTACTCAGGAGGCTGAAGCAGGAATACAACTGTGAGTTCAAGGCTGGCCTAGACTATGTAGTGAGACCTTATCTCAAAGCAAAACAAAACAAAACATCCTCAAAACCCCTAAACAAATAAGCAAACAAACAAAAACCAAAATGTGTGTGCATTCTGTATTCTCCTCTTCTGATTAGTGGTCACCCAAAGCTTTCTCCATCCCCTACAATCAATTCATGCAGCCTGTTGATCCTATGTCCCTATCGTGCTGAGTTCGTCCCCACTCTTTCCTGCCTACATATGTGCCCTCAGTTCACACCCTGCTTCGCTTTGGCCAGATCACTGCAGTACCCTTCCCCCGTGTCTCTTCCTCTTTCCTTATTCTTCTCCTGTTGGTCTCCACACGGCCACGGCAGGGGCAGGCTGAAGCACACTGTGTGTCACATTTCCCTCTCTCTTAGGACTCTTCTTTTCATCCCCTACAGAACTGGTGCATCTTAACGTGGCCCCACTGAACCTCTTTGCTGGTCACTATCAACTCCTAGTTCTCCTCGTTTCCCTCCCGCTACCCTGAACTTGAGGCAAATGGATCATTGTTCTCTAAAAACACACTGCACTTTCTCACTTTTGCTCCTTTGTGTATGATGGTTCCTCTATCTAGCACCTTGTTTATCTCTCTGTTTTTCAAAAGATAGGGTACACATAAGTAGTACAGGCTGATCCTGAACTCACTACATAGCCCGAAGCCTGGGCTGGCCTCAAACTTGGGATCCTGCTGACTTAGGCTCTTAAGTACTGAAATTTTCAGCACATACTACTACTTCTATCTAACCATGTTTATTTTATAATCTCCTATTGTCTCTCAACACCCTGGGCAGGCTTCATCTTTTTCTTAGACTCTGCTCTATACTGTCTTTCTATGCCGCTCTATATATGGAACATGTTTACCTTTTTTGCAATTCTTTATAGGTCTCTTTCTCCTATTGTCCCATGACCTTTTGGGGAGCAAAAGCTGTATATTATTTGTTCCTTTGTTTGTTGGGCCTACTCAGATGCCTGGGTATTGTATTGTTAACAAACACTTAGCTAACCTTATCAAAAAAGGAAAGAAAAGACTCAAATCCATGCATAGGAATGAAAAGGGTGAAATCACAATAAACCCTGAAGAAATCCAGAAGATCATCTATACTTATTTTGAGAACCTATAGTCTAATAAGGTGGAAAATACAGAAGAAATGGACAGACTCCTAGATACATATGAATTACAAAAGCTAAATAAAGAAGACATAGAAATTCTAAATAAACCAATATCAGCCAATGAAATTAAATATATAATTAAAAACCTACCAACAATGAAAAGACCAGGCCTTGATGGATTCACTGATGAATTTTACAAGAAATTTAGAAAAGATCTAATGCCACCACTTCTCAAACTCTTTGATGATATTGAAAGGGAAGCAATGCTCCCAGATTCATTCCTGGAAGCAAGCATTACCCTGATTTCCAAACCAAACAGAAATCCAACCGTAAGAGAACTACAGGTCAATTTCTTTAATGAACATAGATGCAGAAATCCTCAATAAGATACTGGCAAGCAGAATGTAGCAAATCATCAAGAATGTTATACACCATGACCAAGTAGGATTCATCCCAGGGATGCAGGGATGGTTCATCATATGCAAATCATGTCATACACCATATCAATAGAGCGAAAGATAAAAACCATATGATCATTTCAACAGATGCATAAAGAGTATTTGACGAGTCCATCACCCATTCATGATAAAAACCCCACAGAAAATTGCTCTAGATGATCTATATCTCAATCTGATAAAAGCCATTTATGACAAACTAACAACCAACATCATACTAAATGGACAAAAGCTAAAAGTTCCTCTAAAATGAGGAATAAGACAAGGATGTGCATTATCACCACTTTTGTTCAACATAGTTCTAGTATCACTAGCCAGAACAATAGACAAGAGAAAGAAATAAAAAGAATAAGGATAGGAAAAGAAGAAGTTAAATTAGCATTACTTGCAGAAGACAAGATACTCTACATAGAAGACCCCAAAAACTCCACCAAAAGACTTCTAGATTTGATCACCAAATTCAGTGTTGTAGCTGGATACAAAGTCAATTCTCAAAAGTCAATAGCCTTCCTGTACTCAAATAAACTCACTGAGGGAGAAATGAGAGAAACAATCCCTTTCACGACAGAATCTAAAACAATGAAATACCTAGGAATCAATTTAACAGAGAAAATAAAAGACCTCTACATTGAAGACTATAGTACTCTGAAAAAAGAGATCCAAGAAGATATCAGAAAATGGAAAGATATCCCTTGTTCTTGGATAGAAAGTGCCAATATAGTGAAAATGGATATACTTCCAAAAGTGTTATACAGATCTAATCCAATCCCAATCAAAATTCCAATAGCATATTTCATAGAATTAGAAAAAATCAATCCTAAAATTCAGTTGGAACAAGAAGAGACTTCAAATAGCAAAGGCAATTTTGGGCAACAAAGTCTAGGCAGGGAGTATCACAATACCTGGAATAATACTACAAATCTACTGTGATAAAAACAGCATGGTACTGGCAAAAAAAAAAAAAAAAAGGTACAGACCTGAGAATCAATGCAACAGACTAGAAGATGCAGAACCAACTCCAGACCTAATTAGCCACCTCATCTTTGACGAAGAAGCAAAATACCTCCACTGAAAGAAGGATAGCCTCTTTAACAATTGGTGCTAGAAAAACTGGATTTCCACATGCCAAAGAATGAAACTAGATCCATATCTTTCACCATGCACTAACCTACAATTGGAAATGAATCAAAGATCTAAATATTAGAACAGAAACACTAAATCTGGTGAAAAAGAATAGGTAGAATGCTTGAGGACATAGGAGTAGGCAAAGACTTCATGAACAAAATGCAGAGTGCACAGGAAATACTACAGAGAGTCAACAGCTGGGACCTCATCTTATTAAAAAGCTTTTGCACAGCAAAAGAAACCATCCATAAGGGCTGCGGATTTAGCTCAGTGGTGTTGCTGCCTGCCTTGTAAGCACAAGATCCCAAGCTAGATCCCTGATACAAAAAAGAAAGAAAGAAAGAAAGAGAAAGAAAGAAAGAAAGAAAGAAAGAAAGGAAGGAAGAAAGAAAGAAAGAAAGGAAAACAAAATACCCACAGAGTGAATAGACAACCCACAGCATGGAAAAAAAAATTTTTTTTAAACAGCTATTCAGACAAAGGACTATTATCTAGATAAAGGACCCAAAAGAATCAGACCGCCCCCAAATTTAAAGATCCAATGCAAAAATGAACATCTGAAATAAAAAGACACTTCTCAGATAAATAAAGAGAAACAGCAAATAAATATATGAAAAAACATTCAACATCACAAGTCATTTGTCAAATGCAAATTAAAACACCGAGATTCCATCTCACTCCAGAAAGAATGGCTGTTATCAAGAAATCAACCAGTAACTAATGCTGGTGGGCCTGTGGGAACCCCCCTCCACTCTTGGTGGGAGTGTAGACTGGTGCAACTACTGTGGCGATTTCTCACAAAACTAAAACTAGAGGTTCTATTTGGCCCAGCTATTCCTTTCTTGGTATCTTCCCCCCAAAATTAAAGGCATCTTACCACAGCAATATAGGCAAACCCATGTTTATAGTGGCACAGTTTATAATAGCTAAATCTTGGTCCAAATGCCTGTCAACCAACAAATGCATAAGGAAGATGACCTTCAGATATTTTTAGCTAAATGGGTGGACCTTGAGACCATATTGTTAAGTGAAATACATCCCACACACATGTTTAAATACCACATTGTATCTCTGGTGTGAGAAAATGAAAGTGGAAATAAGTTTGGGGAAATGGGAAGAAAATGTACAAATGGGAAGGGGAACAAGGGAGTAGGGAGGGAGAAAGGAAAGAAGGGACAAGAAAAAAAGTGAAAACAGAAGTAAAAAATGGGCTCAAAGCTTTTGTACATAGGGAGGGGGTAATGGGATTAAATAAAATTTAAAAAATTTAAAGTTTATGGCTACAATTTTTAAAGATTTTAAGTCAAAGAAATGTGGCCTAGAAGAGTTTGAGAAATAATCTTTTGCCTCTGGTGATAAGAGAAATTGACATGATTTCTAAAGACGTGTTGGGTGTTATGTATCCAACACTTCCAATTAAGGCAGTGATTTTCCTTCCACACAAGTGTCTTAAGAAAAATAGTCATGATTGCTTATATTTATTTAGTGGAAGAATATTTTGCAAAGGTGGTAATAACCTATTTATTCCACTTGTTATTTTAATTGATGTACTGTTTTGACTATACACAAATACATTCTCCTCGTAAAATTCAAAAATATAGAAGTATAGAAAAAGTGTTTTAAAATGCCTTACTGTTTACAGACCTACCTAGCCCTTGCCTGAAATTTAGTTCCGTAAGCCCATATTCTTATGAACGTATACACAAATGCCTGATTGTAATCATAAATAGAATTATTCAATGCATAGTTTCTTAAATTGTTCTTTTTGTGTAATAGTGTATCTCAGTTATTGTCATGTCAGTAAATATACAATTATCTCTTTATTATTTGCATTTCTCTATCAATAAATATGTTAAATTTATTTTTAGCTTTTATGCAATGCTCCATTTTAAGCATTTTATTGGATTTAGGCAATAATCAACATGCTTCTTAATGTCTACTGGGTAAAGAGAAATACATTTACTATTGTTTTACTTCTGATTATGCTTAAAAAATTTTTCAAGCAGAGATAAAATATAGGACATTGAAGTTACACCTATCATCTAGATTTCTTCTAAATTTAAGCTTAACTATAAAGTGATTACTAAATTTTATTAAACCATATATCTACTTTATTTTTATTATTTTTTGGAGACAGGGTCTCACTATGTAGTTGAGACTGATCTGGAACTCACTATGTAGCCCAGGCTGGTTTTGAACTCACTGTGATCGTCCTGCCTCAGCCTCTGCAAGTGCTGGGATTACAGGCGTGTGCCACCACATCCAGCTTTCTACTTTATTTTAAAGCCAATTCTAAACACTTGAAAAGTAATCAGGATATTAAAAGGCCATTCATTAGTTAAATATTTCTGTGTGTATTTTTTAAATATAAGGACACATTTTATATAATCAGCATCATTACACCTAAACATTAATAACTCTTTAATACTGAGCAGATTTCCCTGTGTTTTTCCCTCAAATATCTTTTTATAAGATTTTATTCATTCAAATTTGTATACAAACAAGACCCACCGCTTACATCTGGGGGTTGTTTTTATGTTTCTGCTTATCTGCAACAGGGACTCTCCCATTTTTTCATGCTGTAGTCTTGTCAAAAAAATTAATAAGTTGTTCTGTGAAATGCCTCCAAGTAGCTAGTTTTCAGATGGTTTCGTTTCCTGTAAACTGGAAACTAGAAATAAATGCTTGATTATGTTCAGTTTCCATGTTTTTTTTTTTTTGGTACCGGGGATCGAGCTCGGGTCCTTGTGCTTGCGAGGCAGGTGCCAGAACCACTGAGCTAAATCCCTGGCATGTTCAGTTTGAATGTTTTTGGAAAACATTTTTCATAAATACTAAAGTGCTGTTTTCTAATATAAAACTTTTGAAGGAAAATCTACTCAGTAAAGTAAAATTATTTAAATAAATTACCATGTACAATGTGCAGTCATAAAAACATTAAAATATTCAGTAAAGAAAAGTTTAAATTGAAACTTTAAGAATATGAAACATATTCCTGGCACAGTCAATAGTAAAAAGAAACTGGTTAAAAGCATAGATACGCTATGTGGGATTGTAACTGGCAGGGTTGACAGCAAAACACTCTGGATTAGACATGGGATCCTGCGCTCTTTGTCTTTGTCTCCTCTGTAGGAAATAAAAAGAGGGAGACAGCAGTGATTAGGCATCACTTTGTAATATGCTAGTAGAAAGGCAGTGGCAGTCATTTTTCCAAAAAGTCCTCTGCAAATAAAATGGTGTAAAGATGGTGACCCGTAGGTTCCTTGATACCTTCAGAGGATGGGACACTGGGTGCCGCCATTCGAGATGAGTGCGCTAAGAGCTCGCTCACATCAGGGCCCCGGAGCCCTGGGTGCAGAAAAGGCCAGACAAGACACATGAGAACCCACGTGTAAATGTGAGTGAGCAGTTGAACAGGTAGCATTACTGGCAGCTGCATCTTGGAAGCCCTCGGCACAGGAATTCTCTACCCTCACTGAGACACGCTGGCTGTCGCCCTAGACACAGTCCAGACTGTGCCTTGTGGTTACCCATCTGCCATGTCCATGGGGAGGGGCCCTCGAGGCCAGGCAGGCTACAGCTAGTAAAGGAGAATCTGTCTTCTGGCGCCTCACCACTTCTTAGGGTTTCTTTCGGTTGGCCAGCCCGTTTCTTATTTCCAAACAACTTCCTCCTCCTGCATCCCCGACATCCTCTCCCTGGCTTCCACTGTACATTGCTGGGCAGAGGGCTTCTCTTTGAGGCAGGGTAGGGCGGTGACCAGGGGTTCCTGCTCCATCAGACGGCAGGGTCTGCCCCACCACTCAGGACAGTATTGGAAATAAATGTCAATTCGAAGCTTCATTTTCTAAATATTTAACATCTGACAGCTGTTTTGCAAGGTTTCCGAGTGGCAGGATTTGGGGTTACAGTTGAGGAAGTTTTTTTTTTTTTTTTTTTTTTTTTTTGATAGCTTCCAGTTAAGTATTCAGCAAAAAACAGTATTAAAATAATTTTTAGGGCTCCATATTATAGAAAAAACATTAATTGTTGTAGAAAATTTAACAGTGCTAGAAGAAATCAAGGGGACAGAAAACAATCCCTTTTTCTCCTTGCTTACACCCGGTCCACATTTTACCCATGGAAAATTGTCATTAGTGATACACAGTATTCTGCATTTGGCTTTCTGAATATGTTCTGGTTCTTTGTACCTTGTTTGATGTAAAAGAAATACACAGAAGAAAAAAGCCTTACCTTTCTATGGAGCATTGCATATTACCATATATTTCCACATTAAAAAAAAACTATCTTAGCTTCTTCAGCACACCATCAAAAATAGCTATCTAATGGCATAATTTACATACAATAAATCTACCAATTTTAAGTGTACATCATACTACCAAAGGTAGACAGTTTTGTACCGTGCACCGAACTGAAGACATGGATTATTTCCATCACTCTGGCAAGTTCATTCATAAGAGGTACACAGTGTCTCTTCTGTGAAGATTAGAGCTGTCTTTGCAGGCAGTCTCCTTCCCTGGTAGTCTGAGGCAAACATTCTCAAGCTTTCTGTCCTAACAGTTTCCACTTTTCAAAATGTCATATAAATGGAATAGCACAGCCCGTAGTCTTTCACATTTATATTTTTTGTGTGACATGATGAGATTTTCAAAACTTATTATCTTTAATGAACAAATATTTACATATTTTTGAGGTCTATTGCAGTTGTTGTATGACTCAGTAGTTTTTTCTTTTTTATTGTTAGATAGCATGCTGTTGTATGTTCATGGGGGTCATTTCTGGTCATTGGCTAATTAAAATAATGCTGTCATGAACATTTATGTATAAATCTACATGTGAGTGTGGAACCATTTTTTCTTGGTTAAATACCTAGGAGTGGAATTGGCGTCTCTCACGGCAAGTGTGCAAGTGATGTTTTACTTCTCTGCGTGTGTGTGTGTGTGTGTGTGTGTGTGTGTGTGTGTGTGGTGTTTGGCCTCATAATAAAAACTCAGTGCCAGAGAAAGGCAGCTATTCATATTTTACAGATAAACTGAGACACAAGGGAGATTTGATAATTACTCGGACATTTTTACTACTAACCACTGGACACACTAAGTCTAGGATATGGATCTTTAAGGCTCACTCACCTTTTGTTTTTCTGCTTTCTCTTTAAAAACCTTTGCTTTAGTGCAAGAACATAAGTTCGCTGTTATAACAGTGAGGAAGTACAGGTTCACCAAGAAAAAAGCCAAATATCACCTGTTTCTCTTGCCCAGGAGAAATTTGTTAAAATGTATTTCTGTCAGTACGGATTGGCCATACGCATTCATCACAGGAAATCTGCAGCTGTACATAATATGTCCGAATTCCTCTTGTTTCCCATTCCCCTCCCGCACCTTAGGCCCGTCTCTTCTCCATTTAGAGAAGCTGTTTCCATTTTCTTCCTTCCATTCTCCTTTAAAAATCTCTGTCCTTTTTTTCCTCTCCCTCCCCTTTTCCCCTTCCCATTTGAATGTGTTCTACTTCTCCATATCTATTCTCCGTTTTCCTGATTGTTTGTCCTTTGGGTTTCTCACACAAGAGAAACAATGCCATATAAAACCTGTGTGTCTGACTTACTTCTCCCCCTGTTGTGATCTCCAGGTGCATCCTCTTACCTAAAAATGGCTGAAGATTATCCTTCTTTGTGGCACAGCAGTATGGCATTGTATAAAATAACCACTTTTTAAAATCTATTCATTTGTTGATAAGCATATCAGGCCGTTTCCAAGTTTTAGCTGTTGTAAATTGTACTGCTATAAACATGGGTATGCATATATCACTGTGGTACGATGCTTTTAACTCTTTTTGGAAGATATCTAGAAAAGGCTGAGATGGGTTAAATGGAATGTGAATGTCCATACTGATTTCCACAGTAGTTGTATTAATTTATACTCCCACCCCCAGTGGTGAAGCGTTTCTTTTTCCCCATAAGTGCAACATCATTTGTTATTGGTTGATTTCTTGATAATAGCCATTCTTTCTGGAGATGGAAGCCCAGTGTTGTTTAATTTGTATTTCTTGAATGCCCTGTGGTGTTGAACATTTTTTCATATAGTTACTTCCTATTTGTATTTCTTTATCTGAGAAGGGTCTATTAATTTCAGATGCCCGTTGATGGATCGGATCTTTACATTTGAAGGGGGGGTTGCTTTTTTAAACTTCTTTATATAACCTATATGTTAGTTCTTTGAGGAATAGCTGGCAAAAGTTATTCTCATTGTGTGGGTTGTCTCTTCATTCTGCTGGTGATTTCTTACTTTCTTTTCTCTTTTTTCTTTTTTTTTTTTTTTTTTTTTTTTTTGAGACAGGGTCTTACTATGTAGTTGAGACTGACCTGGAACTCAACTCTCTTTGTAGCCCAGGCTGCTCTCGAACTCACATTGATCCTCCTGCCTCAGCCTCCCAAGTGCTGGGATTATAGGTGTGCGCCACCATGCCTGGCATGATTTCTTTTGCTGTGTAAGAAATGTTTAATTTGACATGACCTCACTTATTGATTCCTTGTAGTATTCTTATGTGGTCATGTGTTAATAAAGTCTTTTTCTACACGTGTGTCTTCAAGCGTTTTATCTATTCTATCTTCCAGCAGATTATTTTGTTTTACTATTTAGATCTTTGATTCTTTTAAATTTTAGTTTAGTGCATGGTGAAAGATATAGGTCTACATTTATTATTTGACATGTGGAAAGCTACTTTTTCCAGCACCATTTATTAAAGAGGCCATCTTTCTACCAGTGAAGGTGTTTAGTTCCTTTGTCAAAAATAAGGTGGCTGATTATGTTTGGAGTTGTTTCTGCATTTTCTAGTTTGTTCCATTAATCCTTGAGTCTGTTTTTTTTTGTTTGTTTGTTTGTTTTTGCCAGTTGCTGCTTTTATCACAGTAGCTTTGTAGTATACTTTCAGGGGTTGTTATGCCCCCTACCTTACCTTTATTGCCCAGAATTGCCTTTGATGTTCTAGGTTTTTTCTGATTCCAAATGAATTTTGGGATTGTTTTCTCTAATTTTGTGAGATATGCTATTGGTATTTTTATCATGATTGTATTAAATCTGTATAACTATTTTTTTTGAGACAGGGTCTCACTATGTAGTTGAGACTGACCTGGAACTCACTATGTAGCCCAGGCTGGTCTCAAACTCACAGCGATCCTCCTGCCTCAGTCTCCCGAGTGCTGGGATTATAGGAGTGCCACCACACCCGGCTGTCAAGTATAACTATTTTGGAAACATGCCCATTTTCACTATGTTGGTGCTTCCTACCCAAGAACAAGACATGTCTTTCCATTTTATGATATTCTATTTGATCTTATCTTTCAAAGTACTGTAGATTTCAATGTAAAGTTGTTTGACTTCCTTCATTGGATTGATTCCTAGGCATTTCACTTTTTTTTGGAAGCTATTGTGAAAGGGATTGTTTGCCCAATTTTTTTCTCAGTGAGTTTTTTATTTGTGTATAGGAGTACTATTGATTTTTGAGTGTTGATTTTATATCTGGCTATGCTACTGAATTTCATTATTAAATCTAGAAATCTTTTGGTGGAGTTCTTGAGGCCTTCTATGTAGAATATGTGTCACCTGCAAATAATGATAATTTAACTTCTTATTCTATCCTTATTCCTTTTGTTTCTCTTGTCTAATTCGTCTGCCTAATGTTTCCAGAAATATATTGAATGAGAGTGGAGATAGTGGGCATCCTGTCTTATTCCAGATTTTAGAGTGAAAGATTTCAGTTTTTCTCTCTTTAGGATGATGTTGGCTGTTGGTTTGCCATAGGTGGTTTTTATCAGATTGAAATAAATACTTTCTATTCCAATTTCCTGAAGCTTTTTTAAAATCATGAATGGGTATTGGCCTTCATCAATTACTTTTTCTGCATCTATTGAAATGATCATATGGTTTGGCCTTGGTTCTGTTGATACAGTCTAATAAATTTGTTGATTTGCATATGTGGAACCCTCCCTGAATCTCTGGGATGAATCCTATTTGGTTGCGGTATATGTTCTTCTTGATGATTTGCTGCATTCTGTTTGCCAGCATCTTATTGAGGAATCTTGTGTCTATATTCATTAGGGAGATTAGCTGGTAGTTTTCTTTTTAGTTGGATCCTTCTCTAGTTTTGGTATTAGGGTAGTGCTTTCTTCTAGGAATGAATTTGGGAGTATTGCTTCCTTGTCAAGTTCATTAAAGAGTTTGAGAAGTAGCAGCATTAAGTCATCTCTAAATTTAGAATTCAGCAGCAAATCTGTCTGGGCCTGGGTTTTCTTTATTAGTAGGTTTTTAATTTAATCTTCAATTTCATTAATAGGCATTGTTGTATTTAGTATTTTTTATATCTTCTTGATTCAGTATTTGGTTATTCATATATAACTAGGAAACTGTCAATTTCTTCTATGTTTTCCATCTTATTAAAATGAAGCTTCTCAAATTAGGTATTGATGATCTCCTAGATTTCTGCTGAATCTCTTGCGATTTCACCCTTTTCATTCCTAGATTTGAGTATTTTCTTTCCTTTTTTTGATAAGGTGGGCAAGGGCTTGTCAATTTTACTTAATCTTTCAAAGAACCAACTCTTTAATTCATTGATTCTTTGTATTGTTTTCTTAGTCTCAATTGCATAATTGATCTTTGCTATGATCTTTATAATTTCCTCCCTCATATGAGCTTTCAGCTTGATTTTTTTGTCATTTTCCAGAAGCTAGAGGTTCTACGTTCAGTTGTTTATTTGAATTCACTCTGTTTTTCTGATATGGGAATTCACGACTGTAAATTTCCCTCTTAGGACTGCTTTCATTGCATCCCATAAGTTCCAGTATGTTGTACTGGCATTACTGTTTAATGGTAGAAAATATCTAATTTCTTCTTTAATGTCATCTGTGACCCATTAGTTATTCAGGAGTTATTATTTCTGTGTGTTTATAAAGTTCTTGGGGCATGCTGGTCATACTCTATCATGTATATTCTTTTCCTCATTTCTATCCAGGAGCTCTTTTCACATAAGTAAATGTACATCTGTAGTATTTATTTATCTACAAAGTGCTAAGGGTCAAACCCAGGGCCTCGTGCTAGGTAAGTGCTCTACCACTGACTTATATATGCAGCCCTGTAACACCCCTTTAATCACTGACTGAATCTTTGTTTGATGTCTCAGTATGAATCTTCATATTAATGCAATGACATTTAGGTTATTTTTAATTTTACTGTTATTACCATTAATCTTGTAATCATTTTTTTGTTTTATTTTATTTTTGCTTGCTTTTTTTAGATAGGCCCTCTCTGCATGTCCTATGCTAGCATTAAACTTATAATATTCTTGCCCCAGCCACCCAAGTATTAGTCTTATATTTATTTTTAAGAGTTTATTTGTACGTGAGGCAATCATTTGATCTTACCAGTTTTAAAAAGAACAACTTTGGTTTCTTACCCAGGCACCTTAGAGGTGGTGGTAAGGAGCTTGGGTTTGTTGTAATGATGGAGAGATGCAGTTCATCTAAGAGAAGAAATATGTCCATTTTGCAAGACACTCAAATAAATGGCTTTGAATTTTGATTCAAATATATTTTTCTTTCGAATGTGGGAAAAATCCCTCCTACTCTTTAAAAGAGTAACTTGGGTAAACATTTTGTCAAGGAAGGGTCTGGAAGTTCAAGCTTCCCTTAGCAATGTAATTTTCACTTCCTCTTTTTGTCTCAAACTAGAAAATAATTGAAATACATAGACCTACTTGTAAAGAGCTTCATTTTTAGAGTAGGGCCTAAAGAAAGAGCCATCTCAATATCCAGCCAAAATGACAGTGGTAAAAATAATTCCTCTCTGAAAGTGTCCATTCCAAATTGTCTCTGCCAGTTGGTGTGGACTAACTTTATTTTTATCATATGAGTCAGCTTCCCATCACTGTGGCAAGATACCCAAGAAAAATCAGGGTAAAGAAAGAAATGTTTGTTTTGGCTGATGGCTTCAGCAGTTTCAATCTATGATCACTGTTTTCTTTGCCAGAGAAATGCTGGACTAGGGAAGTCACTAGTGGAATTTAATTCTCACTTACTGTTATTTTGCCACCCCATCCCTTAATTTTCTAACAAATAATATTTTCTGAGACTTGAAGCAAAAGGAAGTTTGGATATCAGTTGGTACAGCCTCTGTATTTTGTAGATGAGGAAGTAGGTGGAGGACTCACTGTTTAGATTTCATTCTAATCTTCAGTTTCATTTAGCTGAAAAGGCTTAGTTCCTCAATTCTTGGTTTATGTGTTTTTGAAAAAGGTTGTTCCCTTAGAAACTCCTTGATTCTTAATGGCGGAACTGTGTTTGCTAATAAAACATTCTTTTCTTGCTTCAAGGATAAAGCATTGAAGTATTATCTCAATTTGAAGAATCAAGTGTTCAATTTCCTTCTCTTAATCTGCTAATATTTTCTGTACCTTTAACCTTTCTTATTTAACTCCTTCCTGTTTCTAAGAAAGAAGCACCCTGGTTCCTTTGCAAAAGCAAACTTTTCATTTGTGCCTTTCTCCCTTTTTTGTTTCATAATTTTTTGAAAAATGATCCAAGTTAATTTAATATAAAGTAGAGGATAGTGAAATAAATAGCAGTTTGGCTCAGCAATAATACATATGATCACACTAGCAATAAAAAACCCTAAAGAATATGGTAATTAGCATCATCTAAAATGCACAAAATTTCTAGGGTGAAAAATAATTAAAGCTCTACTAAGGATTATAAGAACTGAAAGTACCAAGTTCATAGATAAAACAACTTAACATGTGTAAACACATAAGTTCTTACTGAATGAATCAGGTTATTCAAGGCAATTCCAGTAAGAAAAATCTCTAGGATCTTTCTAGATACTCAACAACTGATTCTAGAATTTTTTTTCAAAACTCAAAAAGTATAAAATAGCTAATATTTTGTTTTAAAAAGAGCAAAGGCAATCAAAGGGGTGGGGCTCACCTTATTAACATTAAAGGTTGTTACAAAGCCTCATGCTAAGTAGTCATGTGAACAAAAACTCAGTGCAAAAATAAAAACCCAATGCAGGGCCAGGATTTAGCTCAGTGGTGCAGCTGCTTGTCTGACAAGCTCAAGGACCAGAGTTGGATCCCTGGTACCACAACAAACAAACAAACAAACAAAAAACCTCAATGCAACGTGCACTGATCTGTCTAATATCTTACATATGACAGAGATAGCGCCACATATCAATAAAGAAAGGACAGCTCTGCTTCCTGACGGTCATGAAGTGAGCAGCTTTCCATCTGGCAAGCTCTTCTGCCAGACTGTTTCTCCCTTGGAGCCAGCTGACCATGGACAGAAAATGATTAGAACAGAATGAAAACTAGTGTGATCATGAGAATAATCTGAGAAAATATTTAATGTTGATCATAAACCTTAAATTCTCACTAGACCCATGTATGCTGAACTATAGAATACATGGTGTATATTACAATGCACAGATGTTGAGAAACCCAGCGATAATTAGGGAAGCACAGAGCTCTGGATATCAGGAATATTAGGATATTCCTGATAATAATAGGACAGCTAACCTATTACATTTATATAGGTTATTCAGTTATAATATATACGTCTGTTGTCTGATTGCGTAATGAAAGGCTTAAATTGGTATTAAGCTTTATGATTCTCCTGAGTAGTTTTTTATAATTTCTAGATTTATCAGTTTGAGATATATCTTTTGTTAAGATGTATATATTCCATAAATATATTAAAGTGAGTCACATAATCAAATTTAATCTAGTCATAGAATTTCATTTTCAAAACTTCACTAATGGCATCAGATTTTAAATTTTTTTCTAATAATTGTTGTAATTTATTTGTCCTTGAAGAAAAGAAAAGATGGAGGTTTAACATAAATAAGTGGGAAAACTAAATTATTATATAGAAAAGATGAAATTGCATCCCTACCTCATACCATATACAAAAGTGTAATTCAGAGGAACTAAAGACCAATTGTAAGAATAAACTAAAATATTTATGAAAAATGGGCAAATATTATGACAACTGTGTAAGAATCCACTAAACATGACCCCAAACCACAAGCTACAGGAATAAATTCTGATGTGTGTGTGTGTGTGTGTGTGTGTATTTAATATTGGGGTTTAAATCCATGGCTTATGCATGCCGAGCAAGTACTGTAGCACTGAGTTTTAACTTCAGTCCTTGATGGATTTTAATATGTTAGATTTTCAATCTTTCAACAAACTATTCAATGGGCAAAGTTGAGAGAGTGTTGATGAAGCATAAGAAGTTACTTTTTCTTGACATGGAGTCTTGCTGTATAGTCCAGGATGGCCTTGAAGTAACAATCCTCCTGCCTCAGCCTCTTTTAAGTGGTGAGGTTACAGGCATATGCTACTGAGCCCAGGAAGAATTTGCATTTATGTTCAGAGAAGAAAAACACAAACACACACACACACACACACACACACACACACACACACA
>NW_022900921.1:10242307-10362873 GCF_012274545.1 Fukomys damarensis | reverse complement strand
GGATAGAAAAGGGCAAAGATGTGACAAGTCAATTCCCTGAAGGGGAAATAACAGGTATGTGAAGAGATGATCAAACTCGGTGGTGTTCAAACAGCTTTAAAGAAAACAGCAAAAAAGTAGCTGATCAGCTAGAAGGAATTATAAAGAAGGATAATATGGTTATCAAGAATGCAGGTGAACAGAACTCTCATGCACAGGTGAGCAGAGTAGAACTGGTCAGTTTGCTCTGAAGAGAGATTGAAAGTAGTTAGTGACATTAAGTGGGAAATCTGCCATGCTTTAGGAATTCCTATTCTGGATACCAGTCTCTAAAAACCTCTTCTCAGGTCCATGCAGGGATATGTGAGGTTCATCAGTGCCAGGGATTTAGCTTTGTGGCACCGTGCCTGTCTGGTCCATGCAAGGTCCTGAGTTCAATTCCTGGTACAAAAAAAATAAAGAGGTAGAGATTCATCAATGAAAAAGCATAAGAAGTTACTAGCTTTTTGTATCTAGCTTTTTGTATTAATAGGGAGTGGGAGGTCACCTAGCTACTCATCATTAATAAAGCAGGTAAATATGATAGGGAGTACACCTTTAGTGGTGTCCTAGGCAGCACTGAGAAGCTATAAGCAAAATAAAGATATGGTATCTCAAATTCTAAGAACAGAAAACTAGTAAAAAGGGAAAGAGGATGAGCTTTATAGCAAAATATTTCATAAATTTAAAACATAATACACACAGTAATATTGTTCTCTTTTCAAGGGTATTTACATATTCAATGATATTGAGTACATTAGAGAAAAATTGGAGGATACATTGAGATGTCAGGGAAAATATGAGGTAGTAAGAGAAATATGGTGATACTGTGTCTTAAACTGTGTGATAAACTCAACCAGCAGGTTGAGGAAATACATTCACTCACATAAAGAATATTTATTTGGAGCTGGGGATTTATCTCAGTGGTTCCGCTGCCTGCCTCGCAAGCACAAGGATCCAAGTTTGATCCCCATACAAAAAAAAAGAGAGAGAAAAAGAATATTTATTCATTCAACACATACTTATCAAACACCTGGTGGAGTGCAAGAACATACTGCTCAAGTCCAACCACATAGAAATAATCACACTTGACGTTTTATACATTGGTGCTCTTTACTCTGTCTTCTTTCATTTCTGAATTTTGGACTAACAAGAATTATGTTTCTGCTGAAATGCATTTTTTCTTTTCAAGAAATGTCTTTCCTAGTCCTACAAAATTCATCATTTTCTTATTGTAATATAACACCAAATATTCTTCTCACCACCATCACCTGCCTCTCTTTTTCATCTCAGGACAACATCTTCGCCTTGTTGGCGAAAGTAACTGTCTTCTTCCTCTCCATCTTCTCCTCCATCTCCAGCAGTTGCCCTTTGTTTCACTTTTTTCTTACAGCTGTGTTCTAAGAGGTCAAGAATGGTTGGGCTGGGGATTTGCCTCAGTGGTTCCGGCGCCTGCCTTGCAAGCACAAGGACCTGAGTTCAATCCCCGGTACCCACCCACCAAAAGAGAATGGCTTCCTAATTCTAACTGAATGGTAATTTCTTTCACTTTAGATAAATAAGTACTTATTAGGTAGATAACTTTGTATATTATGTGATACCAGAATCTGTGCCCAGTGCTAGGATGACAAGAAAATTCTAGTACAGTCTCTGAGTTGAGGTGCTCACATTGTGGCTAGAAAATAGATATAGAAATTGATAATCTCTTTGTTTAAATACTGCTTTTTATTTATTATATTTCAACTACCCTGGTAGCATCACGATATCACATTTGCTGCATGGTTTTATTTTTTTAACTGACACATACCATTATACATATTTATAGGCTACCATGTGATATTTCCACATACATATAAATTGTGTAATGTTCAAATCAGAGTAAGCGTATTTAGTTCCTCAACTATTTATCATTTCCTTGTGATGAAACATTCAAAATGACATCATCTAGTTTTTTTTTAAATACCTGGTACTATACATTATCACTGGAAATGGATCTGATCTAATTACAAGGATAAGGTGAGTCTAGGCTGCTATTGGATCTCAAGGGGAACCTTGGATTCAGGGAGATTTTGGGAGGAGATTCAGTCTGAATGTTGAAGGGGAGACCAATTAAATGAGATTCAGAGATTCTAGACAATTGATTGTCATCCTTATTGTACATTTAAGCTTTGCAATTACTCACATCTAGGCCCCACAGCAGACTGATGAAATTATACATCAGGAGATGGAACTTGGAGATTCTGATGTGGTTTTAAGGAGCAGGTGTATCTAAGAAGCAGAGCCATAGAATGGGAAGGAGAAGAACAAGGGTGAGTGGATGTGGGGTAGCTAATTAGTACCTGAGCTTCCAGTGTCAGACTGTCTCACTCCAAAGAATGTTCTTAAGTATTTCTTATTACTGTTTTCACATAACTGAGCTGGGATTAAACAGGATATCTCAAGCCATGCTGCACTTAAACAAACTGGTTGAAGACAACCAAGTTTTGTATTTGGTTTGTTTACTTCCATTGAGGGTTGTGGGGGTGAGAGATGGGGTTCTTCTTGATGTTCTTCCCATGCAAGATTATGGGGTTTTTACTATGTGGAACCAGTTGTTCCACCCGGGAAAATGATTAAAAAAAAAAGGTATTGCACAAGATTTTTATAGGCTCCCACCTGAAAGTGACCCATGATACATCTGCTTACATATAGTAGCCAAATCCAGTCAGGTGGCCACATCTAATATCATGGGATGAGGCATGTTTCTCTATCATATACCTCAAATATGACTGGAATATGTGTAGAAATAACTATCACTAAACTATGTTAAATCAAATTAAGCTGATTTGACAAAGGGAGCCAATTATGTTCATCTTGGGACTCACACTACCATGTGAGAACTGATTTCACTATATTGCTATCAACAGTTCTCTCCAGGGGAACAGAATACTATGCTTTTCATGCTTACATCTATTCTCTCACTTTCAATTTCTTAACCCACTCTGGCCTTGCCAGGAAAGTAAGGGTTGGGTATCTAAGATTTCTGTCTTTTCCGTATTTCTTCAGATGGAAACTGACATTCAGAGGGTAAAATAAAAATTGCAATGACTTTTTGAACCAACCAGAGTATGTACCCACCCAGGATCCATTTCTCCTTTTTTGCTTGTGGCTCTGCCCTTGCTGAGGATGATTTTCAAGGCCTCTTGATTCACAGCAGCTTCCTTCCATCTCGGTTTACTTTGGTTATAAATCAAAACATTTCCTTAGTTCTTTATAGTTTCAAAGAACTTATTGAAAAGTAGTTTCATTTAATTTTGAAATTAACTCAACAGTGAAGGGAGCTGTATGGACCAGAGTGGTGTGGTTGCAGGCAGATCCCAGCCAGGGCTCCACCCTGACCCCAGAGGCTCAGGCACACTAGTCAAAGTCAAAGGCCCACCCTGAAAAGAGCTACACAGGCACACAATCAACCGCCAGAGGCTTGCCCCAATACCATTGATAAGTGTGTAGGGAACCTAGCCAGAAGCCTGCTTAGACAACAGAACTGGGGTGCACAGCCCCCAGCCAAATACCCTCCCAGACAACAGGTATAAAGATGCCCCAGCAAGAGGCATACCTAGATACTATTCCAAATGTTCATAGGCCCTGGCCAGAAGCCCACCCAGACAACAAACAGATCAGCTCAGGGATCCAGAAGGCCACCATTCTGAACTCAGGAGTTTGTGTACTAGTGAGCACCCTAGAAAAGGCTGCTCCGTGGCTTGCTAAGGATTGAAGACCACTGGGTGAGCAAAAAGTTGCCTCAACAAAGGCACAGCAGGCTGCATCTGCTGAAATGAGAAGACACAACTAAGGATTGGACCACTGGGTGAGCAAAAAGTTGCCTCAACAAAGGCACAGCAGGCTGCATCTGCTGAAATGAGAAGACACAGAAACAAGTCCCCAAACCAAACTTCCAGATCACCTAAGGAAACCCCAAAGGGAAATGAGATAGAACAATCTGATACTCAACCTCCTGGACTCTCTGAACTGGCAACAAAAGAGGATCTGGAAAAAAATGAAATCAGAAACAATTTCTCAGATAGCAGCAGAGATTGCATCCATAGTGCAAGACATGATTAATAAATCCAGAGTGGACAAGATAAAAGAAATAGAGGAACTGAGGAATGTGATGGGACCCCCCAACATAAAAAACAAATGGAATCCATAAAACAGATGCAAACAAGGCTTCTAGGAGATTATTTCTAGGACATTAAAATCTCCATCGAAAGTTTATGCAGCAGAACGAGCCAGTGCGAGGACAGAATTTCTGATATAGAAGACAGAATTGCAATTAGTGACCAGGAAAATAAAAATCCCTTAAAAATAGCAAGGGACCAGGAGAAATCAATCCAGCAGCTGCTAGACAATGCAAAGAAGAAAATAAGACTGATCGGAATTAATGAAGAAACATGAGAGAGTGTAGACAACATAAAAAAAAACTGTTCACAGAAGTAATGGCAGAAAACTTCCCAAATAGGTGAATAGAACATGACATACAGGTAAGTGAGGCATATAGGACTCAAACTAGCTATGATTAAAAAAAAACCCTACACATAGGTATATAATAGTTAAGATTCCAGAAACCCAACAGAAGAACAAAATTCTATGAGTAGTTAGAGAATAGAATCAAATCACATACAAAGGAAAACCCATCAGAATCGCAGCAGCCTTCTCAACACAAATCCTCAAAGCAAGAAGAACTTGGAGTAATTAATTGCAAGCTGTAAAGGAAAACAGACTCCAACTCAGATTAATGTACCCTGCAAAACTATCTTCCAAAACTGATGGAGAAATAAGATATTTTCACACTAGAGAGCACCTTAAGAACTTCATGAATACCAAGTCAGCGCTCCAAAAAATTTTAAACAATATCCTAGGAAAAGACAAGAAAGATCACAACCCCCCAAAGCCTAGCGGAATAAATCCATCTGACATGACAAGAAATTAAACGCAAAGGGGGAGAATCCAAGAAAAAGAAAATGTCATGACAAGGATAGATCAATGTTAATAGTTTCAATTCACCAATCAAAAGAAATAGACCGGCAGAATGGGTCAAGAAGCAAGATCCAACAATATACTGCATACAAGAAAAACACTTAATTAAAAAAAGAATCTCATAGACTGAAAGTTAAAGGGTGGAAAACAACACTCCATGCAACAGGAACCCCCAAAATGCAGCAATAGCTATTCTCTTTGTAGATCAAGTAGATTTCAAACCAACACTGATTAAGAGAGACAAAGAAGGATACTACATCCTTGTAAAGGGAACAATCCAAGAGATGATAATCATAAATATATATGCACCAAACACTAGTGCACCCAACTATATAAAACAACTACTAACAGACATGAAAAACCAAATAAGCACTAATGCAATAGTATTGAGGGGGGGGGTTAAATATCCCACTGTCCCAAATAGATAGATCAACTAGACAGAAAATAACAAAATACCAGAACTCAAAAAACTCTTGAACAAATGAAGTTAAAAGATGTTTACAGAGTGTTCCACCCCACAAAATCAGAACATAATTTCTTTTCAGCTGCGTGTGGGTTGCTCCCCAAAATAGACCACATACTCACTTATAGCAAAATCTAATGGGATTTGCCAAGACCTCTGCAGTAGTCTTGGCCTCTTGAAAGCCACTACAATGTTTGTGAGATAGGAAAGTTGGAATTAAAAGAAACATAGAGACAAAGACTTGGGAGAAACTGAGTCTTGGACTGATCTAAGCTGCTCTTGGCAGCAAAGACAAGAAAGTCCCAGCACATCCAGTGTTTATTCATTACAAGTGTGGGAAGGGGGAACCTGGGCAGGCATTGGGATATCTGTTGATAACAAGTATCAAACAGGCAGGACTGTAGAAGGAGAACACAAACATATCTTTGCTGAAGAGAACAAATGGTTACTTCAGAGGAGAAAAATTTAGTTGGAGTCAGTTGACCTTGACTGGGAATGGACTCAGCCAAGCTCTGCTACCTCCAGTGTAACACTTTGTTGAATTATAGAGGGGAAAGATGTTGGTGGCATTATAGCCTTCTAGTACTCAATGAAAGTGTCTCCTACACTCACTCATGGAACATGTTTAAGTAAGTGCCAAGGAATTGAAGTTATTCCCTGTATATTATCAGAGCTTAGTGTGATGAAATTGGAGATTAATAGCAAAAGAAACCACAACAATTTTATAAATACATGGAAATTGAACAGAGGAAATTAAAGAAGAAATCAGACAGTTCCTACAACTAAATGTCAATGACAATGCAATGTATCAGAATCTATGGGACACAATGAAAGCAGTCTTATAAGGGAAATTCATAGCAGTGAACACTCATATTAGGAAAACAGAGCAAGCTTAATGAAACATCCTGATGCTGAATGTCAAGCTTCTAAAAAAAGCAAGAGCAGGACAAATGCAAGGCTCATGCAAGTGAGGAAATTATACAGATAAGGGCAGAAATCAATGCAATGGAGTCTAAGAAAACAATACAAAAAAAAATCAATAAAGCCAAGAGTTCAATAAACAAAACTGATAAACTGTTAGCCAACCTTATTTAAAAAGTAAAGAAAAGGCCTAAAACTATGCAATTAAGAATGAAAAGTGTGAAATTACAACGGACCCAGAAGAAGTCCAGGGGATCATCAATACCTACTTTGAGAACCTATATGCCAATAAGCTGGAAAATACAGAAGAAATGAAAAAATTCCTAGATTAGTATAAACAGCATAGTTGAACAAAGATGACCTAAAGATTCTAAACAACCAAATATCGTACATGAAACTGAAGATGTAATTAACTAAGAAAAGTCTGGGCCCTGATGACTTCACTGCTGAATTCTAATTTAGAGAGGAACTATTGTCACTACTGTATAAACTCTTCAGTGAAATTGAAAGGGAAGCAATGCTTCCAAATTCATTCCTGGAAGCAAGTATCACCTTGATCCCCAAAGCAGAGAAAGACTCAACCAAAAAAGAGAACTATTAGCCAATCTCACTAATGAATATACATGCAAAAATCCTTAATAAGATACTGGCAAAAAGGATGCAGAAGATCATCAAGATCATACACCCTGACCAAGTGGGATTCATCGCAGGGATGCAGGGATGGATCAATATACTCAAACCAATAAATGTAATACACTATATTAATAGAGCCAAGGAAAAAAAACATATGATCATCTCAATAGATGCAGAAAAGGCATTTGATAAAATCCAACACACATTTATGATAAAGACCCTCCAAAAATATGGAATAGATGGTTTCTATCTCAATCTGATAAAAGCTATCTATGAAAAAGCAACAACCAACATCCTACTAAATGGTCAAAAACTGAAGTCCTTCACATGAAAAGCAGGAACAAGACAAGGATGTCCACTATTACTACTCCTGTTCCATTTAGTTTTGAAAATATTAGCCAAAGCAATTAGAGAAGAGAAAGAAATAAAAGGAATAAAGGTAGGAAATGAAGAAGTCAAATTGTCATTATTTGCAGATGACATGATACTCTATATAGAAGACCCCAAGAATTCAACCAAAAGCCTTCTAGACTTAATGATCATATTCAGTAAAGTAGCTGGATACAAGGTCAACACACAAAAATCAATAGTTTTTCTGTAAACGAGAAACAGACTCACTGAGAGAGAAATGGGGCAGTCAATTCCTTTTACAATAGCATCCAAAACATTAAAATACCTAAGAATCAACCTAACAAAAGAAATCAAAGACCTCTGCTCTGAAAAAAAGAGATTGAAGAGGATATCAGAAAATGGAAATCTATATAGAATCAGTACAGTTCCAATTGAAATCTCAGCAGCATACTTCACAGACCTTGAGAAAATCATCCAAAGATTCATTTGGAACAAGAGACCTAGAATAGCAAAAGCAATTCTAGGCAACAAAGACAAGGTAGGGGATATCACAATCCCCAACTTGAAACTCTACTACAAAGCTACTGTGTTGAAAACAGCATGGTACTGGCCAAGAAACAGACCTGAGGACCAGTGGAACAGATTAGAAGATGCAGAAACAACTCGAGACACAATCAGCCACCTGATCTTTGTCAAAGGAGCCAAATACCTTCACTGGAGGAAAGATAGCCTCTTTAATAAAGAGTGCTAGAAAAACTGGGTTTTGACTTGCCAGAGATTAAAACTAGACCTATATCACTCATTATGCACTAAACTAAAAATGAAATGGATTAAAGATCTAAATATTAAAACAGAAACACTCTAAAGGCTGGAAGAGAGGTTAGAACTCTTGAAGGCATTGGTGTAGGAAAAGATTTTATGAACAAAACCTCAATTGCCCATGAGCTAATAAACAATCAACAAAGGGGATATCTTCTTATTAAAAAGCTTCTGCACAGCAAGAGGAACTACCAACAACGTGAAGAGACAACCCAGTATGTGGGAAAAAATTTTCACCAGCTGTTCCTCAGATGAAGATCTTCTATCTAGAATATATAAAAAAACTTTAAAAAAATCAGATTTCCCAAATTGAAAGACTCAATCCAAAAATGGGCATCTGAAATGAACAGACATTCCTCACACAAAGAAGTAGAAATAGCAAATAAACATATGAAAAAAAATGTTCTACATCACTGGTTATTTGAGAGATGCAAATAAAAACAAAAGTAAGATTCCACTTTATCCTAGAAAGAATGGCTGCTATCCTGAAGTCAACCAATAACAAATGCTCGCTGTGCTATGGGGAAAGAGGAACACTGCTCCGCTGCTGGTGGGAGTGTAGACTGGTGCATCCACTGTGGAAATCAATATGGAGATACCTCAAAGAACTAGCATTGGAAGTCCCATTTGACCCAGCTATCCCTCTGCTGTGTATCTTTCCCAAATAATTAAAAGAATCATACCACAGTGATATATGTGCACCCATGTTCATAGCAGCACAATTTGACAGCTAAAACTTGGAAGCAGCCCAATTGCCCATCAACTGGAGAGTGGATAAAGAAAATATTTTTAATGGAGTACTACTAAGCCGTAATACATGAGAAATTAGAGACATTTATAGCTAAATGGATGCACATTGAGGTGATACTCTTAAGTGAAATAAATAGGGCACACTTATATAAATACCAAATAGTTTCTCTAGTGTGAGAAACTGCAAATGTAAATAAGGACTAAAAGTATAGTAGATAATGTGAGATAGGAAGAAAAGGGAAAAGTGCAAGGGGAGGTGAGAGAGGTAGGGGAAAGGAAAGAAGGGAATGGAATTAATATGAGAAAATGAAAAAATGGAACCAAAGTCTCTGTAGATAGGGAGGGGTGGAGGGGTTGAAGGGAGGGCAGGAGAATATGCAAAAAATAACCAAGATGGATTCTGTAAGGTGCAAATTTCCAAAGATGAATGCCATTATATTGTATACAATTAATCGTACCAATTGAATTAATTTGTTGTACCAATTTAGTTATACCAATTAAATTAATTAAAAAGAAAACAACAGTGAAGGGTTTTTTAAAACCCTATACAGTTGACCCTTGAGTTATGGGTGGCCTCATATACACAACCTGGGTTATGTGCCATTCTGGGTTATGACTGTGATTTTAATTTTAACTTATGATTTTTTTTTTGATACTAGGGATCGAATTCAGTACCTTGCACTTTCAAGGCAGGTGGTAGGACCCCTGAGCCAAATCCCCAGCCCTAGCTTATGACTATTATCTTGGGTTTGACTGGAATGCTGGCCAGTTGTTAGGTTGAAAACAAAGATGATGCCTGAAAAGCATATGTAAGCATACATAAGCATCAGCCTGAGCCCTGTTGTGCATGTTTGTGGATGTGATATAGGTCTGTGCTTTATATAATTGGTATAATTACTGCTGTCAAAATGGCCCCAGAAAAGCTAGAAAAGAAACTCAGAAGGAAGGGAAGGTAAATAAAGCAATCATAATTAAAAAGAAAAGAAGGAAATTGTGGAGAGATATGAGAGTGGCATTTGTGTGACCAGTCTCACTAATATGTACAGCATGTCAAAATCCACCATCTCAGCAATCTTACAGGGGAAAGATTTGTATAAAGAAGCTACTGTTGCTAAAGGTGTTACTCAAATTGTAAGTCAGTATCAACGATGTTAGACAAGGTAGAAGGGCTGCTATTAGTGTGGATAAACAAAAGACAGATGGCAGGTTAGAGCCTATCTGTGTTTATAATTTGTGAACAATCTGGGGTTCTATGTGCAGATCTCATAAATGATAATCCATCAATGAATGATAATGGTGAAACATTTTGTGCCAGTAAGGGCTGATTTCATGATTTTAAAGCAAGAACCTGGGGTTCATAACACAACTAGGCAGGTGAATCAGCCTGTGCTGATAAAAGGGCTGCTGAAAATTACATATACCATCTTCAAAGGATGACACTGAGAAATGACTTTTGCTCTCACCAATTTTCTAACTGTGATGAAACTCTCCTTTTTCAGTTCTGAAACATGAGAATTAATGAGCCATAGCAGGTCCTAGTGGGCTACAGACTCTCCAAAGGAGAGAAAGGACATCAGAGAGCCAGATTCCCAATGTTCTTATGGAAGGGGACTCTCCTTGGAAACAATAACCACTTTCCACTTCATCCTCCCTTTCTGGAAGCCAAAGATGTCAACCTGAATGGTGAGTACAGTACGAAATTGTTGTTTCTGGTAAACTAGGACCACTTCATAACTTTTTTGGTGAATAGACTAGGAAAATTATTTGTGTTTCTGGTACATTATGCACATTATACAGCCCTTTTTACTATGAAAAGGTGAGTTAAGGGGTGCTTTGGGAGGGTTGGAACACATTATGAGTATTTCCATTCTCTCTTATGGAAAAAATAGTCTTGACTTAACAAGCAACCTGAGTTACACCAGCCCTCACAAATGAATTGGGTTCATAAATCAAAGGTCCAATGTGTTATAGATGAATAAAATGAGATTTAGAGGTGAGACAAAGTCTCAGAGGTTTTTGAAGTACTGATGTCCCTTATAGTCACCCTTGTTTTCTTCCTACTTTGTACCATTTTGTCCATCTAATGAGTCAAAATATTTATTCATAAACTCACCAAAAGCTTATTATCAATTATAACACTGGGATCGGGCCAACTGTAGGTAGTAGATGCCCTTGGTTTCTTGTGCTGTTTAAGAAAACACCGTTCATTGCTCAGCCAACAGTCTTCCCACCTTCTAATAGAATGCGAGTTTTTATTTTTAGGTATCTTGCATGTTCCATCCCTTGATTTTTGAAACCCTAGGTTCCTACCCCAGGCTCAGAGAGTGGCCCTGTTAGCTTTAAACCAGTTGTATCCATCTAAGGAATAGATTTGAGGGTAGGTGATAATAAGTTATAAGGCAGACATCTGCTAAGAAGAGCTTCCCTTCTTAGATTAAAAGTCTAGGACTAATTATGCCAAAGCTGTTCTACTTCTCTTTTCCCGTTCCCCAAAGTGAACTGACATCCAGAAGTGACATTCCAGCTTTTTGTGACCAATCTGAGACAAACAAACATTGAGGAGCAGGAAGAAAAGAGATGGGTTCCTTGAAAGTACTTTTTAATTTCCTGGCTGCCTACATCCAACCTTTTTCTTCTGAGAAGAAAAACAAATCTTTTATATAGTTGTTTCTTTAAATTGGATTTTTTTGTTACTTTACATTGAATGGATCCCTGAGTCAATTGTTTCGTTAACAAACTCACAAAATAATTCCCTTTTGTCTTAAAGTTGTTAATCATTGCTGGCTGACCCCATCTCCTTCTGAAAAGCCATACCACATTCATATTCCCCCTGCCAAGAATGCAAGTAGAATGACTGGATTCTGCCTAGGTGGATGCTTTCCCCCATGCGTATGTGTGATCCCAGAGTAGCCAACCACAGACTGTCCAGGAACTAAGATAAAAACCACGGTTGTGGTTTAGTTCTAAAATACCCTCCAGAAGTCTTAGTATTTGGAAGGTGACTGGGTCAGGGGATGCTATCAGTGGATTAATTCACTGATGAATTGAACAGCTGCATATGACATTAGGAGGCAGAGACTGGAGATGGTGCGCTGGTGGCATGACCTACAAGGGGACATTCTTGTCCCCAGCTCCTCCCTGCCACTCAGCTCCCAGGCTGCCATGGAGTGAGCAGTGTTCCTCCTCTGTGCTGCTCTACCTTTAAGCCAATCAACCATGGAAGGGACCCTCTGAAAACCATGAGTTAAAATAAACCTCTCCTTCTTTATGTTGTGGGTATCAGATAGATTGTCCTGGTGATGGGAACATGACTAATTTAACCATAATGGAAAATATGAACTGAAAGGACACAGGTTCTTTTCTCAGGTTTCTAAGATTTAGAATGGGAAGAACAAGTCTTTGAACTCAGAGAGCTTGCTGAGCTTCATGAACAGGATTTGGGGCTGGACTGATATGGCCAAAGAGAAAGCTGTCTACTAGTGTATTATGGAAGCTGGTCGGGGGAGCTTCAGAGATTAGCAGGGGACACATTATAGATGAGTAGAGCAACTGATGCCTTGAAGTTCTCGAAGGATGCCAGTTCCAAATCCTGTGGACATTTGTATGAATCCCATTCCCCTTGGCACAATGTGAGTGAAGCTCTGTTCTTGCCCTGCAATATTTTCTAATAAATATAATGGGCAATAAAAACTATATTTTGAATTAAAGTTTTAAAGTCTTCTGATTCCTCTTTCCTTGTCGGTCTACTGCAAAATATATTACATTCTTTGCAACTTAATTTTTGGCATTATGCAAATGAGACCTAGCACAGTCCTTAGCACACAGCCATAGCTTAGAGAATATGTGTGCTTTTCAACTTCTCTAATAGCTGTCTCTGGGGAGGGGGAGTAGATTATCTCAGAAGGAAGTCTGCAGGCAGAGGGCTGGCTTCACATGTCAGGGTTTGGACAGATCTTGACTTTAGTGACCCTTTAGCTGTCTTTATTTTCCAAGATTTACAGTACTCCATGTCTACTGAATCAGCTTCTCCCAGAAAGCCCTTCTATTTCCTTTGCCTTGTACCAGTCCCCACCAAACAATAGATTATAATGATTGATTAAGCGCAAGGTCTGTGCCAGTGCAACTCACATCCCAGAGAGTACCCACACAGAATGAAGAAGGGCTGAATCCACAAAAGAAAGGCTGTTAAGCAGTCTATGACAATATATTTGCAGTACAACGGGTCATTTTATCTGTTGTGCTTCTCTAACACTCCCTGATCACAGCTATTTTTTAATCAGCTATTTTAATAATAACTAACTTTTGTTAAACATTCTGTATTGGCCAGATACTGTATTAAGTGCTTTTCATAGAGCATTTCTTTTAGTACTTATAGCATCTAAGATTAGATACTATTGTGTTCATTTTTAAGAGAGGTAGTAGAGTACAGAAAGATTGAATAAGATGCACATAATCCTGTCGCTAATGTCATGGACCAGTCTGATTTCTTACCCCATAGCAACTCAGGAAGTAAGGAAGATGTCATGTGGAAATCATGAAGTGAATAAAAGCTCGCTGCATAGACCCTCATGGCTGACAATAAGCAAAACAAACATCCCCATTCCCCTCACTGAAATAGCTCACAGCATCTCTTCTCCAGGACACAGTTGTTTTCTTCCCTCAGTGTGTTTAGCAGGACTGTAATAGATGTCTCAAGGTCCTGAATCCATTCAAAACTGTTTCAGAAAGTGGCTAGACTGAAAGCGTTAATGTATTTGAAATGTGGGGGATATTTTGAGAGATATTAATGGTAATGAGTCTTTTAATATTTTTTAAAAAACTTTACCGTTCACAGTGTGTTTTGATAATATCTCATGTGTGGTTACACACTACCCAAACTGGAAGAAAAATAGAGGTCTTAAAAATTACTTAGTCCAGGACATTATTTTGATGAAAATAGTCAAAATTGTTGGAGTGTTTTGATTATAAGTATTGCTCTCTCATGCTCAGTAATCACCCACAAACGTTGGCTCCTTTTTGCCTTCAGGATAATGCCTGCAGTCCTTCTTGTGAAATATCAGGCTCTGCATGATGTGACTCTGCCTGCTGATCCAACCCTATTCTTGCCTCCTGATGTAGGGTCCAGCTGTAGTGAGACTCGAACACCCAACACGTCAGTCACAATCACTGGGCCACTATGTGCTCTCACTGTTTACTTACATAGAGACCTCTCTTATTTTTTTTCTGTGTCTTTTTATTTACTTTGAAATGGTATAATAAGCATCTACAAAGTTGAGATTTGTCTATTAGTGTAAAGTGCTGTGATAATACATTGAACTTTTTATATGCTTTTTATTCTGTCTAAAATTATTTCTACCTACTCAGCTCTCCCCAGTATCTTTAGGACTGAGAAGAATGGCTTGCTAATATGGCGCTCTGAGGGTTTATTTAGCATAGTGCCTGGCACATAGCATGAACTAAAAGCATTGGAATGTCCCTGCATTAAGACTACACACTAAAGAGGGTGGTATGAGAAACTTAAGATCAGTGTACTGTATGTTCTCAAAGTAAAATTATTGCAAATGGCTTATAACTAAAAAAATTTAATGAATTCCTTTCCCCCTCTTTCCTAGCAAATTAAAGCTCTTTTCAGCATCTGTCTCCTGGTTTTCTCCTCTATGTTTTTAATAGGGTGCTTCTTCTTCTTCTTCTTCTTCGCCTTCGTCTTCGTCTTCATCTTCGTCTTTGTCTTCGTCTTCTTCGTCTTCTTCTTATTATTTTTTGTACTGGGGCTCAAACTCAAGTCCTTGCACTTTCAAGGCAAGGAGTGGCACCACTGAGTTAAATCCCCCACCATATTCTGATATTTTTTATTGGTCAATTTGAGATATTACATAATGACCCCCTGTGGTTGACTTTTTAAATATTTGTGCCCAACATTCTTTCTACCCACCTTTCTAATGTAGTCATACCTCAATTTTATGTTAAAACAGTAGCCAAACTTTACATTATTAAGATCATGATGCAATCTTTACTTTAGTTAATCTATTATAATTACATTTTTCTTGTACATTTTCTCTTTCCTGATAATAATAATTACTTCATGTTTCTCTTGTATTAATTTCCCAAGTATCCATAAAAATTCACCCCTAAAGTTTCAACATATCTGTCGAAGACCTATTGGTTTTCTTTTGAAAATACCTAAATATAGCTGGGGCAGTGGTACACATCTAAAAACCTAATATTCTTGGAGTCAAAGACAGGAGGCTCACAAGTTCAAGCCTAGCCTAGAAATTAGTAAGATCCAGTCTCAGAATGTAAAAAAACTTTCAAAAGGGCTGAGAGTTGTCTTAGCCCCACACAGCTTCTGTGTTTGATCCATAGTACAAACAGTCATGCTGTTGTACAGTTCCAAGAGATAGGAGAGACCAAATGGGAGTCAGGAGGTTTTACCAATGGTGCATACACCAGCTCATCAGAATCTGTGTTTAAAATGGCTGAGCAGTAAACAAAGAGAAGTTTCACCTTTTATATATTTTGTTCAAGGAGCTGTTTTTGCTAGAGATGTAGCAAGTTTACCAGAACAGGACAAGTTTTACGTGCCTTACGAATCTTATGAGAACGGTGTCATAAGCTTTGTTTATAGGACATAGTTGTTAATTTTGTCTGTACCAGAACAAGGAATTGCAGCTGCAGGGGAGACGGGGAGATAGGAGGGTGGAACTGTCCAAGGCTGGGAAAAACTTGTTTTTCTTTAAGTCCTGCTTCTTCTCTTCTTTGATGTTTTCTGTAACAAATTTTAGTAGACAATATCATTATTTTTTATCATAAGGGGCTGCTCAGTATAAACTAATGAGCCGAGGTTGGTACTTGGCTAAGGCCGTCAGTTGAATTTTTTCTACTGTCTATTTATCAGAGTCTCTATGTCTGTTTTTGCAAGTAGGGATAAGAGGCAAGGGAGAGTTATAGCAAAGAGGATAAGAAACTTATGTTTTCCTTGTGACTCTATTGTGATCTTTAAGCTTTGACCATGTGTGGACTGGTCAGCTTCTGGAGTGATCAGGGTTGTCATCTCTGGTGGTGGCTTGATCTTGTTGCAGGATCAGCTGGTTTGATGGTATAGGGGATGGAAGTGGGACATTATTATAGACTTCTGCAGTAAGTCTGCAGTCTCCTGTAAGACACTACAACACAAGCTGATAAAGATTAAAGAAAGAAAAGAGACTTTAGAGAACTGGGTCATGGGGTTGATCAGTGCTGATCTGGGCAACAAAGACAAGGCACACCAAGGGCCAAGGGCATTCTTTTCATTTCAGTCCCTGTCTAGGCTGGGCACCATCATCACCCTGTTTTACAGGGTGTTTTTAAATGTTTTTATCAGCTTGTCTGGGGTGCACTACCTGTATAACCTAGTGCACCAAAGCTAAGCAACTTTCTACATGCCTTTGCCCTTTACAACACACATGTCTCTCAATTACTTTTGTTTTTAGATCTATTAGATCCCTTCCCTCCTCCAGTCCCCAGCTGAGCTCAGGCAACCTTGGACTCACACACTTCACTCCACTCATTTACACGCAATTATATTCTTCTCACTATCTCTGGATTCACACACTTTATTTTTTTCATACACACAGGCATACGCCTCTCCTACCTCATTTCTTAGCCTGAGTGTAAGTTTCATTTAACTCCTGAGTCCAGCTACTCAGTACACCCAGGTGTGAGTTTTGTCTGATTCCTCCTGAGTCTGACTACTTGTCATACCCGCTTTGCAAGTCATTCTCATTGCAGGCCTGTCCCACATTCCACTTGGGGTTGTAGGTTTCATCAGACTCAGTCCAAATCAACCAACCATTAGCCTCTTCTATGGTGGGCCATTCCCACATCCCTAGCTCCCTAAGAGCCAATTCTCATTGTAGGCCCCTCCAGATGGGAGTCTGATTTAATCTGGGTCAGATGACTTGATATTCCCTGGGAAATATTCAACTTCCCCTTCTGTCCATACAGGAATGGTTCCCTCTCTAAGGGGCCCCTATCTTACCACTGTCCCGTAGTACACTGTTGTTCCAGAGTTGTTCTCAATCCCAACAGGTTTCTTTTGCACTGGCAAGTTGGGGGTGTGGGATTCTGGGCTGTGGGAGGGCTGATTCCCTCTCAGCGCTGAAGTCTCACCTGGTGGCACCTAAGGACTCAGGGTTCCTGCAGCTCAGGCTCTTTTTAGGCCTGCAGGCAGAAGAGACAGCAGCTCTCATCTCCAGTCCCGTTATGGTCGGCAGAAATGTTACAGAATTCCAAGAGACAGGAGAGACCAAATGGGAGTCAGGAGAATGTATTTAAAAGAAGCATGTAGTGATCAAGAGCATGGGCTTTGGAATCAGGAAGTCCTGTGTTTAAATCCTACTTCTACAACTGTTTAACTATGGTGAGTAATTTACTTAACCACCTTAAGCTTCATTTGTCTTGCCTGTTGAATGGCATAAGAAATATGTATTTCTTATAGTTGTGAAAAATAAATTTATGACTTAGTAGTTATATAATATTATATAATTAAACAGGGAATAAATATTAGTGATGAAAAAAGTCCTGATTTATAAAATGCTTCTTGTTGGTGAGTATTGATTTGATTTCTTCTCTACCTTGGTCTGTAGCGCTGGATATGTCTCTGTATCTGTGGAATCTGAAAGAGCTATAAAATCATCTCATTCAGTCCTCTCATCTGCTTTATCCTGTGTGCCTTTCCCCAGCAGGTGGTTTCACTTTTGAGTGGTGGTGTTGGGCCAGATCTTGGGTCTTCTGCAGCCTGAGTCTTTGTTGTAACCACAGGGTGCTTCTGTTGAACCTCCTCTTCCCTGCACTATAAACTAGATGGTGGCTTGGGTTATGTGAGGACCGATGGCCACCCACTATCCTTTCTCCATTGTGAGGGAAAGTGGACCAGGAGTCAGGTGAGGGGATTCCAGAACGGGATCTAGTCTAAGTTTCCTTTGTTCACCATGAGTAATCCCCATGGGAACATTTGCCAGTGCTAAGTTTATGGCCTTTTACTGCCGATTTCCCAGCAGTCAAGGTGACCATGGTTCACCCCACATCTGTACACACATCCTGGGCACCAGGAGAAAGCACTCAGCACATTTTATCATGCATCCCTAATTGAAGGAGGCCCTTCAGGATGAGGAAAGGGAAGATATTGAGGAAAAAAGAGAAACGAAATTAACATGTCCCACCCTGTCAGCAGGAAGTGTGGTATAAAATATGAATTTTCCACAGACAGACAGACTCCTGCCAAAATGTGCAAAGGGGCTGTCATTCCGTGGCTGGCAGTGGCCCTTGGGTGGCTTTATCTGAGTAAGTGTTCGAAAGTCTCTGTGAGCGACTCCTTGGGAGGTTTCATCATACAAAGTGTTTCTGTAATGTTCTTCCCCTCCTTCATGCGGTATTTCATTTTATTGAGAGTCTCTCTCCTGCCTTTGTTACCCAAGGTTTCTACCTAGAGACTGATTTAGAGGTGGTAGGATGGGATAATTTGTACTTATATTTGAAATGGCAATTAAAAAAAAAAGACATAAAAGTAAGAGTTGGATGAAGGGGACTAAGGAGTTTCATCTGCCTGTGTTACGCAGCATAGTCAGGAGACAGAGCGAGTTGTGCTGGCGATTACAAGACTATCATTTATATCATTCTCTGTATTCAGGACTGTTTGCCTGCTTCTTGGTTTGATGTTGTTTTGCTGGGCATGGGCTTCATGGAGAGATTTTTGTTCTGTGCATTGTTTCCCCAACGCTTGGGTGATACAGATGTACGCACTCAGTTCTGGCCGGTGAAGATGTGTCCTCCTGGGGTATTCCGCCCCTGATCTGCTCTAAGCTGCCCCTGCTGGGTGTGCTTGAGTGGACACTGGCAATGTGCCTAAACTGCACTGGCTCCTGTATGTGTGAAGCGAGGGACCTAGGTGAGACTTTTACTTGTCTGTTCTTCAAAGTTTAGGCAACATGTAATGTCCCTTGCCATTTTAAAAGTCCTTGATTATTCAGGTGTGAATTTACAAAAGCACTGTGGGAGAAAACGCTTGTATTCCAGGCAAAACAGACATGTTCTCCCTGCCTCTTCAGCCTGTGTCATGCTGTTCTTTCTGCCTCTCTGTTCTCCTTATGTCCTTCATCCTCAGCGGTCTGCTGAAGCCGAGCTTTTACTCTCCACCGCGTCGCCTCCAGACTGGTCCTCTTCCTCTCTGGAGGTCCTGTGTCATATGCCTTGTCAGCCTTCGTACCTGCTTTCTCAGCTGTCTCCTTCCCCAGGCACCCTGCGGGCTCAGCTAGCTGTGTTTGCGATTGTATCCCAGCACTTAGTTCCATGCTAAGTATGTAACAGACAAGAAACAGTTCACGGAATGGAATCAGTCCCTGTCTCTTTCACATTTGTGTTTGGCTGTAGTGTGAGCCTCACCCCGGTTAATGTAAGAAAACTATAGTCTGTTACTTTTCAGGTTTTGTGTTTTTATTCTTTGTGATACTGGGGATTGAACCTAGAACATTGCACTGAGCTACATTCTCAGCCCTATAAATCTTGCTAAATTCTGCAGATTGGGCTGAGTCTTGCGACACCTACCACCGTGCACAGCAAGCCCGGTTCTTTCTCGGTGTGTGGCTTTGTTTTCTTTTGTTTTTCACTGCTGTTTGCTGCCTTGGGAAGTTGAAGTTTTGGGTCTGGAAGCTGTAGTTTGGCAAGGCCTATGCCAGCACGCACTGCTTCGCTCAGGACTCTGACCCAATGAGCTGTTCCCACCTTGCTGGAATGAGGCAGCACCTGGTGAGCTGTTCTTTCCGTTTGTTTGTTTGTTTGTTTGGTTTTGCTTTGTTTTGTTTTTTGTACTTGTGCTTTATATAAAACTTCAAGGACAGCAGCTGTTTAGCGAATCATATAATTTGCTCTTCAGAGGCACCTAAGAAAGCCCCTCACTCTATAGATCTGTTATATCAAGCAGTTTAGAGACTGAGTACCAAACTCCAACCCAAAACCTACCTACCATTGCAAAATGCCAATACTGCAGTGAAACCAGAATAGTGAGGCTTTGCTTCAGGAAAACAACTCTCCGTTATCCTGTGCCTTAAGAAGAAAACAGAGTTGCACGCATGTCTTAGGTTCACCACCACTGCTTTAGTGGTGAAACTGGAGTCTGGATTGGGAGAGCTTTGGTGTAAATCACCAGCTAAAGGGAAACCATATCCTAGTTTGCATGCATTCAGGAATTCCACAGAAGGGAACGTGATTTGATCCCAGTGATTCCTTTTCTCCTACACACTTCTGCAGCTGGAAAGAGGATTCTTGTCCTATTTCCTAAGTTCCAATGTGTTTGGTTTGTTGTGCTAATACTTTATTAATTTCACACTGCATTTGATGCTTCGTGGCATGTAAACTCTAGGACTGCTTTTGAGGTGAGTGTCATCCTTGCTTTAGATGAGAATTATTGTGGTTTCCCTCCAAGGAAATGAAAGCAGTGACTGGCATCATGAGGTTTACTTTGTTACCGTACTGGGTGTTTTTCCCTTACAAGAACACCCAGTTCCGTTTTAAAAATATTACATTTGAATAAAGTGAGTAATGCAGAAAGGCTTGGTGAAACAATAAAAATGTTATACAAGGAGATGACTGAGGCCAGGAGTTTGGAGTCTGTCCCACTAGACGCTTTTCTGTGCATTCATTTTCATACAGTTGAGCTCCTGAGAATGCGAACCATTTTATTTGCTTGTTTAACAAAGAACAGTTTTATATATTACTTCTAGTTTTCAAACATATATATATTATAGATATTTTATCCTAGAATTTTCCCTTTTTATACAGTAAAATCGGCTTACAGTTTTCATATCGGTTCCTATAGTTGTCTCTCATTTTACTAATCTATATAGAATTTCATGGAATCTAAGTAGCTGTGCTTTAGCGATTTGCCATATATACACTGTGTAGTCCATTGTGGACACTGCTATGAACAGTCACATATTGGCATCGTAGTGTGCCTGTGGTTTTCTAGAATAGATAACAATTGTGCCATCTTCAGGGCATAGCTAGGACCCATGTACTGAATGTGAGTAGAAACTTCCAAATTCCTGCAGCACTAGCTGCCCAAACTCAAACCCCCATTTTATTCCAGTTTCCTCTGGAAGGCTGTGTGCCTTCCTAGCCCTCTCAGCAATGTCTGGGAGCCTCCTTTAATGACACCCTGGCCAGGTGACATCATCTGTATCCTGAATCATTGTAGTCTAATAGGTGACAACTATTGTCCACTCCTGTTTTCTCATGTGTGAATTATGTATTATGTCTTTTGCCCATTTTACTTTCAGAATTTCTTACAGTGGAGTAGGATATTGCTTTCGTCAGGTTTCCAGGCCCTAGAATACCAAATGTGACACCCATACTTAAAGAAAAAGGGGTTGAGTTTGACTCATGGTTTAAATTGTGGTCAGCAGGCTCCACGGAAGGAACATAGTGGGAGGGCCATAAATTGTAGTGATTTATTGTATTGCATGTTACTCACAGTTAATAGTTATAGTGCATTATATATTTCAAAATCGCTAAATGATGTTAAATGCTCTCATCGCAAAATTTAATGTTCTCATCACAAAAATACAGTGGTGAGGTGATGAATATGTTAATTAGTTTAACTGAAACTTAAATGGATCCATAGATCAAAACCTCACACCACAGTGATATATGCTCACCCATGTTTATGGTGGCACAGTTTGTAATAGCTAACACTTGGAAACAGCTCACTTGCCCATCAGCTGCAGACTGAATAAAGATGTGGTTTTTCTATAAAATGGAATAATACTCACCCATAAAGAATGAGAAATTATAATCCTTCATAGGAAAATGGATGCATACTGAGGCCATACTCTTAAGTGGAATAAGTAAGTCACACATGTAAATTCCAAATAGTTTCTCTGGTGTAAAAAAACTAAAAGTGTAAGTAAGAACCAAATGGTATAAATGACAATGTGAAATACGAGAAAAGGGCTAAAGGTGTAGAGGAAGTGGGAAGGGGAGGGGAAAAGAAATAAAGGAAAAGAAAAAATACGAGAAAATGAAAAAATGGAAAAAAAGGTTTTTTGTTTTTGTTTTTGTAGGTTTTTTTTTTTTTTTGTACTGGGGATTGAACTCAGACCCTTGTGCTTGTGAAGGAGGCAGCTGAACCGCTGAGTCAAACCCCTGGCCCTGGAAAAAAGTTTTTGTAATAGGGAAGGGAGGGGGGAATGAAGGGAGGGCAGGAGTAAGGGGAAAAAATAAGAGCCAAGACCTGTCATGTAAAGGTACAAGATCCCAATGATGAATGTAACTGTACTGTACACCTAAAAGCTACAAATAAACTCAATGAGAAAAAAAACACTTCATATTGAGCCCCCCCAATACAAAATCATTATTTTTCCTTTAAAAAAAAATAAGTAATTGATCTATTAACTCTTCCTGACTTCATATTACCTGCACAGCAAGCAAATGGTCCAGAACAGGCTATTTCCACTTCCAGGAGTGACTGAAAGGTGAATAGCACATCAAATCAGCTCAACAGCTTCTCTTCCAGGCCCACCGCTGCCCTGTTCAAGGCATTCACATCAGCAGTGCACAATATTTGCTTACTGAGAATAATTGAGAACAACAGTGTTGTTTTTGGATTGGTTTTCTATGAAATGGTGGAAATGAATTGCAGGGTCAGGGCTTTTCATTGGAGAGTCAAGGGGTTTATTGAATTGCACCCAGGATTGGAATGCTTAAATCATCAAAAAGGTTTTGCTTCTGAGATGAATTTAGAGATGCTGGTGGCCACCTCCATATGGGGACAGCAACATGTAAAGTCAGAAGCTTGGCAGGGCTCGTGGTCATATCAAATCGTTGCTAAAGAAACATACACACTGTGACTCTATGCAGCTTCCTGGGATCATCTATTTGCACAAAATCTGTAGCATATCTGCAAGGCTTTGGTACTGTGCAAGTTGTGTTTTTGTTTTTGCTTTTTTTTCATTTGTCCTTGCAGCACCAGCCAGGTCGGAGGTTATCCTTACGGCGTTTTGGGGCCAATCCGTGACTTTGCCCTGTCTGTACTCATCCTGGTCTCCGAACAGCAACAGCATGTGCTGGGGAAAAGGCCAGTGTCCCAATTCCAAATGCAACCAGGCGCTTATCCACACAGATGGAATCGGAGTGACTTCACGCGCGTCAGAAAAATACAGACTCAGTGGGGAAATCCAGAGGGGTGACGTGTCCCTGACCATCTTAAACACAGAAGAAGAGGACAGTGGAGTGTACTGCTGCCGCATAGAGGTGCCTGGCTGGTTCAATGACGTGAAGATGAACATTCAGCTGGTGTTAAGGAGAGGTGAGCAGGTGTCTGGCTCAAATCTGGGGAGGGAGAAATTCCCCAGGCCATGGGTAATGGATTCACTGGGTGGTGCTGAGGAGGTTGAACTTGCTTAAGCAGGGAGCGGAGAGATGAGCCTTGAAGTGATGAGCCATGAGACGGAGCATGGGGACCAAGGCATCCACAGAAATGAGTAAAGGGAGGGTAGGAAAAGACAGGGAGCTGGGAAGTTACGTAGCGAGTTTAAAGAGGGCAGCTTCTGCTTATCTAGGGAACTGTCTGTCACGTCCTAGAAATTTGGGCCCAGAGTTTTCAGACCTCCTAGGTTTTATGCAAACTATATTTAGCTTTGTATAATGGACAATTTGAAAAGCCGAATAAAAATATGGTATGAATTAAGTAGAACACATCTGTAGGTCAGCTTCTACCTGTAGAGAAATAGTTTGTGACTTCTGGTAGAAGAGAGGGCATAGGATTCAGAGACCATCTCAGAGGTTTATCAGGAATCTTTCCTTCTGTTACTCTCAGTGTCTTTTGATAAATTTTGGAATGCATGAGACTCCTTAAGGCTTAAGTTTCATGGAATAAGCTGCCCTGTGGTTGAATTATTTCAATGAGGACCCCCATTAGTGCTCGTCTTAATGGAGCTTCCTAATCTTGGGGTCTGTTCCCAACAGATTGGTGCCTTGGAAACTGGGGTCTCCACACCTGTATTCTTTAGGCTTTGCAAGTTTCTCTAAAGTACACTACAACTGGGGAACAGTGGATGTGGGTGCTTTTAATTAGAGAACTTTCTTACCTATTACTACAATTAGTATCTTTTTCTCTGAAAGCAACTACATGAGCTAGAAGGTACTATTCTACTTTGACATAAGAGGAAAATGATATTTACTGAACTTAAATGACTCCAACCCCAGTATTTTCTTGCCTGATATAACTCAGTATTATTTTATAAAATATTTGTTGACCTCAGTATTCTACAGGGTAATTTCCAAGTTCAGTTGAAAGAAATGATGTTTTTCTGCTGCATTAAAGTCGAGGGGAACTTGGCATATCCTAGAAATGGTGAGAGCCATAGAATAAACTGCGGGTAATAAACCAAAATGTAGATGGTGATGGATTAAGTGATGTTGCAATAAATGAATCTTCTGTATCAGGAGTCCGCCTTCTCACTCTAGGCTGCCTACCACTTGCCAGACACAGTGAAATATGGATTCACAGCAGAAAACAAAATAAATACAACATCTGATTTCTTCTCATGGTGCTTACAGCAGAGGGGGAGAAGGAAACATTAAACAATAACAGTCAAAGAAATGGGTAGTTGTGAAATACCATAAATTCTGTGAAGGTAAAGTATGAGAACTCATATCAGGGATTCCTATTATTGTAGAATCTGGATGTCCTCCTCACAAAAGTGATCTTTTCGCTGAGACCAAAGGGTAAGGCAGGATTAGCCTAGTGAACAGGATTGCAAGTAGGATAGGAAATTCCTATGCCTAGAAGGTCATTGATGTGTTCCAGGAATTGAAGAAAGATTAGTTGTCTGAGAAAACTATAAAGAAGACAGTGGGGGAGATGTGTGATTGGAAAGAAAGGCAGGGTCAAATTAGATTTTTTAGGCCAAAGGACTGAATTCTTTATCTCATAGGCGAGGAGGACCCCATATAAGTTCTAAGCAGAGAATTGGCATGACTAGACTTGTAATTTTAAAAGACTATTCAAGCCAATATAAGGAGAATAGATTGGAAGGGACAAAAATGGAGGCAAGAAACCCAATTTTAGTTAGCGTTACAGTGGATCAGGCCAGCGGACCAGGTGAAAGCATCAGAAATGGAGGGAAGTGGACAGATCTCAGATCTCTTTCTCCATCTTGCTTGATGCAAGGCACATCTTTTTTTGGTTACAGCCCCAACAACTATAGGCCAAATATCAACCTCCCACCAAGCTACCACCACTAATTTGCGGACAACCACAACTGTGCTGCCAACAACAGCCATGGCTGCAGCGACCTCCCACCTTACCAGCACCCCGTTTGTGCCTATAACCAGTGCTGTGCCACCAACAACAGTTGTGACCTCAACAGCCTCCCACCGAACTAACACCCTTGACATGCCAACGACTGCAGCTGTGCTGCCAACCACCTTCCAGACTACACGTGAGCTCACAGCCAGAACCCCATTTCAGACACAGGCCACCTCTATCTTCATAACAACAGCAACCACGTGCCCCCTGACAAGTCCGAGCTCTGTCCCAGAGAACACCCGGGAGCCTTCCACGCAAGGGCCCATCTCCACTCCAGGTATGGGATGGAAATGGTCATATTTCCCTTCTACTGGGCAGACGTGCCTTGTTCTTTTTGGAGCAGGGTTCTCTCACTGTATGGGAAAATCCAGCTATGTGTCTTGGGGTGTGTGTGTGTGTGTGTGTGTGTGTGCATCCATGTATGTGTGTTTTCTGGCCCACCATAACAAATGCCACAGAATGCATGGCTTAAATAACAGAAATTTATTTTCCCCCAAGTCCAGGTGTTAGAAGCCCAAGGTTAATGTGTCAGTAGCTTCTGTTTGTTTTACATGTTCTTTCCATGGTTTGTAGGTGACTGTCTTCTCAGTGTGTCTCATGTGCTTCCCTCTGTCTGACTGTCCTTCTGTGTCCTAATCTAATTTTAGGAAACCAGTCATACTGGGCTAGGGTCCATCCATAGGACCTCATTTTGCCTTAATCTCTTCTTTAACAGCCCTGTCTAAAATACAGTCTCATTCAGAGGTACTGAGTGTTGGTATTTCACCTTATGGATTTTGGAGGGATACACTGCAGCCCACAGTAGTGAGCACATGCGTGTGTGTGTGTGTATGTGTGCATGTGTGTAAAGATGTGATTTCACTATATGGCTTCTTTGGTTTTAGTGTTTTCTTTTTCAATTTCTTTTTTGTGTGTGTTTCTGAAAAGAGCCTTTGCATTCTCTAGCGGACTTGCCAGAGTGTTTCAGGAGTTGCCTATGAAAGAACCAAGGAATGAGGTTCTGGGTCAGACGCCAGCTCTGTCCCTTCTGGAATGAAGTCTGCCTGGATGTTAGAGATTGTCTGAGAATAGCTCTCCAGATGGCTTCAAACATCACTTCCAGCTGAAATGGTTTTATTCTATTTCTTTGTTTCCTTCTGCTATTTTTTTTTTTTTTTCTGCTTGTGAATTTTCTTGGCCTTGCCTTTTACACCTCTCTGGTGATTAGTTTCCTTGCTTGTGTGGAGTGTGAAGGCTTCCACCATGTTTCAGTCTCTGATTCTGAGGTAAGAATATTGGAAAGCAACAACGACAAAGCTTGAAGGTTTTCCTAGGCATTTCAGCTGCCTCAGTAAGACCTGGATAGTTTAAATAGATTTACAACTGAATAACTCCGTTATATTCTGAGTTGTCGCTAAAATCCGTGAACCTTATATTAACCAATTTTTATATATTTAAAAATTTCATTTGTGCTATTAAATAATCATATTAGAACATAACATTTGTAGTTTCTTTATCTTTATTCTGAAAATGCCTGCAATCCTTAAGGAAAACTGGAAATATTCAGAGAAGCATGAAGACCAAAAAAAAAAAAAAAAAAAAAAAAAAAAAAAAAAAAAAAAATCAATAGCTTTCCTTTATACAAAAATCATCCTAGTTGGGAGTGGTGGCGCATGCTTGTAATCCCAGCACTCTGGAGGCTGAGGCAGGAGTATCGCTGTGTGTTTGAGACCAGCCTGGGCTACATAGTGAGTTCCACGTCAGTCTCAACTACATAGTGAGACCCTGTCTCAAAAAACAAACAAACAAAACAACAACAACAACAAAAAGAACAAAAATCATCCTGAATCCCTCCACCCACCACAAATACTGTTAATACTGGTATTTTCAGGTTCCTTTTATCAAGCATTTTTTTCTTCCAGAATCAGGAACTTTTCTTCTGTCCAGTGATTCTACTAGAAGCACTGAGAAAACATTTCCAGACAGTGGTTTGCTCACACTCAAAGGTCTGGGGACACGTGCTCTGTCTTCCTGACTCTTTGCCCCCAGGAGAAGCAGTCACTGAAAGATTCAGATGAATAGACCTGACCTTGAGTCTTTTGGGTCCTGAGATCTACCTGGCAGCTTTTTTTTCCTGTGGCTCTTGGAGAACAAGAGGAGAGAGAGTGTTCTTGATTTTCAGTGATGGCACATGGCACATCTCTGGTGTATTTGCCAATACACTGTCTCATCTTAATTCCAAGGGCAGTGATTTTCTTTGTTGAAACTCAATAAGTTTGTTTTCTCTTTTCCTTTTGTTTATTTCAAAGGACCCAACAACTCATCACAGGTGACAAGGAAGACATCTAAAGACAGTAAGTAATCCAGTGACTTTTCCTCCACCAGGCAGGGAACTGTGTTCCTTTCAATGTCTCTCTTTGTGTTGGGAACAATCTGACCCACACCTGCATGTCTCGGGGTTCAGTTGTTTGGGCTATATTGTGGCTGAATTCCACAAACTCGCTGAAGGCCTTAGGGGTAGATCCTGCCCTCCTCTGCTCATTTCCAAAGCCCCTCTCAGATCTGTTTCTTCCTTAACAGCTTCTGACTTGAAACTAGGAATAGTGGTAGGAGAATCACCTACACATTATGCATTTTGCAAAGGATTACTTATGTATTTTAAGTCACAGAATCCTTACGCTAATGCACTGTGGTTAGAGGCACGTAAGTACTGAAATAAACTCTTCTTTGAAACCCTGCCCTCAATTACGGAACTTTCCTCTGAGGTGATCCCTCTTAATGGTTGAATACAGCCACTCTCGATCTTTCTTCCATCCCTTATCTGTATTTATGGTACAGAAATATATTTCTATGCACTAGGTATTTTTAAAAAAATCATCAGAGCCCATAGGCAGCTTTGTTTCTATTTGTCTTTATTCATTGAAGGTTATGCACTGGACTACTTTCTTTTCTAGTTTGTGTAGAAATCTGCACCATTATGATAAGTTGCTGTGTAGTATTTCATATTCTGGGCTCTCACAGTATCTGCTGTTTATTCAGTGGCATATAGAACCTAAGTGTTTCACTATATAGATAGTGCTGCCGCGAAAACCCTTGAATATGTGTCTTCTTAAGCACTCAAGCTAATGTTTTTGTAGATAGATCGGTGGCCAAGAAGTAGAACTGCTAGGTTGGGAAAATGTGCAATTTAAAATTTAACCAATATTACAAAATCATCCAAAGGAAGGCTGTGCCAATTTGCTTTCCCACCCCCAGAGTATCTGTTTTTCCACATCCTCTCTACACTTGATAGAAGCATTTGTTTAATTTTTCAGTCTCCTGAGAAGAACGTGTCATCACGTTCTTCTGTTCCATTTAACAGAGTGTGGGTATATTTCTGTATGTTCATTAGCAAAAACAGCTATACTTCAACTCTGTGTAGGAGGAAGGCTAACAACACTACCCAGGCTGAGAAGACAGGCTTGGAAGGGTAGACAGGACTGAGGAGAAGGGGAGTAGCTTTGAAAGTAAGACTATAAATCAAGATGAAATGCAAGGGTGGTCGGAGGTTGAAAAGATTTGGCTTGCACCCACTCATGTAGTGGAAGAGCAAAAATCCTGAATAGAAATTGACAACTTAAGGAAAACTGGGTGCCAGGATCCAAACCTTCTTTTCTGAGAGGATGGGATGTACACAGGGGACTGCATTTTAAGGAAAAGAGAAAGCAAAGACTAGGAAGGTAATGGAGAGTGGGAAGAGCGTTCCAAGTCTCTTCTTCCTCATTCTGTTTGCATCCTGGATGTTTGCACACTGAATTGTGAGGAAATAATACGCCACTTGTTGTTTTACCTTCTTCTCTGCTGCTCCCGGTAAGTTTCGTTTCACTCCTCCTGACCAAAGCCCAGGAGAGAGAATGCTTGTGGCCATATCCATGGGCTGTGATGCTCAAGGAGCGCTCGCCGTAGGACAGCCGTTTGGTCTCCGTGTCACGTTTAGTCCTTGTGAGAAAATAGTTGTACCGAACACCTACGAGGTGCCAACAAAACATCTGCTAAACGGTTAAATTAAAAATACCATGGCAGCAAGGGACAAAGCGCTCCCCTCACTTCAGACACTCTTGTCTCTGCACTGCTGCCTCTTCCTTCAGCAGCTCTGGAAGGACTCTTTCCTAGCTGACAGTGTTCAGTCGCACTGTGGTGGCTGCCTTTCTCTCTTGAATCCTTTCAAAACATTTATCTTTCCTGGTCATTTTGACTTTGAGGAAGAGCCAGAAGTCCTACGGTGCTAACTGTAGTGAAGAAAGTAGATGAAGACACACCGTAGTGTCTTCATTTGGTAGAAATTGCCACGAGTATTTTGAGTTGTTTCAGGACATTGAAATGGCCGGACAGGACAACTGCAGATGTTCCTGCTGCAGGATTTCCAGAACTGCTTAAGAAAGTGACAAGAACAATGGCAAAGGTAGGGGTTAGGGAAGCAGGAGTATTTTAAGGAAGAATAACGACACTTATCTTTTTCTAGAATAAGTTTTGAAACAATTAAACATTACTGTAACTTTTGTTCACACGTCATAGTATACGCTGGCTCAGTGTTAAGATGTTCGCATGGGCCATTTCATTCAATATCCCTTTGGCAAATGTTCAGGGCCCTATTTTACCTAAATTTCTCAAGGCCACACAGCTCTCCAATACCAGATCCAGAGAATCTACTTTTTTTTTTCCTTTATTCAGTTTATTGGTACATTTTAGGTATACAGTACAGTTACACTCATAATTGGGATCTTGTACCTTTAGATGACAGGCATTGGTTCTCATTTTGTGAGAATCTACCTCTTGTATGTTCTCAGACATTACTTTATTTTGCCTGGCCTTCCTGAAATAAAAGTTTCTTTTTCATTTATCATCCCACATTTTGCTGCAGTGAAACGTTCTCAGTAATCAGTGCCGTTCCCGCTCCCAAGGACCCAACTGTGTATCGGTGTTGTCGTAAGAGTTCTGACATCCCTTTCCATCCGTCACTCTTAGGGGCCTTCTAGACAGGGGCATATATTGTTTCCCCTTCACAGGTAGATAAATGGAGGACCACGGGGCTGGGGACTTAGCTCAGTGTTGTTGGAGTCTGCCTTGCAAGTGCAAGGGCCTGACTTCGATCCCTGATAAGCGGGGGATCACAGAGTTGATTAGTGATGCTAAATTACCCAAGGTCTTTCTTTAACAAGATGCATTTTTGTCTCGATTATCTCTGCATTTTTCACAAAGTCTTGTGTGATAGTTATAACCTTTTAGAATTTAAAGATGAATAACTTGTTGAGCTCTTGCTGAATGTGGATTTAATCCATGTCTTTTGAGCTCTTTTGTGTTGTAGTGACAAGGGTCTTGCCACGTAGTTGAGATTGCCCTTGAACTCACTGTGTAGCCCCGGCTGGCCTCCAACTCATGGTGAGTCTCCTGCCTCAGCCTGCTGAGTGCTGGGATTTCAGGTGTGTCCCACCATCCCTGGGTCAGGTTTGACATCGCTGTCAACACTATGCCATGCTGCTTTGCCTAGCATAATCCACAGGCGCCCCATGAAAGTAAAGCCCTGTTTCTGCAGGCTTGCAGATGTCAGCTATAAAATTCTAGGCCGGCCAAGGATTGTATGTGGGATCGACTCGTTTCAGAACTGATTCTGTTTTGGAAGTAGAGACGCATGAGTCTTGGTGTCTGTGAATTCACTGATGAATAGACGCATGTAGATGAGTTTTCAATGTACCCACTGGGAAGACAGAGTGTTGTTATTTTGCCTCGATTTCTGGCTAGAAGTCCTCGCATTGGACAGTTTGGTTTTCAAGGAAGTTTTTTTTTTTGTTTTTTTTTTTTTTTGGTACTGGGGATCAAAGTTGGGACCTTGTGCTTGTGAGGCAATCAAATAAGATTTTAATATGCTCTTTTGCGTTTCTCTCAGAATGGTTATAATTAAGTTTTTTTTGTTGTTGTTGTTGTTTGTTTTTTGAGACAGGGTCTCACTACGTAGTTGAGACTGACCTGGAACTCACTATGTAGCCCAGGCTGGTCTCGAAGTCACAGTGATCCTCCTGCCTCAGCCTCCCGAGGGCTCCCACCGTGCCTGGCTATATTTAAATTTTGTTTTGAGCCATTCACAATTAGGTTCAAATGTTCTTTCACTGTCTGTGTTACCTCACTCAAGTGTTTTAATCTCTGTGTGAGCCTCAGTTCACAAGTCTATAAAACACATTTTGTAAGCATTAAATCTGGTAATTTATATGAAGAGCCTGACTTTGGGTCAGGCATACAGGGCTCCATGAAGTAATTCTGAGAGGGAGTCTCTATTATTTTTAAGCACATTTTTACTAATGAGTCGGAATAGGGATGATATTTAAAATGGATTTTGAAAAGATCTCTTCTGCAGGATTTCAATAGCTTTTCAGAATTATATATAGCAGGTAGTATTTTGAGTTGCACAAGACAGTAAGTTCTAGTCTACTGCCCCAGACATAATCATGTGGGAGGGAAGTGTTTCATCTCACTGGGGTCTGCCCACTGGGGTCTCGTCATAAGGATCTTTTTGTTTTTGTACCAGGGATCAAACTCAGGTCCTTATGCTTGCAAGGCAGGTGGTGGAACCTCTGTACTAAATCCCTGGCCCTGGTCATAAGGCTCTTAATAGCAGTCCTTAGATATAATAAATTTAATCTTGTGCACCACAGTTGTTTATGTACCCACAGACTAATTATCCCAAGGCTCAACAAGCTTTCTATAAAGGGCAAGAAATAGAGGAAGTGGGAAGGGTAGGGGAAAGGAAATAAGGGACAAGAAAAAATAGGAGAAAAGGAAAAAAATGGAAACAAAGTCTTTGTAAATAGGGGAGGATGGAGAGGGTGAAGGGAGGGCAGGGGAATAGGGAAAAAATGAGCACCCAGATCTGTCTTGTAGAGGTACAGGATCCCAGTGATGACTGTAACTGCGCTGTTACCTAAGATGTACCAGTAATCTCAGTAAGATGAAAAGGGGTGGGGGCAAGAAAGTACACAGTTTAGGCCTTGGGGGCCACAGTCTAATCTCTGTTGCAAGTGCTCTCCCATAGCCGGACAGAGGAGGCCCTGTGCTTTAATAAACTTTATTAGCCCACCCAGAAATCTCAATTTTTAATAGCTGTGATGTGTTGTAAAAGTTCTTTGAAATTTTTCCATCTCTGTAAAACTATTCTTAGTTCATAGGCCGAACAAAACCAGGCGGTGCGCTTTTGGCCTGCAGGCTGTGCTTTGCCAAGCCGTGATATATACCCTAGAGGCACCGGCAGCTCCTAGCAGGGGCAGACATGAAGCTGTTTGGGCAGGGCTCTTCCAGAACGTTCACGGAGCATCGCCTGCTGCCCGGCCGGGTTTCAAGTCCCTGGAGAGTGACGGTGGCGTTTTTAATGCTGTCACTTTCTCATTTCATCCATGTTACAGGATAAAGACAGGCTCTTGTAAAAGACTAAGTTAAAACATGGAAAAATGAGAGTTCATTCCCCTTTACCGCTCCATGAGCAAAAGATAATGGCTGTATTGTTTTTGCATTACATCTTTCAGGTCATTTTTCCCAACAGCAGAGTAATGTATGTTACCTCTTTTTAACCAAAAAATTCTTTTTTCTTTTACAAAATTAGTCTATATTTTTTCAATATGATGTTTAAAAATTATTATGGTCATACACAAATTTGTGCTGATGTTTTAACTTCTCTACTTTGATCCTTCTAATGAGCTGAGAGAAAGTACTACTATCAATCACATGTGCAACAGTAGTTTCAGTCTTGTGTTTTTAAATAGCTCTTTAAATACTATCCTGAATAACAACTCAGTGAGATCTAAATGATTCAAATGTAAAGTCTAACTTGCTATTGCATCATGCTGAGTTTTAAAAGAATCTGAACTTGTAGATCCACTATATAATGTGAAAAGTGTTAAGTACTCTTTATTTGGTATTATACATACACCACTCTAAAATGCTTTTCCTTGAGTAAAAGGCACCACTTTTTTGATTAAAAAAGAATTCTAATTAAATTGCCATAATCTAGACCAAAAATACAGTTGTTGCATCCTTATCTTCATCCACTACCTGTAACAGGCTAATAAACACAAAGCAGGGGAGTCTTATTTGGTTCTGAGACAACAAAGTATTTCTGTGGTATTTAAACCCATTCACTTAAACAGTTTCATCAATCTAAACCCAAATCCAATTCAGCAGGTTTTTCAGATTCCATTCTTCATCTTGTGGAAAAGTCCAACATTACTAATCAAGTCCAATCATTTTTTGAAAGGGGAAACTGTGATTGTCTTTACTGGAATTACTTGAGAAAAAGAAAACTTGAGAAAAAGCCAATTTTGCTTAAATCAGGAGCGTTCAACAAAAATATCCTGTGAGCCACTCAGGATCTGAAGTATGGTGTATGAGATCCATTAAATTATGGTACATGCAAAAAAGTTACAAGACATTTCTGTTCTATAGTAAATAAGGCAGTGACTATTACTCATTAGTAGTTTTTTGAGGTAAGCTATTAAGTCTGTTCTTTCCCCCTTTTCCTAGAGCTAGCCAAGATCATTTTTATTCCAGGCATGTACTTCTTGGGATTCTCCAAGTATTCTTTCAATGTATTCTCTCCCCAGGTGATGCCTTTGTTCTTCCTGGTATCTGTGTGAGAGAATCCAATAGCTTAACCTGTCTTCCACCCAAACAGACCTTGGAGATTTGACTCAGTCTTGTGTTTGCCTCCTTTCTCCACAGTGTGGCGCTGCACACACTTCTGTACAAAAGTCCTTTCGCCTTTCTCAGTACCACTCATTTTTAAATCAGTCTTTCCTCATTATCACAAGGAGGGAGCCAGCTCAGAAGCCAGATGTCCCGCTCTTTTCTATGTTTTGAACCCACTTGAAAATTCATTCAACACATTTATTTTACAAATCTTTACTGCAAAGCTACAATACAGCATGTATGCATTAGACCAAATGATATGGAACAGTTCCAGCGTAACCCATTTTAAAGACCTTTTTTATTTTGAAATAATTTTAGACCCACAGGAAGGGTTAGTACCTTGGCTCAGTGCTCCTGACTGCAAGCTCATCGCCCTCTCCTGCAGGTTTGCACCGCTGCTCTCCTTGCCCCGCTCCTGATCTTAGTCCCCAGAGAGCTGGGCCATGGGCTGCTGCTGTACAGAGTGGGACCTTGTGAGTGATGTAAGACCCTTAACTCCATGTCGATATCCTACCGACCTCGCTCATAGAATCTGTGTCCACCCCATCACTCTGGAATCCGAGTCTCCCCCTGCGTCTCTGCTAGCTCTGAGCTTCAGACCTGGAGTTCATGCTGACTCTCCCTGCGGCTGTCCCACTGTCCTCCTACCCAGACCTCTCATACTGAAACACTTCTGTGCTTCCTTGCTGCCTAAGTCGGAAACTTACCAGCGGGAACAAAAGGCCCTCCCTGACCAGCTCCTGCCCACCCTTGCCCTGCCCTCCCGTACCACTGGCATCCCCTCTCATAACACCTGTACGACCACTGGACATGGTCGCCACACTGATTTATGCTTCTCTGGCTTGGCTTGTGCTGCCTTATCTACTTGAAATGCTCTGCTCACCATTCCCTGCCTGGCTAATTATGATGCAACCTTATCTCTGCATAGGTGTTATTCATTCAACAGGCATGTACTGAGCATATCGTATGTACCAGGCAATGTGGGGTCCTATCACTACCCTAGGCCTGGTAGGCTCAAATGATCTTTTGGCCTTGCCTTTGCACTGTGAATTCCTTGTGGGTGCTGAACATGGTGGCACATACACCTATAGTGCTAGTATTTGGAAAAGCTAAGGCGGGAAGATCACCAGTGGAAGCCTAGCCTGGGCAACTTAGCAATTTAGGAAGACCTTGTTTCAGAATGATGATGATGGTGAGGATGATGATGATAAAAGATGGGAGATGTAGCTCAGTGAGAGGGACCTGGGTTCAGTTCCCCAGCCCACCCCCCGTCCCTCTCTCACACACACAGTCAATTTTCTTGTAGATAGTAGGAACTAAGCAGGGCCCAGAACAGTGCTCAGCATGTGCTAAATCACCAGGAAATTGCCCTTGTAACTAGGTAGCAGTCAGGAGCCATTGATTCCTTGTCTCAGTTTAAATTCACCTTCTCCCAGAAGCCTGCTTGCTTTGACCCTGCAGCTCAGCTCCGCCATGCTCATGACTTGGCTGCAGGAGATCATATTCTCTCTCTTCATAGACTTTTGAATAGCTGTAACTGATTATTTCTATTATTTGCATTTCGCTCACGTGTCGCTTAATGACGGCAATCCATTCTGAGGAAGGCATCGTCAGTTGATTTTGTTTTTGCGTGAATATCAGAGAGAGTATTGGGCAGATTTCGATGGTGAAGTACTACATTCCTTGGCTACATGGCAGGCATTTATAGAGTGCAGCCCATCAGACCTAGCCAATGAGGAATAAAACAAGATCAAGTCAAGAGAACATAGCGCAGATGAGGGAGGTGGTGCTGTGAGACGGATGAGGCAGCTGCCAGAGTGGCAGAGAACGCTGCTTTACAAAAAGTTTTGTTTTGAAAGTAGGATTACACTCTAAAATAGCAATAAAAGTGTGGTAGAGCTGATAGGGAAAAACATTAACGGCAAAAACCTAGGAGAGGTCACAATGGAAGATAACTTTGCCCTTTGCTCTGTTTAGTTCAGAATTAACTGGCACCGGAGGCATCTAGTCTCTAAAAGTTTTGTAAATGAAAAGAAGCATTGTTAGCTTTGACCAAGCACATCCCTTCCCCTTGTCTACAATAGATAAATCCTAAAGGTAACTTCCCCTAACAAAGAATGGCCCTGGAATTCAGCTGCCTCACCACCTTGTTTTGTGTATCAGCAATGTGAGCTGTGAAATGCAGGGGAACCCACTGAGTGAGATCAAGGCTGTAAACCCTAGAAAAGAAGGAGTTGTAACCAGTGGGGGAGTCGATCACGGCACCGCCGCTAGGTGTCGTCGATCCCCATCGATGGAATGAACTTTTTAATTTTATTTCCCTTCTACTGCCTCCCTGTGTTCCACTTTCCAGTTCCTTCTGTAACAGAGCAAATATGTGAGCCAATGTCAGTCACTCATCATCAAGTGTTGTACTGCACATGACTATACCGGTGATGCAACAGGATCCTTTACACGAGCGTCACCACAACCGCAGGCCATGCCGTTATGACGCTTAGGACTTCAGTGACGGATGCAAATATTCTGGTTCTGTGATGATCTTATGGGACCATTTTGTACATGTAGCTCATCGATGACCAAAATATTGCTGCCTGATATATGGCTGTATTTGTTGAAATTTTATTTTCTGTATTACGTTGTAAATTCTGAGGTCCAAGGTATACGTAGCACAGTGTGCTCGATGACACTTATACTATCTCTTGTCTATAAGTGTTTAATAAGTATCTTTTTTTTCTGGTGCTGGGGATCAAACTCAGGACCTTGTACTTGCGAGGCAGGTGTGGTGCCACTGAGCTAAATCCTGGCTGGCCCTAGGTATCTGTTAACTGAAAGACTAACACATTTTCTTGCTGGATGAAAATGAATGGAAATGTTCCTGTGGGATAATGTTGGACAGCACACGAAACTCTCTTTAGAACTTTATCAAAGCTAATAAGCACAAATAAACTATACAAATAAGAAAAGGTGATATTAAACACTTCAGCTGAAATTCTAGATGGCCTTGAAATACCTATTTTAGGAAGTGATTTTTTGTTTTCCCTCAAGAGGTATAACCATTTTCTTCTCTTTGCCTTCCCAGAATCTGTGAAGAAAGCTCCAGAGCCAAAGGTAAAACAACTGTAAAATATTTAAAGTATATGACTTAGATTTTAAAAAATCCACAGCAAAGGTTTGCATAGGTGGGGCAGGGAGAACAGAATATCACTAAATAGCAAAATGCATCATAACTCTTACAAAATAGACAAAGAATTTGTAGACTTTATACTTTTAGCAGAAATAATATCAATGATTTCTATATGTGCAGATGCTTTGAAAAGGAAAAATATAAAGACATAGCAAAGCATCACGTGTTCTGTCTGTGCAGCTCAGGATTAGCAACACTGCACTACCTACACCTACCACCAGTTGCTCGTATTTTCTGAGAGTCCTTTCATTTATTTTTCTCATTACAAAAATAACAAAAGTCACTTCCAGGCAGCACAGGTGTCTGTGAAGGAAAAGTGTCTCTCTTCAGAGATGACCTGTGGTCCTGTCCTTGCTGCTGTCCCCACTGCCTACTTCTGCATGAATGGGCCAGGGGGGAGCCCCCTGTGTAAGATGGCAGGGCCCTGATGCAGGGGCCGCACTTTTCACACCTTTTGATATCAGGGTCCTTTTGTACTCCTAAAAGTTAAGGCTGAGAAATTTGTATTAAAACTGAAAAAATATTTTTTAGTTAATTTAAAGCCAAGATGAACAAACCTGCAACATAGTAACATAAATAACATGACCACTAACTATATTTTTCCAAAGGGGAAAAAATAGTGGGAAAATGGCATTGTTTTACATTTTTGCAAGTCTCCCTGATGCCCGGCCTAAGAGGATATGGAGGGAGTCTTAATGTCTGATGGGAGAAGTTCAGGAAAATGACAAATGCTGCCTCCTGAAAAACCATTTCAATCCCATGGGTTCCCTACTGTGATAGCCAGTGCAGCAGAAGATTTGAAACAGAGCTCCATTTTCTCTTTAATCCAGCTTTTTTTTGTGTGTTAGATGCCTAAGTCTACTGTGACAATTGCTGCACCGAGATGGGGAGAGTCCCAAGGATTCAGGCAGTGAGCAGGAAAGACACTTGATAGTGGAAAACACAGCTCACAGCACAGTGACTTTTTATCCCCAGACTCTGGAGCCTCACAAGCTCCGCATGCCTGATGCCCAAAACTTAGGAACTTTTGGAGATATGAGTAAAATATTTTGGGCTCTGAGGAACACATTTTTAGAATATGATTTATAAAGCTGGCATTAGTTTGATTCGAGAGAAACAGGAGGAAATGTGGTGGATTGCGTTGGTGATGGGAAGGCAATGTTGGGATGGCGGTGTCCCTGGGACAGTTGCATTGAGCAACAAGTGGGCCAGTCACCTTTCCTGTGTCTCAGCTCCGCACGCAGATGGACACCTACCTGCTGATGATAATCATTGCTTCTGGTTTGGGACTTGCACTCCTGACACTGCTTGGGGTGTTTCTCCTGCGAGGTAAGATGTCCGGGCTGGGTGAGACTCCAGCAAGATCTCATCGGGCTCTTCTGCTTCCTGTCCCTTTCTTCAAACCCCAAAGACGCTTGGTCCTCTCACAGCCCCATCTCAACCAGGGACATAGCCATACGTTAATAGTGGCTTTTTGTCTCATCCCAGACAGACCACATTTTGGAAAAGTAAAAGCAAGAATCAGGGCACCTTCCTAGATGGGACACTTTGTCCAAGGTTCACTGACTACCTTGATTTGTCCTGCCTTCATTTCTGCCTTACTAACAGTTCTACTGTTTTTTTTTTTGTTTGTTTGTTTGTTTTGTTTTTGACTAAAAACCCCTGGTGTCCCCTCTTCCTTTTGCTAGGGCTGTGCCATGAATGATCTTGGTCTTCTTCGTTACCTAAAAGCAGACTTTCTTAAGTGAGGTGCCACAGATGGCTTTCAGGGGAGATGCGAAACCCTGGAAATAGTTTGCAAATGTGCTCATTTGTCTGTATTTACATTTTCCAGTGCATGGGGTCTGTAGTTTTCATTAAATTCTCAAGCTGGCCCATGGCCTTGCACTCCTCTTCTCACAAATAAAGTTTCAAAACACTGCAAAAAGGAGCCATGAAACAGAGTTGGCAGTTTTCATGCAGAAATAGTCTCATGGCACCTGGTGCCATTCTAAAGCGAAGAGGAATTGTTGTTTCTGGGAAGTTGGGCATGAGATGTGACTGTAATTGTCTCAGCTATTCTGAACAGGAGGGAAATTTGTACAGTCTCCAATCTGTCCCAGATGAATACTGCAAAAGGAAATTTAGAACTCACCAAAAGCCTGCTACTAGCTCTCATACAGAGTCATGGTTACAGTTTTGGAAACTTTTGGGTATATTTCATGAAGAGTTTGAAAATCCATGTCATTACTTGAATTCTGAGTAAGTGAACGAGTCCTACACGAAACAGGCTGACACTGTGGTCCACAAAATTGGAATGGCTTTGTAATAAATAAGCTCTGAGTAGGGCCTGAAAACAGTAAGCACTGGACCAGGGAAGGGATAACTTCCCTTGCCCTCTGTCCCTAACTCGCCTTCAGCCCAAATGAGACCAAGTGCCCCTCACCTTCCAGCAGCAGCCTCTGTACTCACTGTGTGGCCTTATCTTTTCAGGAAAAGTCATGAAAGCCAGTTGTTTGCAGAAACACAAAAGGTAACTCGTTCGGCACGACTGACTGTTGTAATAGTTGTACAAGCTGTCACAAATGATCACATGCTGCTCGGTGGTTTACTATTCCTGCTTGCATTCTGATTGAACTCAGAAATGGGGAGACATGGTCTTAGAGGGGGAAAAAGACATGTGGACTTACCTCAAATTAACATCTGTCTCGGTTAACACTGTCTGTCCAAAGTGAAAATATAAAGGCAGGTGGCACAGATAATGTGAAACAGGAAAAAAAAAAACTGTTCAAAGGGAAAGAGGAACTTGGTGATGGGGCATGAGAAAAGAAGAAAAAATGGAAACAAAATTTTTGTAAATAAGGAGGAAAGGGGGTTGAAGAAAGAGGAGGGCATTGGGGAAAAAAAAAAGAGGACTCAAGATATAGTATATACAGGTACAGATCCCCTATGATGAATGTGATCATTATGTATATCTTAATTGTAACAATAAAGTTAAAAAAATTAGAAGTATTGCATGCAAACAATAAAAGAAAAAGAACAGGAAAATAAGAAAGTGACGTGCTACTACTCTGCTCTAGATTTATTCCACCCTGGACAACTCACTTTCAAAAGCACATTGTTGAACTGGAGTTCCCTTGGAGGAGCATTGGAAGTGTGGAAGATGAAAAAATTAGACTGTTATTCCTGGGATTTGGTTCTTCTGCCCAATTAGACCATAGAGCAGTTATTTTGATTTTGCTATTTAGTTAAAAAAAAAAAAGTAGTCCTTAAAGAGTCCCTGGAAATGGACCTTGGATATCTGTCCTGTTCTATAGCTTTTTGGGAAAGAAATACAAAAATTTGGGGTAGGTTGTTGATGAAGGCCTTATTTTCATTATTCAAATGTATCGGCACCATAACATTTGTTATCAAACAGCACTAACAAACAGGGAAACTGAGGCCCAGCCAGGTCACCGTCCAATGCCATCCGTGGAGGTAGTTTTGATAAATGAATGCATTCAGATTATGATTTTGTATTTTGCAAAGGACATTGTCTTCTCTTCTGATAATACTGTGAGTTGGCAAATACCGTCGTGGCCTGTGGCCTCAGTTTCCATTTGTACAAAGGCTGAGGCTGGATGGACTCTGAAATTCTTACTCTGTCTTTGGTCAGTTGCATTGTAAATCAGTAGCATCTGTGTTTTCTTTTCCCCCCAGTCTTGCCGTTCCTCTTTCTCAGCCTGCCTCGTCTCTTTACAGCCCACATGACCCGGGAGAAAGCCAAAATGTCCTCAGTGACATGCAGCATGGAAAGGAGGATGAAGATGGCCTCTTCACACTCTGACTCACTCCGCTCAGCGCTGTGGGGTGGGGCCTGGCGTTTGAAGGGTCCAAACAAGTTTTGGGATGTTTTCGTTTAAAAAAAAACTCTCACCTTTTCCACTGATGTCATAGCCCCAGTCTTGTTTTCATCTCTCAGTTGAAAGGTATTTTTTTTTTCCAGGATCGGAAATCAAACTCAGGACCTTTCACTTGCCAAGCAGGTGCAGTGGAACTGAGCTAAATCCCCAGCCCTAGAAAGTACTTTGGAGAACACATCTTCTTTGCACTATGCTTAGTCAGCTCCTCCATATCCCTGCTAAGTGAACTTTTTACATTGTGCTCGAATATTCTCAGAGATGGTGAACTCATTACCACACCGTCTCGTCACCAGTTCAGACTAGAGAGTTTCACTCGAGATTCAGGCACCCAAAAGAAAAGACACAGAACTGTGCACTGGGTTAAACATCTTTTGTTCAGCTGCCCCCAGCCCCTGGGTACTCGTGGCAGGTCTCATGCCCCTGGCCCACTCATGCTCGCAGCAGGCCTCTGCTGCTTAGTCTACATTTATACCAAAGCACACAAAGGTGGCTATGCACCAGTAACAACCTTGGATAGTTACTTACGTCGGCCAGCGCTGACCTTGGTTGTGGAACTTATTCATATTGCAGTGTTGGGAGAAGCACCTGCTCGGGGTCCTGCTGACAAAGACCCCACTGCCTCCCCATCTCCTTCCCTCCACAGCCCAAACCAGAGCACCGCCATCTTGGCGTTTGCCCTTCCCTACACAGCCATGGGAGTCCATTCGATCTCAGGGCAGTTCTAAGAGTAAGAAATATTTAAAACAAAATCTGTCTCCAGATAGCATTACTGTGCTGGTCTTAGCCTCACACACTGTGCTTACTCAGAGCATTACTGCTGTATGTGCCTAGATGTCCCCTCAAAGCCTCACGCAAATGAGGTGGGGCTTTTCTTTCAGGGGTGGCCAAAACTGAGTGTGTGATGCTGGGATTAAGGGCGTGTGACTGCTAAATCCGTCCACTGATTGCTTTGGCACCGCCCTAATCCTAGATGGAGTATAAAAGGGGTAGAAAGAAAGAAGCTGCTAAGGTCTCTTGTTGCTTTCTTACCTTTTGGCCGCCGTGAACTGTTTCTCCTCTAGAAGGCCTGCCTGCCCTGCCTCTCTGCCTTGGAGCCAGCCCCTATGGACCACTGCAAATTGTAAGCTAAATAAACCTTTCCCCCTTTAGCTTTGGCTGTTGGGTATTTTGTCTCAGCAATGAGAAAAAGTAACTAAGAAAATGACTAATCTCATGTCTACCTGGTAGTTCTGACAGGGAAGGAAAACCTCACGTGCCTCTAAATTGCCTTGCTTCTGGGACACAGTATGTACCACTCCTTTTCTGCCCAGCTTTCTGAGTTCTGCACCCCACTCTAAGTTCAGTAGGAGCTGCCCTGGGTCTGTTTCATTAGTAATGTGGGAAATGATGGGAATCATTCCAGAGCTTTGACTCACTTCTAAAAGCTCCCCAGTTTTATATTATTTCCCTATCACATTTAAGTGTCTTTAAAGGTGACCATTGGTGTCACACCTGAAGTCTTACTTGGGAAATGTAATTTTGGAAACAGCCTAGGGTCCATCAGAACACAAGGTGGTGATGACAGGGAGGTGTGTGGATACGACAGCGATCCAAATAAATTCCTCTAAGTGTAATTCATGGCCGTGTGCTCCGTAATAAGTACAGGCTTATTTTAAATCTTTAATCACTACTAGCATGAGGAACCCTGGGAGAGAGATTAAAGCAAACAGTTGTTGAAGGAAAGAATGTAAAAAGTGTGCCCAAGGTGCAGACGCTTCTGGCTGGCTGGCTACTGGGCAAAACAAAGCAGATCTGAAAGGGATTTCTCAGGAGGTACTGCCAGCATGTTCAGGGCAATAACAGCATTAATGGAAACAGCATGCAGTTCTCTGAGCCAAAAGATTTCTGTTCCCATAATACCACCTTTATGGAAAAGCAAAAACCAGTCTCTTTTTTTGAGAGGTACAGCCTGCAAATTCTTCACTTTTAATTCACACAATACACTCCAGCAGCTAATAAAAATCACCATCACCTGGGTATCTGAAAACCGCCAGGTCCAGAGCAGCCTGGTTCATTTTTTTTTAGGTTTTGTGTAAAATAACAATTTTAGTCCAAGCAACAGAAACAGCTAACCATGATTTGGTGGCTCCTTTTTTATTTTCATTTGAGCCATTAGCTTAAGATTCTAATCATACCTTGACTAGCATGCTAAAATCAAACATTTATTTAGAAACTGAAGGAGAAATGAGTCTAAGTTCAGGTCCAGGGCCTCAGTTTCCCCATGTGGAAAATGGAGTGGGGCTAGATGCCTTGATCTAGGTAGGCAGGCTGTAATATTTTGCAAGTCAGTATACACCCCACCCTAACTTAGCTCAGGCTCCCTGCCCATCTTGCAAAATAACCGTAACCATCACTACCTGTTGGAGTCTAAATTGAAAAAGAATACATCAAACATCTCCTAAGCAGAACATTGAAGCCCAGAGTGTATATTTCCGCTTTGCAAGGGACCCTCTCAAGTCCTCTCTGACACTCCGAGTCAGACTAAAAACATTCACAAACACAACCATGGTATTTTAGGAGTGCTTAGTGGCCTTCAGCAGCCGGTGGCTGAGTAGTTCTCAGGGTAATGGAACATTGCAGCCAACTCGGGAGTTTATAGAAATGCGATTCTCAAGTCTTACCTGTAGAGATTCTTTTGTAAGTATTCTGTGGTATGACTTGGGTTTCAGATTTTTAATTTTTAAACGTTTCAAAATAATTCTAACGTGAAGCCAGGGCTTCTAAACCATTTGAAGTACTGTTCTAACCTGGTAGTTCTCTAACTTTGCACTTTTTTTTTTGAATACTAAGATTGAACTCAGAGACTTCACACTGAGCTGCATTTTTCTTCAACCCGCTTTTTGAGACAGGGTCTCACTGAGTTCCCCAGTCTGAACTCAAACTTGAGATCTCCGACTTCAGCCTCCCAGAGTACTAGGATTACAGGCACAGGCCAGCAACCTCAGACTAATCTGAGGTTGTTCAGTATGCAAATTATGGCCCTTTTCTTTGCCTTCTGAATCAGAAATTCTGGGGGTGGAGCCAGAGATCTGCGGCCTATCGAGTTCTCTGGGTGATTGTGATTTGTGTTAGTTTGAGAATGGTTACAGTATATCATAGTTATTCCTAACAAATGGATTGAGATTACAAGGAAAGATTCTCCCTGTGCCAGGGATGTATATGGTCATGAGCCTGGGTGGACAGAGGGTGATAAGGAAATAATGCACAGCATGGCAGGCCTTTGTTCTCAAGCGCTGCCCCCGCAGTGTTTTTGCCAGGAATCATAAGATATATTGCTGAAGCCACCTGTACTGCAAAAGTAACCACTCAAGCAATGCAACTGTTTAAGCGTCCTAGTTGCAAATGGAAGTGTTTGAGCTGCAAGATGTTCCTACCCATTTCAAGCTGTTCTGTTAACTCTGCCCTTCTGCTCCTGTGAAGGTGCTTCCCTGACATGTGAGGCCAATCTCCTTGCACCACAGAGCTCCGTATAAGGCTGCTCCCATTGCTCTTTGGGGCTCATACTCTGGAGTATGAACTCCTTTCAATTCGCCAGCATAATGAGTTTTTCCTGCATGTCTCCCAGTGCGGTTCAACTTCTTCACCTCCAGAGACCTTTGGATATTGTAACACTTGGGTGTAACACAGAGCTGTTGCACTTTGCTGTAACAAGGAGGCCTCAATTTGGCATCATTTTACGTCTGGACCCTTTCAATAGCTTCCTAACTGTAGCAAGCAATTTTATTCCTTCCCTTGTCTAATTATTTCTCCATGCAGCGACAGAGATCTGTTTCCTCACTGAAAATCTGAGATTCCTTTCTCCTGACTTCTACCCTTTCTGTTTTCAGCTCTTAGACATCCACAGAGTGAGCACATCTAGAATGAATACTGGTTACCTCAGAGCCAGGCAGTTGAAAGGGAGATGCAACCCCTGACAAAAGGAGTGTGTGTGTGTGTGTGTGTGTGTCCAGTTAAAGGCAGGGAAATACAGTGTCCCGGGCAAGCAAAATACGGCTGTGGGCTGGAACAAGACAACCACTTTGAAACTTGGGGGAAAGGGTGGGTTTTATAAGGTGATAAATTAACTTTAAGTATATATATATGTGTGTGTGTGTGTGTGTGTGTGTGTGTGTGTGTGTGAACACATACACACATATGGATAGATAGATAGATACACACACACACACACACATGGCTTATCCTAAGACTCCTTGATCAGAGGAGGTTGTTGGTGTGGTTATTCCTTGCATCCTTGCGTTCTCTTTGTGTAACAGGATGAATTAGTAGCCTCTATGAACAGCTTTTTTAGTATCTATTTTGTACTGGGGAGGGGGAGCCCAGGAGAGAGAAATGTTTCTCTTTCAGGAGGTTAAAGTCTGAGAGGGACACACTGGGGAAATGCAATCATATGGAATTAGGTTGTTCTTACATTTCTGCAAGAAAGGACTTTGATGCAGGGTTGGGCTCTTACAGCTGATATTTGCAATGTAAATCCCCAATCAAAGCTTGAGAATTTAAAAACAACTTCAACCTTGACCTCGGCCTTTCTAGGATAAGTAACATAATCTTTAATGAACATTTTATGTTCTTCGTATGGTGATAAATATTTGGAAGCAGTTGTCGCCTGGCATTCCAGAAGCAGCTCAGTAACAGTTATTCCATTCCTGTCATTGAAAGGACATGTCCAAGGTCACGGAGTCCAACCTCCTAGCAGAGTCAGGCCTGAAGGACCTTACATTCTCCGCATAGCCCTGAACTTCACATATGAGGGATCTGATTTATGATCTTAGCCTATGCCACCGGGGCACTGACCTGCCTTGGACCCCAGGCAACTTTCTTTTGCTCAAATCACAGCAACCTGAGATTATTGCTGGTTCTCCAATTCCAGTCCCTCTACCTCAATCTTCCCAGTTCCATCCCATATTACTGGCTCAGAACATGATGTGCATTTGCAGAGGGGGTGGCAAGTAGAGAATCTGGCAGGAGCTTTAGTGAAGCCAGGTGGGACCCATTTCATCGGGGGAATCTTTTGAACTAACTCAAAAAGAGCTAAAGCCAGCTGTCAGCAGGCTTTAATGAAAGGTTAAGAGGAAGCCACCAAAGGCTGCTGGGGAGACCCTTTGTTTCCAAAGAAAACCGAAAGTTGAGAAGCGGACTCCCTGCTTGAAGGAAAGAGCAAAAGGAGGGAGCCACTTGAAACTACAGGACTGAATTGGGAAATAGAGATTTAGACTTGTAAACATGTTGCAATCTGAAAAAGAAAAAAAAAAAAGTATTACCAAGTGGAATGCGGATCCTGTTTTAAGGTCCTTGGCTACCCCAGAGTGGCTATCCAAGGTGAGTTTACTACTTGAGCTGTCCAGATGTGGTCTCAGCCCTGTGCATTAACCATGTGCATGTGGATGGGGGAGTGGGGAAAGAAAGACCCTTCCACAACTTTCCTTTTATTTCTCATCTTTCCGCTGAACAAATTGAGGTCAGACAGGGCCAAATAAGTTGCCCCAGGCCACATAGTGATACAGTTCTGGAGCAGGATTTAAACCCTATTCTCCAAACTTGTCTCTGTGGCCACATCACAAGCTTGAGTCTTGGATTTTTGTTCCATGTTTGCTTGGGTATGGCTCATTACCCCATACATTAATCCATGAAGATCTTATAGGTGTAGTCATGTGGTTCAGCCCTTCTTGTCCTAAATATAGCCACCAAGCCACCTCTAAGAGGCTCCCAGACGCATTCCATGCGCTCCCAGAGAAGATGACACAGAATGAGGATGTGCAAAGCCTGGTTTCTCTGTGCTCTCACCACTGTGACTACGATGACCGACTTTTCTGGGTTTGCTTGGGAGTTTTCCACTTTTAACACTTAGAGTCCTTCGTGCTGGTAGGCCAACCCAGGCCCAGACTGTGGTAATGGTCAATCCAATGCAGTAACTAGAGATCATAGACAACTACTCTCCCAGTTCTTTCACTTACAAACTTTGCTTTTCTCTTCATTAGTGATAGGTTTTCCTGTCACTCTACTTGGACCCAAGTAAAACATGATTTGCTCAGACTCTGTTAGGATAGAAAACAAAACAAATGTCTAGTCTAAATGAGTGGTAGTGAACCTATACCACTGATGCTGCAGCAAGCTGTTTGTAGCACTGAAAGCTCTAAAAGGTTCGCCATCACTGGTCTAGACCCTTGCTATTCAGAATGTGGGGTTCACATACCAGCTGCACTGCCATCTAGGAGCTTGTGAGACTGAGGACTCCCAGGGTCTACCCTAAATCCACTGGATCTAAGTCTGCAGTGTAACTTTGTGTAGACCTCAGGAGACTCATATGCACATTACGAGGCTGTGTGTTGGGAGTCATGTGGGTAACTTAAAAAAGACTGATCGATGCCTGGCTCTCCTCTGGGGCTCTGATATGATTGGAATGAGGGAAACCTGGGTGTCAGGACCTCAGGTGATCCTCCCATGCAACAATATTTGCAAACTATGGTTGGAAGGGGAGGATAGCTTTGTATCAGAAAGTAATGTTGCTAATTAATCAGGATAGAGTGTGGCTTAATGTTCCAAGTTTATGTGAGTCTAGGACCCCCATATGAATTTGCTCAATGAAATTGTCCTTTAAACTCTAAAGAGACAAAATAATGACCATTTAGTATGACAAAGGTCCATTAAAGTAGCAAAAGCCAAGATATAATATTTGGTCTTTGCAGATTGATATTGAGAAAACACAAAAGATTAACAAAAGAAATGTCTGAATGTCAGGGTGGTGCTATCAGTCTGTTGAAAAATATAATAAGGATAATGAAGAGATGACAGGAAGATTATCGGAGATTGGTTGAGCTGAAACTTTGGTTACAGAATAAAGAATTCGGTAAAGAAGTAACTATGGGTCCTCTTGTACCTAAATACAAAGGGAGACCTTCCTCAAGGTCAGATAGTCATTCCCTGTTTCTGTAAGATGGTATTCAGCTGCGAGATAGAATACTAAAAATAGTGACTTAATTAGTAGGGACTGAGTTAGTTCACATATGGTGGACTCACAAGTTAATGGCCTGATGTCAGAACAACTTGGCCTCATTAGGTTAATGGAAGATTCATCTACCTCTTGTTATCTCTAGCGTGTACCCAGGTAAACATCCGTATCTCAATCATACTGACTTACAACTAACTTGAGTTACATCCAGCCTTCAAACACTAATTGAGTTTGTAACTAGAAGTCTGGACTCAGGCTATTTGGGGATTGGTTCAGTAGCTTTAGTAGGATGAAGTGCATATTACTTTCTTCCTTTTTCTTCCTTTTCCTTCACGGTTGCAGGATGGCTGCCATACATGATGACCTTTCGCACAAAAGCGTTCCAAGGAAGAAGAAAGGAGGTGGCAGGTGGGAGTTTTCTTCTAATGTGTCTCTTTATTGAAAAGGGAAATTTTTAATGGAGATTTCTAGAAGACTTTCTGATATTTTTCATTGTTCAGAGCTGGATCAAATACTTAGCCCTTGGCAAAGGAGATGGAGATCACCAGGGCAAACTCAAACCAATCAGTACTCACCCTCAAAGGTACACATCTGACCACTCAGACAAGAGTTGGTTCGGTTAACATGGGGGGAGCAGGAAGGCTGTTGGGTAGGCAATCTGGATTTTTGTCATAGTCGCTCTTCCAGAGTTAGCTTGCTGATTGTCTTTGTGTTAAAGAGTGCTGTGCGGTACTGGGCTACAGTGATGAGCACCACACTCCAGGCGCTGTTTTTAGAAAGTTTACAGTGTACCAACTCATTGGTTATCTCCACTGCACCTTTTATGAGATTAAATGGTTGGAACATTTATGTTTTTGTTGTTTCTTTTTGTGGCAGGGTTTCTATATATAGTCCAGGCCAGCCTTGAACTCATTGTGGTGCCCAGGCTGGGTTTGAGCTTAGGGCTCTCCTATCTCAGCCCCTGAAGTCCTGGGGTTATAACTTAGGAGTCCACCAACACACCCAGCTGATTGGAGCATTCTGAAATCGCTGAGACACAGGAAGACGGAAAAAAATAAAGTGAGGAATTATACGTATACACCTTGAAATTTTGGCACTGTGCTTTTAATGTCAGTGTCATGAGTCAGTGGAGGAATAGGGCTGAAACATTCAGATCTAGGAATGGGCATGTGGTTTAAATCTAAAATGTTTCCTCAAAGCCTTGTTCAGAGGGGGGCTCTTAAAAGGTGACTTGGCTATGGGGTAGTGTACCCGACTTGTTGCTAAGAGGCTGTGTCTGATTCGAGGCGAGTCACTAGAGAGTGATCTGGAAGGGTGCATCTTTTTCCCTGGCTCCTCACTTCCCTCTCTGCTTCTGGGCTGCCCCGATGTAAGCAGCTTTCCTCCACCAGACCCTTCCACGGTGCCATTTCTACGTTGGAGTCAGCCAATCAAGGAATGAGCCAAATGAAACTCTGAGCAAAGTAAGCCTCTCCTTCTTAAGTGGTGGGAATCAGGTATTTTGTTCTATTGGTGAAAAAGTGACTAAAGTGCAAGCGTTCTTAGCGGCAGCGAAGCGTGATGAGCTTGATGAAGAGGTCTAGGCTTTATCAAAGTGCAACATTACAGCAAGGGAAATAATCCTACCTTCTGTTTCTATGCCAGTTCGTACATTTCTGAGCATTTTCAAACGTACAGTGCTCTGCATCTGAACAAGGGCACATCCTCATTTTATACAGGAGGAAAACAGAAGCCCAGAGAAGTAAAGGAGAGGACCCACCATAGGTCTTAACCATCCCGAGCCCTCCTCAATCCAGGAGATGAATATCCTCATTATGGGATGCTTGTGTGTTCGACTTTGTGCTTGGACCTACTATCAAGGCAAGTCATCATAATTTTTATTCTTTGAGCACTTAGAGTAATCCAGGCACTTTCTCTAAGCATTTAAATTCATTGTTCTGTTTAATCATAATGAAACCCTTTGAGGTGGTTGGTAGTTTCACTCCCATTTGACAGATGAGGAAATGGAAGTGAGACACACAGAGAGTCTATAGATACACTGGGATTCAAACCTTACCCCACCCTCTGGTCCATTCAGGTATATAAAAGCACCTTAGTGATCTCGTGCTGATGACTCGCATGTGGAAGGAGGAAAGCACAATTCTCCTGTCTTTTAGGTTTCCCGTCTTCGCTCTGACCTCCCTAGTAAGAGGAGTCATTCTTCTTCTCCCCTCAGCCTGGAGATGAGCAATCTGGAGATGGATGGGGAAGTGAAGTGGTGAAGGTCATGAACTTAGAAGGTCTTTGGGCCTGCGTCTCCGTATTCTTCAGTAGATTCAAGTTAAGACTCAACTCCAAATGAGCTCATACATTCAGGAACAGAGATGCAATGACCAGAACTGAGCATTCGCATTCTATCACAGGTCTGGGTTCCTCTCGCTTCTTAAAGTGGGGGGAGGACTTTAAAATAAGAAAAAAGAAAAAGAGTGTGGTCTGGGCTGCACTTTTCTTTAGAGGACTCTGGTGTTGTCATCCTCCTCCTCCTGGGACCACCCTTACTCTGCTCTGCATCTCTGTCTTTACCCAATTTTAATTGTCCTCTGTTCTCTTACCTTCTGTGACCCTGGAATGTGGTTGGTGTTTTATCTCTCTTCAGCAGCTCCGTCAGCAAACTCCTGTCATTTTCCTTCCTCCTTCCTGCTGCCTCTGCATCACTTTAATTTGTTCCTCTGAGCTTTGGCTTCTGGGTCTGGGATCAAGATCAGAAAAGATAGGAGAGTCTTGCTTCACCCTAATACCCTGGGTATGCCATGGCAAATAAAGTTTCTTAAATCAGCCAAAGATATATAATCAGCTAATCCTACAACTTCCACCAAACGTTAAAGGGTGTCATCAAACATTGTTGCTACATGGCAGCACACTGAACGAATACAGCTCTTGAAGTCAAATGGGCCCAGAGCTTAGAACTGTCATTGTCTAACTGAGTGGCTGTTGTGGTTTAAATCTAAAATGTCCACCAAAAATCTCATGTCTTTATAGGTGGGGCTCTACAAGTTATTGGATCATAGAGGTGTTATCCTCATCCACTGACAAATGAAGTCACAGCTGAAAGTGTTGGCGGGGCCTGACTGGAAAAGATGTGTCACTGGGTGTGTGACCTGGAAGAGTGTATTCTTGTCTCCAGCTTCCCCCTTCTCTCTCTCTACTTACAGCTGCCATGTATCGAGCAGATTTGATCTACCTACCCTCTGCCTTGCCTTTTCTCCTTGGAGCCAGCCAACTTTAGACTGAGCCTACTGAAACTGTCAGTCAAATAAGTTTCTCCTCCTTTAAAATGCAAGTGTTGGGTACTTCATCCCAGTGATGGGAAACAGTGGCCTAGGACAAGTTGCTTGTCTTCCTTTGGTCTTGACCGCATCATCTATAAACTCAGAACAGTAGTGGTGCTCTTCCCGCAAATAAGCATTAAATGGAGGTAAGGCAGTTAGCACATTACTGGGAACAGAGCAATAACCTTGATGGGCAAGTGCTGCTATTAGTTCACTCCATAGGCCTAGCAAGTATGGAGTCCCATGTGTGTGTTTGTTGGTATTTGCAGGTAGGATCTGCATAGTTTTCCAAAGAGGGTACATCCAGTGCACTTGGAGAACTGGGAAAGTTGAAACTCGGGGATTCTGGCTTATCTCAGAGACCAAGTAAGTGTCCCCTGGCCCATGGGTCTCATATTGAGAGAGTTTAAGAATCATCTGATAACATGTTCACATGTACATGTCGGGTCTGACCCCCAGAGATGCTGAGTCAGTGAATCTGAAAAAGGGCCCTACATCTGCATTTTTAAAGATTTACCCCATGGAGCTCTGGAGCCGGCGTCAGAAGATCATCAGAGACAATGTCTCAGAGCATTCTATTAGCTATCACAATCCCTGTTGTGCTTATATCTAGATGTCCCCCCAAAGCTTCATGTGGTCGTAGGTGGGGCTTTTCAGAGGTGGCTGGATCTAGAGTATGTGATGCTGGGTTTAAGGATGTGATGCTGCAATAAAGGGTGTATGGTTAATAAGTTAGCCCACTGAGTGGTCTAGCATAGTTCTGGGAGTGGTTGACGGGAGAGGGTGTCAATGCTACCTACCCACCCTAAAGATGTGTAGCCTGGATAGAACAGAAGGGACAAAGAGGGCTACTGTCCTTGCTGTCCTCACTAGCTGCTTGCTGCTTGTTACTTTGTTGCTTTCTTGCCTTCCTAGGGTCTGTGCACCATGAAAAGCGCTGTCCTCTGTGCTGTCCCTTTGCCATGCCACTCTGCCTTGGAGCCAGGCAAGTATGAACGGAAACCTCTACAGAGTGTGAGCTAAATAAACCTTTCCTTCATTAACTTTGGCTGTTGAACACTGGCAAAAGTAACTGAGATAACTCCTAACCACTGTCATCTTGCCATCCTTTCCTAAACTCTCACCTGGTTTTACCTTTGTCTTTGACCCCATGCTCCGTGCTGATTCCACTTTCTGTGTTGGTCCACTGCGGTCAACCCCAGAGCAGTACCCTCTTCATGTCCAGTTCTTACCCTCAGCTTCTGGTTCATAGCCATGTTCTTTCGATGCTCCTACCTGACTCTGGTTTGGCTCTGGCTTAGTCCTTCTTTCCATCCTAAATTTCATCATAGACACACAGGCAGTCTTCTGTGCACCTGTAATAGTAGAAGTGGGGGTTCTTTGTACAGGTTGTCACTGGTTCTAGCCTAAAATATTTTCCATTTTATATTGATATTAATTACACTATGAAATGATTGTTTTCCTTGTAATCAACAACTACACTTCTTTTCAAGGCTGACAACTTTACCTTTTACCTGCACAACTTAATTTATTTATTTTTAAATGAATCACTAGTATGACTTTGGTTCAGATCTATGACCTTACTTTGGGGTATCTGTACATATCTTGTCTTTCTTTCCTGGTTTATTTTAATTTTTATAATTTATTTTTTTTCAGCTTTAATTGAGTTTATTGGTACATTTTAGGGATACAGTACAGTTACATTCATTGTTGGGATCTTGTACCTCTACATGACGTCTTGATATTTTTATTTTTATTAGTACATTTTTGCATTGCATAATGATTACATTTGTTGTGGCGAACATGTACATGTATGTAACACATCTTCATTCTCTTTACTTCCCTTTCCTCATCCCTCCTTCCATTTCTTGGTTCCTTTTCCATTTATTTTAGTATTTTTTAAATAAAGCTTTCCATATTTTTCTCTGTTAGCTCGAAAACTGTAAAATGTGTTTGTAGGTTTTTTTAGTGTTGTTATACAAGTGATAACCCTACCATAATCTAATGTTGGTTGATTGATACTATTATTAACTTCCTCCTAGTCCATTCAAGATCATAAAATAGTTTATTCACATTTAATTCTCTACTGATTTATGCTACTGTCATGCTTTTTTTTTTCCTGTTGTTTTTTGAGACAGGGTCTTACTATGTAGGTCAGGCTGACTGGGAAGTCACTGTGTAACCCAGGCTGGCCTTGAATTTGTGAAGATATTCTTGCTTCAGCTTCCGCTGGGCTGGGATTATGGATCTGCCCCACCATACCTGGCTTACTCTTGTGCATTTTGAACTATTTCTAAATTTGTGTATTTAATTCTAAGGTACTGAGGATTGAACCCCAGGGTTTCATACTAAGTTACATTGTCAGCTCTTTGTTTTCTTACTTTTTATTTTGTGACAAGGTCTCGCTAAGTTAAGCTCTCCAAGTTGGAGTCAAACTGGGATTCTCTTGCCTCAACTTCTCAGAGTGTTATAAATTTCTTCATTCAGTGTGGTGTTATTGTTCCATGCAGTCATCATTTACTTAGTTGTCACCACTTTCCATGCTTTTTATTCTTTTCTGAATATCTGCTTTTCCATCTCATTTCATTTTTCTTCTTCCAAAACTATAGCCTTTAGCATTTTCTTACTGTAGGACTATTTTAATCAGCTCTGATAGTATCCATGAATGTTAAACTGCAGTTATTTGTTTTTCACTCAAGAAAGTGTGCTTGTATTTGGTAGAGAATCCAGTTGGCAATTACTTTGTTTTAGCAGATTGTTAGTAATTGAACTCCTCTGATTTCTGCTCTCTGAGAAGTCGACTGTCTTTGCTTTTCTGCAGTGTCATGATGGTGTGTGTAGGTCTGGATTATTTTTTTATTCTATTCATGTTGTGTTCAATTCTTTAATCTATAGATTCATATCTTTCATTAATTCTGGAAAACTCTCAGCTACTAACTCCTCAGAATTTTGTCTCAGCTCACTTTCTCTTCTTTCTGTACTCTAATTTATCTTTAAAAATCACATTTCCCACTATGTCTTCCTAATTTCTTAGCCTCCCCAGAATATTTCATCTTTTTCTCTCTCAGCAGCATTCTGAATACAGTCTTCTGATGTATCTTGAAGTTCAAAATTTTCTTTTAAGCTGAATCTAATATGTTACCTATTGGCTTTTTAATTTCAGGTTTTCTCATTGATTCTTGTATTTGTTTTCACTTATTTTTCAAATCTGTTATCTTAATTTTTACATTTTTCAGAACTGCACCAAAATATTTACCCCTAATTAAAAAGTTTTTTCCATAAAATTGTCCATTTTGACTATTTTAGTGTAAAATTCAGTGTTGTTAACTATATTTACAATGTTGTACAACCATTATCACGACCTATTTCCAAAACTTCAGCACCCCAGACAGAAATTCTGTTCTCATTAGACAGTAACCCCTCAGGCCCTTTTCATTCTCTGATAACCACCATTCTGCTTCCCATCTCTGTAAATTTGTCTATTATAGACATTTAGTATGAGTGGAATCACCTAATATGTGTCCCCAAGGACCTGCATCTTTCAGACAGGCACACCTTCTAGCAGCACATTCAGCTATAATTCAGGATTAATCCACTGATGGGTATAGTGGCTCTTGACCCAATCACCTTCAGACAGCCTTACCAAGTGAGACTTAGGGAGAACATTTCAGGTCTAAACCATAACATAGGTTAATCTTATGTTTATGACTGCATCTTGAGTCTATTTTTCTGCATATATGCTATGCTTCCAAATTTGTTATTTTACTTATGGTAATCCAGTTGTCCCCGAACCATCTGATGAAGAAGCTATTCTTTTCCTCACTGAATAAACTGTAGTTCAAGTATAGCTTTCTTTCTTTGAAAATACAAAGCACTTGTCGGATGATTCTGCTATTCAGAATTCCGTTTGCACCTATTTGTTTCATGAATTACAGAGCTCACTTGAAGCCAGATTATAAATTGACATGAGAAATGTATCAGTCCTAGTATATCTTTACCTGAAGTTGTGACTCTTTTTGCCTTAGTTTATACTAAGTTTATCAAAGTCTCCAACTTTGATCAGTTATAGAGGCCTTAGATCTTTCCTTATTGCTCCATCAGACAGCCAAAATCATAACTGACTTTTGCAGCAATCCCTCTCAGATTGGAAAATATCTACAAGCCAAAAATAAGTTTGATTTCTGTACTTGCCTCTGTGGTTTAACAAAGTCTTCAGTTTTAAACCTAGTAATATTAATTTGGTTGGCCCTTTGAAATAGTAAAGAATATTTAAAAATTTTTTTGTTCAGCCTTTATTGTGGTCTGATAAGATGGATGGCCCAAATTGCCTAATTACATCCCTCAGATATAAAGTTACAAATGGCTGAATTGAGAGTTCCTCAAAAGTCTGAGACTGCCTGCCCATTTTACTTTCAGAATCCTACTGGAAGTTAGCCATTGTACTGGGTTTCATGGTGCATGCCTGTAATCTCAGCACTTGGAAGGCTGAGGCAGGAGGATCACTCTGAGTTCAAGGCCACCCTGGGCTACAAAGAGAAGCATTGTCTCAAAAAAACCCAGCAACATAGCAATTGCAATCCTTAATACGCAACTAAATCAGATAAAAACTTGCAGACAAAACCAACACACAAATCAGCACACAAACATTTATACCCATTTAATTCGTAATTGCCAAGACCTGTAAGCCACAAAGATGTTCCCTTAGTAAGTGAATGAGTAAACAAACTGGTACACTTGGATGTTGGGATACCGTTCACTAATAAGAAGAAATGGGCCAAAGAGTAACAAAAAACAAATGCATGAGTCATAAATGTATATTATACAAAAGTAGCCAATCTGAATGGGTGAGCGTATGATTTCAAATATATGACTTAGCATTGCAAAACTAGGGAGTCAGTAAGAGCAGAAGTCACTAGGTGAACAGGTAAAGGGAAAGATTACTAGGTGGAGTGTGGGGGACGTGTGCAGCAGTGGTACTATTCTATGTGAAACTACAGGCCTGGATACTTGGAATTGTACATTTGTCAAAACCCATAGAATATACAACATCAAAATGGATTCTAATAGAATCTATGGACTTCAATCGACAGTGATGTGTCAATGTTGTTTCAGCAATTTTAACACGTGCTCACATTGATGATAGAATGTGTGTGTGTGTGTTTTGGGTGGGGAGGGTGCATTTATGAAAGCTCTCTGTACTTTCCACTCTATTTTGCTGTGAGCATAAAACTATGCTTAAAAAAGACTATTAAGAAATGTAAAAATCGGTCATCATCAAAATATTTTTCAGCTCTTGCAGGTGCAGGGTCTGCCAGATGGAGCAAGTCCCATCTCAGCAATCCACACTGTGGAACAGGGGTTACCTTCGAGCAGTTCCTCACAGCCAAAGGGGACTTTCTTCTTTGCTTCTCTTTATGCTTTGTAGGAGAAACACTTAATCCTCATGGGCCCAGGAACAGACACCAAACAGCTGTGAGCTGGCTTCCTGGGAAGTTTTGCAAAAACATGGCAGAATTAAACTCCTTGTTCCCAGCATTGCCACCAATACAATGCCAGTGCCATCGAAACCGGCCCTAGGAGAGAGCTGCACTCAGGAGGCTTCATGTGCTTTCGTTACAGGCACAATCACTTACCCTAACTCACTGTTGATACTTTCCTATTTTATTTTCTGTCTTTATGTTCTTCCAGAGCACCTGACACATAGAATGTGAAAGTATGCTGTCATCTCCCTCCTCTAAGACTCCCTAGGTCAGTGGGTCTTAGTCTGAGGATCGCTGAGATAACACCTGCATTACCAATGAAAATTTAAAAAGTTTAAACCCCACACCTTTATCCTCTAGGATTCTGATTCAGGTGGTCAGGAAACAGGCAGCTTTCCAACTTAGCCAGGTGACTCCAAAATGCAGCCAGGGTTGCAAGTTACTCATCTTGAAGAGTCCTTGGGGTTCACAGTATTGAGATTACAGATCTGAGTCACTGTGCATGGCTCTAACCCATCACCAAGAAGACCTGGCACCTACTGGACGATCAGTGCCTCCTGACAAACTCTGGCCACATCCAGGGGCCTAGAGCAACGTGAGGATGCTGGGCCCAAAGTGTGTGATGAACCCCAAAAAGTAACAGGACAGTTTTTGGAGTAAAATGCAATTTTTTATTGCACAACTGGTAAGAATCCCTCACTGTACTATACTCACATCACCATCCCATGTCTAGTGTGTCAGTGAACGATTGGCTTTTCCCACTTCTTAAAATGTGCAAAGTTTCATCCATTTAAAGAAGTAATCCTAACTATAGCAGTGTCCTAATATCCCAGAACAGATTTTAGGTAATGGATTCTATTGTGTCTCAAAAGATCAAAATCAAAACAAAATTCAATGTGACTGATAAGTTTATAGAAGAATTCATATTAACTAAATTTCTCCTTTTTTAAATCTATTCTTCTTCTATAATTATCAGTTAATTCTCTTCAGTAGTATGGTATTGAAATGGTTTTTTACTTTTCAAAGTTTTCTAACATGTAAGAGTTTATTGGCCTTACCACTGTATAACAAGGTAGATATGAAATGATTATACCGAATAGGAATAAATAATGTCGCCTAGTGTTACTGATGAGAGTAAAGCTTAGAAATTGGGTCCAATTCTTAAATTTTTATTTTATTTATTTATTTATTTTGGTGCAGGGGATCGAACTTGGGTTCTTGTGCTTGCGAGGCAGACACTGAAATCACTGAGCTAAATCCCCGGCCCCCTTCATTTCTTACGATAGGTGTTTTCTCCCAAGCCCCCGTGCATTTCATCTCACAGGATGCCACTAGTTACTGGGGGTCCTTTGTTCAGACACATTTTGGAAACGCTGAACATCTGACCATACTCCCAGGCCCCTGGAGGTGCACTGCAAACCTCCAGGAGGATGTGGAGAATGAAAGCAGGTGCTATAAATACAAAGCCCTGCAGGCATCAGACAGGAATACACATAACTGTGCAGGAAGACAAGGAGCACAGCGCTAGAGTGTGAGGCTCCATCTCCTAGGGCCCTGGCCACCTCAGAGGGCAACCCCATCTTGACTGTTGAAGAGAAGGGGAAAAGACAGAATGAAAGAATAAGGACAAGAACAGAACAACCTGACAGCCATAGGGAAGCTAGAAACTGCATTGGCTTTCCATTAAAACTAACGACAACAGAGAGAAGGAAAAAGAGAGAACAAAAGAAAAAGAAAGAAAAATGAAATCCAAACTAGGACAGGAACAGGAACAAAAAGGCAGTGAGAGGAAGAACAAGGTGGAAGAGAGAAAGAGGGAGAGAGTGAGAGGGAAAAGAGAAAAAAGAAAAAGAAGAAAGAAAAAAAGAAATTTGAAAAAAGAATAACAGAAGTTAAAAATAAGAGAAAAAAATGACATTGAAAATAAAAAACAAAAATGAAGGTCCTCCTTCAGGGCATGTCTCTGCTGTCACAATAGACAGTGTAGGCAGCAGGGTGCAGATCTAAGTCAGTCAGTCTCAGCAAGCCAGCAGCAGTCCCCTGAGGTTAGGGTTGATTTCTGGCTGCAAGGCCCACGTTTAGCTCCTTGACCTCCTACAGGGTGGAACTGTGCAAGGTTCTACCACAGGTTCCAGCTGCCCTTCCCCTGAAGACAGTCCAGCCTCCAATGGGAGGTGATGGTCCCTTCACCTTACCAGATAGGTGGCCTGGTGGGTCTTTATTGCAGATTCTCTTCACTTTTCCAGTGGGCTTCAATTTTCATCAAGGAGCCTTAGAGAGGCCCTATTTCTGTTGTCCACTTCTGTTCTGCATTCTAGAGCTCAGAAGAAAGTCCTTTATGAACCCCTGCACCTCTGTGGTGTGGGTCCAGTTATCTGTGTGGCCCAGTGGCCAAAGGAAGGGTACAGGGGTGTTGGCATTGCTCTGGTGCCCATGCAGCTCAGCTCCTCAGCTTGTTCTTGGCAGCTCCAGGATGGTGCACAGCTGTGTTTCTTGTATACAGCATATTGTTGGATTTTGCTTCTTAATCCATTCTGCCAGTCAGCTTCTTTTAATTGGTGAATTGAGGCTATTAACATTGATAGTTTTAATTGCCATGTATTGACTCATCCTTGTCATGATATTTTACTATTATTGGCTCTTTTCTTCTTTTCCCCCTTTTCCCTTTAATTTTTTGCCTGATGGCTTCACTCTGTTGGGCCTCATGGAGCTGTGTCTTTCATTGCATTTTTCTAGGATATTGTTTAGAATTGTTTGGAGTGCTAGTTTGGCATTCATGAAGTTTCTCAGGTGTTCTTTGTCATGGAAGTTTCTAATTTCCCTATTGACTTTGAAAGATACTTTGTATCATACAACAGTCTAGGCTGGACATTTTTCTCTTTTAGGGCTTGAAATACTGCACTCCAGGCTCTTCTTGACTTGAGGATTTCTGTTAAGTCTGCTGTGATTCTCATGGGCTTTCCTTTGTATGTGATTTGTTTCTTTTGTCTAACTGCTTATAGGACTTTGTTTTTCTGTTTGGTTTCTGGCATCTTGACTATTACATGTTGAATGAATTTTAAAGTAGGTTTAAAAATCATAGAATGATTTTGTAAAAAGAAAATTTTTTTGGTTAAAAAATTACTGTACTTTAGTATGCTATTAGGTAAAATGACCTAGAAGGACTTAACCCAACACAATAGTAATTAAATTTTTGCTCTGGAGAGGGAAAGGGGAATGAACTTTCCTTTTACCATGTTTTAGCTTAGTCTTTGTTTTTAATTGAGTTTATTGATACATTCTATGCATACAGTACAGTTACATTCATCATTGGGATCTTGTACCTTTACATGACGGATCTGGGTTCTCACTTTTTCCCTATTCCCCTGCCCTCCCTTCACCCTCTCCATCCTCCCCTATTTGCAAAGACTTTGTTTCCATTTTTTTCCTTTTCTCCTATTTTTTCTTGTGCCTTATTTCCTTTCCCCTACCCTTCCCACTTGACCTATTTCTTGCCCTTTATAGAAAGATGGTTGAGCCTTGGGATAATTAGTCTGTGGGTACATAAACAACTGTGGTGCAAAAGATTAAATTTATTATATCTAAGGACTGCTATTAAGAGCCTTATGACCAGGGCCAGGGATTTAGTACAGAGGTTCCACCACCTGCCTTGCAAGCATAAGGACCTGAGTTTGATCCCTGGTACAAAAACAAAAAAGATCCTTATGACGAGACCCCAGTGGGCAGACCCCAGTGAGATGAAACACTGCCCTCCCACATGATTATGTCTGGGGCAGTAGACTAGAACTTACTGTCTTGTGCAACTCAAAATACTACCTGCTATATATAATTCTGAAAAGCTATTGAAATCCTGCAGAAGAGATCTTTTCAAAATCCATTTTAAATATCATCCCTAATCCGACTCATTATTAAAAATTTGCTTTAAAATAATAGAGTCTCCCTCTCAGAATTACTTCATAGAGCCCTGTATGCCCGACCCAAAGCCAGGCTCTTCATATAAATTACCAGATTTAATGCTTACAAAACGTGTTGTATAGACTTGTGAACTGAGGCTCACACAGAGATTAAAACACTTGAGTGAGGTAACACAGTCAGTGAAAGAACATTTGAACCCAATTGTGAATGGCTCAAAACAAAACTTACTTATAAGCATTCTGAGATAAAAGCAAAAGAGCATATTCAAGTCTTGTTTGAAAACCAAACTGTCCAATGTGAGGACTTCTAGCCAGGAATCGAGGCAAAATAACAGCACTCTTGTCTTCCCAGTGGGTACATTGAAAACTCATCTACATGCGTCTATTCATCAGTGAATTCACAGACACTAAGACTCATGCGTCTCTACTTCCAAAACAGAATCAATTCTGAAACGAGTCGATTCCACATACAATCCTTGGCAGGCCCAGAATTTTAAAGCTGACATCTGCAAGCCTGCAGAGACAAGAGTTTCGCTTTCACGGGGCACCTGTGGCTTATGCTGCCCTCTCTGGGTCATGAATGGTATAGTCCCGGAAATCCAAAGAAATTAAAACGTGCTGGGTACAATACACAAAGTCACCTTGAGAAAAGTAGTCGTGAAGTGCTGCAAACATGTACTGATAAGAATTTTTAAGTTAAAAAAGCAAAGGAGCAAAATAATTGCTATCTGAATATTTTAGAGTTGGGAAGGACTCTAAAAAGGCTTCTCCCAATTACTCTTTCGTCAAGAGAGATGCTGGGATCTAGAAAGTGTGTTTGCTCCAGGTTTCACAGCAGTGAGCAACCAAGGAAGTGACTCAGCCTGGATTTGCTGGCTTCCACTCAGAGCTCAATTGGCCAACCTTGCCTAGCAGTGCTAAGAAATTTCCAAACTCCTTGTGAAACTGAAGACAGATTTACTGAATTCACACACTTTCGGTACATTCTGGGGTCTTCTTCATGTCTTAGTACACGGTGTGAGCAAACAGAGCACAGCTTGCTGAATAAAACCTCAGGGAGAATATTCATGAGAAGTTCCTTAGCTCCCAGGGCAAACTTGGGTGAGAGTAGACCACCGGAGGTTTGATGTACAAAGAGCTGAAAGACTACTGTTAGGAAGCAGTAGCAAACTTGTTCAGTGTGATTCTAGAAAGCAAAGCTAGGATTGGAAATGAAAATTCCGGAAATCAATTTGTATCCGAGCAAAGAAATACATTAAAGGAATAACTTATAGAGGTGAATATTGCCATGGAGAGTGAGATTTTGATCACCTAGTATTAATTTGTTCTCCTTTTCATTCAGACTTACTCCTATACCTATCTTCTATTCTTTCTTTATTCCTTGTTCCCTGGAAGCTGACTTATCCCCATCCAGTGACGGTATTTGAATTGAGCTGGCTACAGAGCATAACCCCCTGCACCCTGCAATGGTGAACAGTACAGGGGTGGGCATCAGGCCCATGGTAGGCAAACCAGAGCCAGGAAGACACAATCCTGAGGCTTTTGTTTGAGTTATACAGGAAAGCAGATCTTTTTCTGTTGCCTTTAAAAGATGGAAGGGGAGGTTGTCGGGAGCAATTCTACATAGTTTTTGGGAAAAATCATGACTAGGGCCTAGTTTTCCTGTCTACAGGCCAGCTACGGTAAGACTTGAATAGGCTAAAGTGACTCCATGCTAATAGGCCAGACTGTGCTTCTTCATATGCTAATTGCTACCTTGGTTAACAGCCCGCCCAGGGGCAAATGGTTTGACAAAAGGTGACCATAGAACATTTCCTGCATAAGATAAGCAATGTGTTTGCAGTCTTGTTCTGTGAATTCCCTGACTCTTTGTTTAGAAAAACCTTATAAAAAGTACCTCAGCCCCTGAGCAGTTGCCTCTCTGAGACACCTGGTTCTGGGAGTGCCAACTCTTTGTTGAAAAACCTTATAAAAAGTACCTCAGCCCCTGAGCAGTTGCCTCTCTGAGACACCTGGCTCCGGGAGTGCCGTCTGGCCAGACTAATAAAGGTCTTTTACCATCTAGCCTGGTGTGTTCCTTCCTGGGTTTTTCGGATCTCTTTCATGTTCCCGGAGCCTCGCTGGGTGTTAGGGCCCAGCATCGTGGAGGCCTTTCGGCTGTTCACGCTCCGTGAAGTGGAAGTGAGACTTCAGGTCTTACACTACGGGCACGTCGACTCCGGGAGTGCCGTCTGGCCAGACTAATAAAGGTCTTTTACCATCTAGCCTGGTGTGTTCCTTCCTGGGTTTTTCGGATCTCTTTCATGTTCCCGGAGCCTCGCTGGGTGTTAGGGCCCAGCATCGTGGAGGCCTTTCGGCTGTTCACGCTCCGTGAAGTGGAAGTGAGACTTCAGGTCTTACACTACGGGCACGTCGAGACGTAGCTATGTCTTCCCCTCCAGTCACAGCTGAGGCTTCAAGGGTCTGAGGTGCTGTGACGCTCCGCAGGGGGACCACACCAGCTGGGGACATCCTGGGAGGAACCAAATCTTCATCTGTGTAGTTCCTCATTGTTCAAGGATTTCTGCTGCCCCCTGAGTCGTCTGTCACATTAGTTTGTGCCAATGTCCGGAACTCTCTATCCCGAGACATTTGTTACATTTATTCCTCCCCGTGTACTAAATAAAGCTATGGCAAGCTCTGGGGCTTCCGTCTTTGCTGCCCACAGAAGCACTGATCAGGCCCAAAGCTCAGCTTCTTCTCAAAGTCTCAGTTTCCCTATCTTTCCTGTATACTAAGTTAATTTGCCTTGTGCTGTCATGGCTCACAGGAGACTAGGGACCACTGCAGAGGTTCTAGTAACGTCCCCTTTCCCTGTTGCCTACAGGAGGTAGCAGCTGCCTTTGTGTTCCATGTTTGGAGAGCCATTGTATAAGGAAGTGGCGCTCACACACAGGAATAAGTAGCAGACCATGGTGACAATGGTTGAGTCATGCTTATGGGGAGGCTGACATTCTGACTTCAGATGATGCATTTTTCATGATTTGAGGAAAAAATTTTTTTCCTTAAACCATTTTGACATGGATTTTTACCACCTGAAATGTAGAAGGGTTTTGACTTAAGAGGAATTAGTTCATTTTCCCCATTCCTAGTAGTACTCACACAGAAGAAAACAAGCGGCCTGCCGAACAGGCAGGGAGGGATACCTAGATTGTGTGAAAGGCTGGCTTTGAAGATGTCTAACTCTCAATTCTTGGTATCTTTTTTGTATTTTAGCTCTGTTCTTCCTAGATTTGATAGCTTCAGAGAAACTTTAAGAACTCTGGGTTGACCATAGTTGAAGTCAAAAGATATAGAAGTTAATGCATAGCTAGGCTTGGGATGTGTATTTAATAGAGAAATCCATAATGTTTAATCCTGGAATGAATGATTTATAGAGAGATGGATTATTCACTTTGCATTATATTAGGCTGTCTTATTTGGCAAAAGCAAGGCTTCCTGACAAGATCTGCATCACAGCCTTGGCTGATGAATGAGTTTCTCTGCCAGGATGAATTATTGATTAGACCTTTGTAACATCTGCCTGGAAGATGATGGAGAACTATTTAATTTTAAAGATGTTTGTATTCAGATGTGCATGCACAAAAGAAGTTTTGAGTACTGTACTTTAATGCTACATCATTTAGTCCTCCCATGATTTTATGGAAACTCAACCTGAGCTATATCACAGTATAAGGATATTTTTAGGCCAAAATAAATAATACTCTTCACTTGTGGACTTAAATATTTTCCCTGTTTTTGTTATGTATATTTTAGGCTCAGATATTTAACTTTTTTTTTTTGGTACCAGGGATTGAACTCAGGATGTTGCACTTGCAAGGCAGGTGGTGGTGGAACTACTGAGCTAAATCCCTGGCCCTCAGATATTTAACTTTTAAAAAAAGGAAAATTTATTTTCAAATTAACTGAAATACATACCCGGTACCTAATAATGAGGATGGCATGTATTTCTGTGATATTTTGTAAAATGTTTTCACCTCAGTTTCTTCATGTTAACTAGCTAACTAGTTAATGTGAATGCGTTAACTAGCATTTAGCTTGTACCAAGTTCTTTGGTACAAATGTCAATGTGAATAGCATTATTAAGGTCTACAAACAAGCTACTATTATTATCCCCATTTTATGAATGAAGAAACTGAAGTGTTAGAAAGGTGACTAGCTTTTACCAAGACGCACAGAGATAGAATTTAAACACATACCATTGCCTGCAGCCTAAGCCTTTAACACGTATTCTAAAGAAAGTTTAGAAATCCTATGGTTATTTTAAAATTTTGTATGGTCATCTGCATAAAAATTGGGAATCCTATCAGTAATTTATAAAGTCATTCCAGTATTGTCTCCATGTGTTAGAGGACGAATGTAAGACACAGATAAAATAATATGACAAGGTCACTTTGCTTTATATTGGGTTACATTTCTTGTCATCACCAAGTGACATTAAAATATTATTTCCAGATTAGTTAGCACTTTTACTGATGCAAGAAACCTTTCTTTTGAATTCTTTCACAAAATTTCATTTCTAAAGGAAATGATTTTTATATAATAGGGGCAGGTATAAAAATACACAGTATTTCATTGATTCTAAATCAGACTGTTAAATCTATAAATCGGTGTGCTGGGAAGGCTCTCTTCTCCTCCCCTCATGTTCAAGTTGTAGAGACATAAGTAGTGGCCAGAAAATGGAGGAAAGCCTCCTTTGCCACTAGTGGAGAAGTCTTCACTAGGAAGCCTGAGATGAGACAGCACATTTTCTGAAGAATAATGTCTTACTTTTGTGCCAAACTTGAGCCCAGGAAAATTCATCCAAGTGAAAGCCCCAGTAACTATGATGCAGACTCCTTGGTTTTTAGACAGCTGGTCTCCTCTTCAATATCAGATCACAGGGCCAGGGATTTACCTCAGTGGTTCCACCACCTGATTCACAAGTGCAAGGTTCTGAGTTTAATCCCTGCTACCAAAAAAAAAAAAAAAAAAAAAAAAAAAAAATCAGATTGCAACTGAAGCACACGTCAAAGGTCACCACCGTCATGTAGATCAGCTCCATCTCCTTCCCGTTCTTGAGGCATCTCTTCCTTCAGCAGCGTTCCCTTCTCTGCTCTCTCTGCCACTGCACCCCCCACCCCAAGCTGGCCAAGCAAAAGATCGTGGAACACAGAAGCTACGAACACTATCGGCCCGAGGACACCTTGTGCTCTCGACTTTGTAGCACAGTTTCCCAGAGAAATGGGAACAGAAAAGTTCCCCTTTGTGGCCTGGGAGATAGGGTGACACAAACAGAAGGAGTGAACATGAGCTCATGTCTCAATAAATCATCCTGCCACAGAGTTCCTTCTCTTTGGTTTCTTTGCAAAGAGCATAAACAAAACAGCCACGATTGAGCTCTGTGTCTTCCATGCCTGGAATACTGCTCTAAGTGTAGGTGCTGCTCCTCAAAATAGATGCGAATTCATGAGAAGATTTTTCAGTATCACAGGGACTTGTGATCCTTCATTAAGGACTGATGATCAGAAGGCTACTCTGAAGTAAGGCACTGTGGGGCTTTATCGAGTAGAAGCCAGTGCCAGTGAGCAGAAGTGTTCGGGAGGCGGACCTGTGATCCCAAAACAGAAACTCCTAGCGAGCAGGTGAATTGGCACGAGCTTGCATAAAAGTAGTTTGTTTTCCTGACAACAGGAATGTCAGAGACAGAAAGATAGCGTGTCGGGTATTGTAATTTGTATTTACACATAATTTGGGTATAAATAAAGATCAAGATAAAAGATAGACAGCAGGAAGTATGGAGATCTTTGGCAAATGGGGAGGGCACCAAGAGATGGAGGGAGAGGGGAGGGGCCAGGGGAGGAAAAAACTGAGATGCGGTATGGATATGTACCCATTCCCCCGGAAGACTGTGACCATTATGTACTACAAACATATACTAACAGAAAAAAATGAAGAAGAAAAAAATATAATTTGGGGTATTTGATCTTTTTCAGTGCGGGGGGAAAAAAAATCCAAGGCCTTGGCACTCGCTAGGCAAGCACTCAGTCACTGAGCGACTTCCCCAGCTGGGTTACTTGAGCTTTCAGGAGACTTTTACCCTGAAATGTTAAGAGTGATCACCGGGGCTAATAACAGGACCTTTCGTGCGTGCCGTGCCGTCAGAAGGAGGTACTGCCCCAGGGACAGCAGAGCCTCTGTGGAGTCCCACGTCGACGGGGGGGGGGGGCTTCCCTCTCTGAAGGGATGTTTTCCCAAAGCACCAGTATCACACCAAGGTTGGAGTAAAAGAAGTTTTGGACATTTTGCAAGGCTAGGCTGAAAAGGGAGAGATTCTCCTTTCCTGGTGATTTGTGTGTACGAGTTCCCTGGAGCAAGTGTTTCTTACTCCTGCTACCCAGCGTCAGCACTATTCGGATTGTATGTGCCTCTGAGTCACCTGTAGCCCCGGTGTCAGGTCCATGATTCAGCATTTCTAACAACTTTCTAGGTCCTGCTAGGGCACCAGTATGCTTTACTGGCATGGGGGTAGCTGTGATCAGAGCCTGGGCTCAGATCGTATCTTCCACACCTGCAATCACTCTTAGGCGTTGCGGTATTTATTTGTGCCTTGAAATGAGGGGCACCTGGTGGACTCTCGTGCCACAGGGGCTCCCAGATCCCCGTGGCCTCCTCACAGGAAGTGCTGCTCAGAGAGATTCCGCAGGTCAGAGTTTGCTGAGGGATTTTATTTGGGAGGATATCCCACGGAAAGTCCAGGTAAGGTAATTTGTAGTGGGCACCCTTGCAAATGATTCCTATTGCATTTAATTCCCAAATCTCCATGACTCTGAGGCTGAATGATTTGTGTGTGTGTGTGTGTGTGTGTGTGTGCACGCGTGCATGTGGCAGGAATCAAACTCAGGGCCTCACACTTGCCAGGAAGGTCCTGTGCCACCGAGGTATATTCCTGGCCCTGAAAGATTATTTGTTGAATGAAATTCGAGTAAATTCCAAGGTTGATGCTTTGGGGCTTCCTCGTTATTTTATAAAATCAAATTGAGTCCATCAAATCCTTACATTATGAATGCTTGTCTTCTTGACGCTGTCCACCCTCCGGAGAAAACTTATTTGGCACTTATGGGAGTTCGTTCTGAGAATTTCATTAGCATTGTGCAGTTCATAATTCATTATTTAACCTCTGTGCTTGGCAGGAAGTGCAACTTTAAACAGCCTTACTGGAATAAAATCACAGGGTTAATAATCTCTGCTCTTTTTGAGTAATTGGAAAAATGGTATCCTGGTAACAAGCCATTAGCAGAACACTGGATTTTATCATTTTCCATAGAACAGAAGAGCCTAAGTGACTGGAATAATTTCTTCCTTTCCCTTGACTCTTACAGGCCTGGGGCAGGCAAGCCTACGATCCCTGCATTCTGAAGTTGACCTCAGAATTTAAAAAGCAGTGTCTTTGCAGAGCTGTTTGCTACAAACACCAGCATGGAGGCCCCAGCATGAGAGACTCTGATCCACAGTGTTTTGCATCTTCATTTAACTGTGAGTACAGATTGTTATCTAAGTACACATATAGATCCGCCTTGTTGATTGTAAGTGTTGGGGAAGGCTCCGCGACTGGGAAAATTCTTCCTTTGTGAACTGATTGCGTATTAGTGAGTGTTTAGGACATTTCTCAGTGTCTTTCAGTTTTAAGAATAGAGTGACGGGGTGGAAAGAAAGCTCGACGTTCCCACATGGTGGATATGCGGTGCAGTACTCTGGTGTCTTGAATTTTCTAGAAATCTTTATTAAGAAGGAGATAGGTCTCCCGAACTGGGGCCCATGAAGGTGAAGGAGAACTAAGATCACTGCTCGGTAGGGGAATCAAGAAGCAGTGGTCAAATGTGACAAAGGAGGGCTGGCCTATCTCTGGGGTCAGGTAGGGGCCACCCCTCCTCAGCAGTGGCGTTCGTGAGCTCACAGTCACGGGTTAGTGGGTCCAGACTAGCGCCTGGCCGGGCACTGTTGCTGAGGGACCCAGTGTAAAGGAAAAGAAGGTGCTAACAGAAAAGGGCTGAGGCTTATGTGAAGCCCCTTGTAGGCCTGGAAGACTGGGGATGCTTCAAAGAACCGCTGGTCCTTTCTTGGTTTTTGTTTTTGGAGCATTTGGCCATGTGGATGAATTTGCTGTTTTGGTATCTTATATACCCATGGACCTTTGATTTACAAACCTGATCATTGCTGAGGGCTACTTGTAATTCAAAGTGGTTGTAAGTCAGTACAGCTGAGATCTGGATGTTGATCTGGGTGCACGCTATGAATTACGAGGCAGATGAATCTTCCATTATCCTAATTAGCCCGAGTTGTTTGTAAGTCAGGCCGGTAACTTGAGGGTCTACTGGAGTCTCAGCCTGGCAGGAATTTGATGAAATTTCCCTGGTTCTGCAGCTGCCCTGTAGCCATTTCCGCCCTCCTGCCCCGGTGGCTCTTGGAAGCCTGTATGTTTCACCCAAGAATCTTGTGGTCTTGCCTGTGTTTGCAGGCTTCCTTGTGTCCTTCCCTCTCATCCTTGCTGACTTGTCTGCTTCAGGACCTGCTTATCACCTCGCTGTACTTTCGCCTGTAACACTTCTACCTGTAGACTGATCGAGGACCAATCTTCCAGGAACTTAACTTTTCTTTTTTTTCCTTAAGTTTATTGGTACATTCAAAGCAAACAATGCAGTTACATTTATCAGTGGGATCTTGTACCTTAACATGGTATGTGTTGGTTCTTGTTTTTTCCCCATACCGCTGTCCTCCCTTCACCCGCTTCACCCCTCCCTCTTTACAAGGACTGTTTCCATTTTTTCATATTTTTTTCTTTTCCCTTATTTCCTTTTCCCTCCCCTTCCCACTTCCCCTTTAGCCATTTTTACACTCCCAATTATGCCATTTGAACCTTATTTACCCTTTTAATTTTTCACACTAGAGAAATTATTTGCTATTACTCCAGCGTGTCCTGTTTATTTCACTTGAGTATAGCCTGGATGTGCGTCCATTTAGCTATAAATGTTTCTAGTTTCTCATTCTTTATGGCTGAGTAGTATTTCATTTTATAGAAAAACCACATCTTCTTTATCCAGTCTCCAGTTGATGAGCAATTGGGCTGTTTCCAGGTTTTAGCTATTACAAACTGTGCTGCTATAAACATGGATGCATATGTATCACTGTGGTATGATTCTTTTAATTCTTTTGGATAGATACCCAGTAGAGGGATGGCTGGGTCATATGGAACCTCTAGTCCCAGCTCTTTGAGGTATCTCCATATTGATTTCCACAGTGGTTGCACCAGTCTGCACTCCTACCAACAATGGAGAAGGATTCCTTTCTCCCCACAGTCCTGCCAGCATTTGTTATTGCTTGATTTTTTGATAGCAGCCGTTCTTTCTGGGGTGAGATGGAATCTCAGTGTTGTTTTCATGTGCATCTCTGGAATGACCAGTGATTTGGAACATTTTTTTCATAATATTTATTTGCTGCTTTTACTTCTTTGGGAAATGTCTGTTCATTTCTGGTGTCCATTTTTGAGTTGGGTCTTTGCATTTGGGGAGGTCTGATTTTTTTTTGAGTTCTTTATATATCCTAGATTGTAGTCCTTTGAGTAAATATTTTTTTCCACATTGTAGATTGTCTCTTAGCTTTGTTCGTGGTTTCTGTTTTACTGCAAAAACTTTTTAATACAATGAGATCCCAGTTGTTTATTCTTTGTGCAAGTTCTTGTGCTGCTGAGGATTTATTCTTAAAGTCTTCTATACCAGTGTCTTCATTAATATTTAGATCTTTAATCCACTTGGATTTTAGTTTAGTGCATGGTGAAAGATAAGGATCTAGTTTTAATCTCTGGCAAATTGAAAGCCAGTTTTTCCAACACCATTTATTAAAGAGGCTCTCTTTCTTCCAGTGAGGATGGTTGGTTCTTTTGTCAAAGATGAGGTAGCTGAGCATGTCTTGTGTTCTTTCTGCATCTCCTAATCTGTTCCACTGATCCTCAGGTCTGTTTCTTTGATAGTACCATGCTGTTTTTATCACAGTGGCTTTGTAGTGTAGTTTCAAGTTGGGCATTGTGATATCCCCTGCCATGTCTCTGTTGTCTGGAGTGATTTTTGCTATTCTGAGTTGCTTCTGGTTCCAAATGGATTTTTGGATTCTTTTCTTAAGTTCAACTTCTAGGAACTTTATAAACCTCAGCCCCAGGCAAGCAAGGCCTCCTATACTCCAAAATCTCAAATGGCTCCTTCAGGCCTAGGGGACACTGCCACTGTTTTCAGCTGGGCATTTAATGGGCTCTCTGAGCTGCCTTAACCCAATCCATCCATCCTTTCCCAGAGCTTACAGTTTCCAGAAGTGGCCTCTCTCTGTCAGCATGATCCCCACAGAGGCTCAAATCCAGATTCTTTTCACTGCCCTTCACGTTTATTTCCATGCTCTTCATCCTTAATACAAAACAAGCAGTTCCTAAAACAAGTGCTATATCCTGCCTAAACCACGTTCAAGTAAACTACACATGTACCAAGGGAGCATTCACAAAAACCTCAGCGAGAGAGCTAATCATCCTCAGAGGGGAAATAATTGAGTCAAAGATCAGTCTTAATGATTTTTCTCGGATGCAGTTATTTGATTTGCTGCCAAGATTTTTGCTGTTATTTTTTTTTAACCACCAGGAAGTTTACTTTGCCACTGTGCTTCATAAGTAGGAGTTTAAGGTAGATTGGAAGGTAGGAAAAGGAAGTTCATGTGCTGCCAACCATAATACCAGACTTACAACTCCATCACTTCTGAACATTTATTTTTGGGTTTTCCATTTTCCTTTCAGGATGACAGATATTTATATACAAAGTAATTTCAAATAGCTATGACTAATTTTAAGTCATGCCAGATAATTGCATTTTTAGGGTCTCCCTCCATGAATGATGGTTTTCACGTTTGTTTTTGTTCACAATAAATTTCGATATGCTATTTCCTCATTTGCAGCAAATATTTTCTGAGGAATGGAGCTGGGTAAATACTTGCAGTAGCTCTCAGCTTTATAAAAGAAAGGGAAAAGGAGAGGGCATGGCCCTGTGCTTAGGTACTGGCCTTTCTAGAGGAGGCAGGTGAATTTCTCTGGTTCCCCTGGGAGAGTCGCAAAAGTAGAAAGTCTACTGGAAGTGCAAACATGGCCTTCTTTTGGTAGGATAAGCAAAGGATGACTTTTAGATTTGTTTGAAGTATCCCATCAGCAGAAGAAACATTTTTAAAAAATGTTTTTCGGACATGAAACCAGCACTGGCTATTTGGATAAATTAATTGGAAATTAACTCCCAAAGAGTTCCCAATAAGGCTGCTACGAATTTTAAAACAGCACATATTCTGTTCTTTTTTTCTTTGAGGTGTGCATATATTTTTATTTTTTCAGTTTCCTCTGATTGTTATTAGCTATAAATGGGCATCTCTAGAAAATTATATTTATTGCTTTAAATGCTTTTGGTTAAGTAGTATTCAAATTTAGGATGTTAGTTTTGCTCTTTTTACCTTTTTATTTTCAACTTTTGAATCAGTTTGGCCTGTTTTCAATATTTGTATGCAGAAAAAAGTCTCTGGAGTGCAAAGGAGTCTTGCTATTAAAATGCATCACCAGGCCAGCTGGTCTTTTGAAAGGCTGAAAGAGTGACTAGGCACGGCTCGATCATTGATCACATGGGCTTGTCTGAGACACATCTTGGAGAATGCAAATGCATTCAGGGAGCTTCCTGAACTGCTCTGAAGGCACCATGAGATCGCGCAGTCCTGAAGGCTCTGTCCTTTCTCCTCTTTGTTAGATATTGATGGATTAGGTGTGTGTAAGGTGACACGGCGTGAGAGCCAGATTCGGAGTAGGTGACTTCTGTGTCCTTGTTGCCTGTGACTTTGGCAAAGCCGGAGAGTGCGGCACCAATACTAACTCAAAGATAGCATCCTTTGTGTGTCTGTCTACCACACCTCCCCCAGCATCTAGCAACAGGATGTAATATGAAGAGCTGTAATTAGGTGTAAGATGAACAGATTTAGCCACAATACTGTATTATTATTAAAAACCTAGTTAGTATAGTCTTCCAGTAGGAGCCACTCCCGAGAAGACACCGACATCGACTGAACCAAGCTCCAAATGTCAGTGCTAGGATTTTATAAGCAAAGGAGCTCCTTGAGTTGCTGAATGCTTTTGATACCTGCTTTCAGAGTACTCTCCCACCACCTCCCCTCTGCTCCTGGAGAACCGATGGGTAAGAATGCAGCTTTTGGATTCATTAGGCCTTGTTTTGTCCACTAAAAAGCACAGGTGTGATGAGCTACCTATGGGAATGCAGAGCCCTATGAATATGAAAAAGTTGCACACTACAGTATGAAACTATTAAATTCAAATTGGCCTTACTGTTAATAACTTGGTCCTCATTTTAGAACGGCACTGGACTATAGAATTGAAATCCACATGTAATCAGAGATGAAGTAAGGTTGTGTAAAGATCACTAGGATTAAATGTCAAAATGTGGGGCGTCAGATCCAAGCTTCAGTTGCATTCTGCTTGTGTGACCTTGGAGAAGTGATGTCACTTTGCATCTCTGGACCTCCTTTAACCCGTTTGTAAGAGGAGTTTGATTAGGAGGTAGTATTCCCCGCCCCCCAGTGGTTATCAGGATTATTTTTCCTAATTATCATGGTGATAGACTGTGCTACAGGCATTTAGTGGAACCATGAGTGTCTTGCAATGCAGTGGATATTGAAACCCAAAGGAGATTTGTCTGAAATGGTAACGGTGCCCTAGCTGAGAAGCAGTGTGATGGCTTTGGCCTCTATGGGAGTTGTGACGGGCCCTGAATGACAGAGCTCATGAAAAATGAGAATAAGGGTAGGAAGCAAGAAAGGACTGCCAGAGAATTTTCTCAGCTGTTGTTTCCCTTTAGAAAGCAACTAGCTGTTGCTTTTAGAACAAAGAAGAAAATAACACATTTGCCAACCGCTTTGAAATTCCTCACAGGTAGTGCTGGCCAATTACACATGTGTCAATCTTCATTGTATTCTTGCTACGTTTTTCAAGAAGCACTTTCCTGGGGACACACATGACCAAGGTCAAAAATGAAGAGTGTTCCTCCCCTGAGCCCACCCCTGTCCGTTAAGCAGAGGCTGCTCAAGCGTAGGGAGGGAGAAGTACAGTGTAAATAGCACACTCCCGCTTCTGCCTGTGACCTAGGGATTAACTTCGCCAGAACAAAATCAAATAGTGCTCTGTGAAAACGGTCACCTTGGCCCCAGAGTGATGGGCTCAAAAATGTTCATTTCGTGGAAGAATCGATGACAAACTAAGAGCAAGGACCAGAGAGCAGGAAATGCTGCTCAGGAAGGTCAGGTTCCTCATTTTACAGGTGGGGAAGTCAAGGAGCTACTTGAAGATGGCACAGCAAGTGAGTGGCCCGGCCTCGCACAGCTGTCAGAGGGTTGGGGGTCTCGGCTTTGCAGGAGACGCTTCCCAGGTTTCTTCCACCATTTACAGATGCAGCCCTAAGGTCCAAGACATACCGTGGAAGTTCTGTGTATCACTGCCCAGTGTGCCTGTGGTGTGCATTTCCCCGGTACAGAGGAGAGTAAATCCCATTGACTCTTACTTGGAATAGATCCCTAAGAATATAACAAAAGCCAAATTAACAAGGGAGACCCTCAGGGAGTGAGTAGTTCTCAAAAGGGGTGGCTTGGAATTCGACTTTCTGTGGCATCCTTAACAAAGAATAGCAGTGGCACCTTGGTTCATGGACTTAATTCTTTCCTCAGTTCTGGTCGAAAATTGAATTGGATAAGAACTGAAGCAAATTCAACGATCAGCTTCAATGTTGACCTTATGGGGAAATTTCACTCTGTTCTCTTCCAGTTTGGTTTGTGACCAGAATTGTGGTAAGAGTTAGGTTCACAAACCGAAGCACCACTGCACATTTTAAGAAAAGTGACAAGACAAAGGAAAAGTACTTTGAATCTCATTAGGGGAAGGTGATTACAGGACAGAGAAGGGCTGGTTAGTGGACAATGTGGCTTTCTCAGGAGTCATCTCCAAGCAGAGAAGGTCCTGGGTGGTGTCCTGTGGTTAGTGTTTGTTTTCACAGTTGGAAGGAAAGGAGCAGGGTGCCTTTTGTCTCTGTGAAACTCTGTCCTATTTTTAGGCAAATAGCAGGCAGAGTGTTTACCTGAATCTGCTGTTTTTTGTCTTGGGCTCAACAATCTTTCACATTTTGGGGTGGCGTAACGTTACATGGTTTCCCATATTGTCACCATGCTTAAGAGTGCGGAGATCTCACATGGCCCAGTTGGGTCTGCTTTTGGCAGAGATGGTGGTCCCACTGGTGAAGGCTGGAATGTTGGGCAGGATTCCTTTATGTTTAAGAAACTGAGTCAGCCAGAACAGCAGGATCTGTTGGCATCTGTAATGAGGAAAGACAGAGGTCGTATGTAAGATGGGTTATCAGAAAACCCCTCCTCTACGCCTGGGAAGATTCTATTCTTCTCTCGTCCCTGAATGACACCTCTTACAAAAACTCTCCTCTCACTGGGCAGCCTTGAGGGCTACCTCAGAGATTGGGGATGGTATTGGGAAGATTATGTTGTGGAATAAGACAGTTTGGTTCATTTTGGCTCACGGTTTGCAGAAGTTTCAGTCCATGGTTGGCTGGCTCCAAAGGCTAGATGGCCCTGTAAAGGGGCATGGGAGAGGAGAGCCTCTCGTGGAGTGGTGGCAGGGATGCAGCGCTCAAGGGAGCAGCCGGGGAGGAAGACAAATCATTTTAGCAGCCCACCTCTGCCAAGCAGACCCATGTCCCCACAGCAAGACAGCTGCACTTAGGGCCACAATCTGGTATCTCCTACCACACAGGAGATATTGACAGCTGGATTTCAAAACTCTAGAACTTGGTAAAACCTCCAGAAAACTTTACAGAAAGTGTTAGAGTTCACACGAGCCTAAGGGTTTATTTAGAAGGGAATGGTTGAGACATTGGGAAAGCAGAATTTTGGATGTGTGAGGGAATGGATCTTACAGGACTGAGAGTTCTGGAGTGGAGATCGGTCTTAGGTAGCATTTACAGGCAGAGATTATAGGAACCTGGCTTGACTCCCAAGAACACTGTAAGTGGTCAATAATTTTTGTGTGATAAATGCTGATTAGCCACTGTTGGACAGTACCATAGCTACTGTTACAGCTTTTTCCACTTGGGAGTTTGTACCTTCATTGAAAAAGACTACATAATGTTTTTGGTTTTACCAGATGATCCCCGTTACAACTTCAGACATTCCTGATTTAAAATGAGGTTACATGCTGATTAACCCATCATTAATTGAAAAATTTATGTGATTTTTGATAATAATATACCTAATTCATGGAATATCCCCTTAGCGACCCCGTTCCCTGTGAGTACCAGTTCTTACACTTCTGACTGTGCAGTTTACTGGGAGCGGCCACTACTCAGCTGTACAAGTTTCAGACCACATAGTACGAGCCTAGGAAAAACTCTAAAATTCACAGTTTAAGTGTGGTTTCTCCTGAATGCGTATCACTTCACCCCACTGTGAAGGTGAAACACCGTCAGCTGAATCATTGTAAACTCAGGGCCTTCAGCATAAACTCTATGGCTGTGTGTGAGAGTAGCCACAGCATATAAACAAGAGACTGCAACAAACTTTTTATTTACACAGTTGGGCAGCGCTCCATGTCTGGTTTGCAGGCTGTAGTGGCAGAGCCTCATTCTCAGTGCATATCCTTGATTCTACTCTGACCTCCTCCCCAGCGAATCCCACATAGAAGAGCCGCAGGGATCTTTTTCACACTTCATTTGGAATGGGTCCTCCCCTTGCAGGAAGATGGTTTACTGGCTGCCGTCTTCCTTTTGGATAAAATGGCACTTCCATTTTGTATGTCCAAGGCCCTGCCTCGTCTGGCCCCTGACTGTTTCTTGGACCTCCTCTGGAGCCCCTTTCCTCAGTGACGTGTGATGGTTCTTAGCCAAATACAACTTCATTAGAAGGATCCACAGTCACCTCCTGGAATAGGCCGTGCCTCCTCATCATTCTTTTCTATCTGTACAATTTGTTTTTGTTTCCCTGGCCCCAGAGCATTTATTATAATGTGTTACCATTCATTTGCTTTTTGTCTTTTCATTAGATTAGAAAGTCACCGAGGGCAGGGATTACTGTATATCTGCTTGGATCACTTGTCTACCCTCACAGCCGGCAAAAATGTCAGGCATACGAGGGACCTCTAAAAGTGAAGTATCGAACAAATATGGAAGTTAAGAGTTTTGCTCATTGCCTTAATCTTGCCCAACTTCAAATAAAAAAGCTGTTTACGTGACTGAAATCAGGGCACATTCAGAGTGTCCAGGCCTCTTAAGTCCATGCCAGCTGGTCATCTCTCTGAGAAATTAGAGTTTTCAAAATTATGATATATTTCAAGTGTACAGAAAAAGATACCTGTGTGCCTATCGTCCAGATGATATTCCCATGTTTATTTTAGATTCTTGCTTCATCACAGACATTTTAAGTAATCTAAATATTGAAAACATTTATACATTTAAAAAAATATGAAAAGCAATTTATTTTCTTCTCGGGCTTTTTTTTTTTCCCAGAGGAGAAATTGTTTCTGAAAGAAATCCTGGATGAGAAAGTACTGCGTGTTCTTTAGCAGTTTCCCAGGTGATGCATATTTTCTCTCATTCTTGGAATAATAATTAATTACTTATCTTCCTGCTCCTTTCTCAGAAAAGAAAATGCAGCCAGATCATAACATGGCATGGTTACCTCAATTTGGACAATTTTTATTTTTTATTGTAAGGAACAGGCTGGTTGCCTAAACCCGAAGCTGTGGAGATGGACTCCAACTCAAACATAAAATTTAACAGAGTTCTTTTTATAGGCAAGGTAGAAAAAAAAATAGTTGTTTTTCATGGTGTCATGAAACCAAACAGTGCTTCTCTGGGAGATAAACTATTCCCTTCTTTCATATGAAAAATGGCAACAGCCCTTTGCATCTGTCCTGTGTTTGCTCAGCGCTTTCTCCAGCCTCCGCTAGCTCTGCCTTTCTCCCCACCTGGCTCCTCCCCCTTTTCTCTCTCTGATCCTGGGCTCTTGGGGAACAGGTCTGGAGCAGATCTATAGATTGGTCCCCACTGCTTCATGAGCCTTGGGTGCCCGAAAGAGAAAAAGACTGATGTCCACACGAGGGCCACCATGAAGTCCCCAGTGTAACCAGAGGAGGTGGTTTTCAGATAGGAAATCCTTAAAACTCACAGAGCCTGCCTGAGCCACGGGAGGTCAGTATTTAATATTCTCCTCCTCCTAACAGGAGTCAGCGTGAACTGCACAGCAGCTGTGACTCACCCGGCTCGGGAGCTGCTGTCAGAGATTTGATAAGCCCTGGGCTGTCAGTCTTATTGTTGCTGTCTGTGACTGGGGCATCCTGGATAAATCCTGTACGGCGTGCTGGGAGCAAACCCTTCCACCAGAGGAAATCTTACTGAGGACCCTGTGTAACACAGTAACAAGGGGCTAGGGTTTGGTCTCACTACCAATCACTTAACCTCTTTGTGCTTTAGTGTCCTTGCCTGGATGGCAGGAATATTTAATAGCAGCCCTTCAGTTATTCTGAGAACAAAGTGAGAAAACAGACGCATGTGCTTAGTACAGATTTAACATTACTGAAAGCCCTCCATAAATACTGGTTGTAACTTGAAACCCCTGGAGGTAAAGCTACTCAGTTTGGTGCACTATCTGTGTTTATCTTAGTCCCCCAAACCCAAACTACTTGTGTCCCTCAAACATTTTCACTCCCGGGACTTGGTAAACATTATGAGGAAATGCTAGACTTGTTATTTTCCACTGAAGTTTTCAGATCCCTTGCTCTACCAGGGACTCGCAGGCCTGTCTTTCCAGAGTATATTAGAAGATGAAGTTAATGCAGCTGCTGTGTCTCACTTCTCAGGGGCTGCCTCCTCCCCAGGTGGAATGGAGTACACGGGCCAGCAATCCTGCTCCACCCGTGGCTGCCCAGGTCCTAAAGAGACCGCTCTAGGGACGTCTTGTCTTCTGGAGCACCCCCTCTGCATCCCCAAGGTTTGCAGAAAGGTGGGGACTTGTGTCTGGGCTCTCTTGTGCTGGCAGACCCCATACTGCAGAGAGCCACGTACTCTGGCTAACTTCACTAATTTATCATTGTAATGACATCACATGCCCCAGATTTTCTCTCCGGAGTCCTTGGAGACTGTTTGAAAACCCCATCCACGGCCCCCCCACCCCGCCAGCCACCTTCTTTTTCTCTTTACTCTTCATGTGAGTCCAACCCTCTTTGCTGCATATCCTGTGGCAAGTGGATGACCTTGCCTAACTTCTTGATTCTCTTTCCTGGTTCACTGTCTGCTTTGGAGAATCTGACTTCAATCACAGGTACCCTCGGAGGGGTTGTATCTGTCACACCCACACCCCAGCATGGGGATGTGTCATCTCTGTCCAAATGGCCAGGCTCATTTCTTTGCCATCCTGGTATGCCTGTCTGCATTGTCTGACCTTAAGCCACCTTGGGCTGCTGACATCACTGATGTCCTCTTTAGGGAAGCCATGTTGTCTACTGGAGTAGGTACAGTGAGGATGCCGGAACTTTCACGTTTCCTGGGAAATTCCAAGTTATGTTGACAGATTAAGTTGTTTTCAAAGAAGCAGCCTAAATCCCCCACTCCAATAGACTGTTGATGGTAGACAGGGGCCCTGAGAATTCTGTGGTTTCTCAGCCCCTGTATAGTCTGTGGAAAAGAAAATATCTAGACAGATATTCTCAACCCTTCTTGGTACATGAATCTGTATGGCAATGGTCTTTTTCCCTGACCTGATAAAGGGTAAAGAAGCAGGTCTGTGTCAAAGAATGAGGCATTTGTCTAAAGATGAGGATGAAGTTGCAGCTTGACCACCTATTCGTGGGTGACTGTATCGAGGCTCTTAGTCTCTAGGCCATTGTGTCACAGAGTGGCAAGTACTGAGACTTCAAAGAGGATCGAGCAGATGTTGTACTTAGCTCAGTACCTGATATTTAGGAAGCAGTCAACAAATGAGCTTCTCAGTGGGTACTGTGTGCATTTAAAGAGAATCAGGTATGATCTTTAAATAGGATATCTGAGTTTAAGTAGGCTATCTGAATGGAATGCATTTATTTTTCATTTTAAGAAAATGCCCAAATGTGTCAAGAATGACATTAAAGTCTTTCCCACCTCTGTTAATACATGATTCTCTCTTGAGGACAACACCCAACCTCCGTTCTACCTACAATGATTGTGGAAGGCAGTTTATGCCAACTTTAACTTCTTTTCCAATATTTGATTTTAGCACAAGTGAGTTTGCTTTAGCAGTTGGGTGAGGCGGCCAATCTTTCTGAGAAAGAGACTTTAGGTATTTACTTTTTCTGCCTTTGCCATGACTGTGAGATAGTGGGATTGTGGCAGCCACCTTGTGCCCATGAAGAACTCCTGCCTAAGTAGCAAAGGCACTATACAGAGAATGGCAGCACAGAGGGATAAACCAGTTTCCTCGAGGATACTGTCAAGCCATAAAATTAATCCTGGAAATAGCTCTCCATTTTAGATTTCTTATTAAATTATTGTTTAAGACATTTGAGTCACAGCTTTCCCTTTGTTTGTAGCCAGGATCATCTACTTGGTATAATAATTACTAACATTTGCTCTGTCGAGCCTCGCACCAAACTACACATTGTATTAATTGCTATGGCTTCATAGACCTGGCTGCTGCTGAAGCAAGTCCCTTTTTTAGGGGATGCTATCATAATTTTTGGTTCTTTGCTCCTTTGTACAAATGTAAGCATCGCCTTGTGCTGTTATACACACACATACATGCCAAAACACAGCGACTCTTAAAAAGCAAAACCCCCCTCCAAAAAAAATGCAACTAGAACATGGGCAGCCTTGTCAGGATAATTTGGAGGAGAACAAATACCTTTATAATAAAGCATATAATGTTAATACTATATGTCTCTTTAGTCTTCAGCGATTCTAAATTTTAAAACATCTTAGCACTACATATTTTGTAGTTTTACAAATACTGTCTATAGCTGTTGCTATTATGAATTGGTTTCTCGGTTTTCTAGCAGTTGCCTATGTATAGAAATGGATATGATGTCTGTGGGTTCACTTATACCTCCAACCATTTTGAAACTCTGTTTTGATCATCTTACTTAATATTGATTTTATATATAAACAACATATCTCATGAGTTTTATTTTTTCCACCTAGATAAATTTTGTAAATGTACTGAAAGAAGGGGGAGGTTCTTAATGCGTTTTTGGAAAATTTGCAGTAAAGTTGTAAAATAAACAGTGCCAGATAAAGTAAATAGTACAGAGTATGCTTGCATATTGTTATATAAGAAAGGATTGGGCTTGGTGTTTTCCCTAGTTCCTGGGACATAAACTCTAAATGGTTTGTGCTAGCTTTTTGTCTCTGTGACAAAATACCTGTCATAAACAACTTAGAGAAGAAAAGTTTATTTGGATATATGGTTTCAAAGATTTCAGTCCATGGTCAGCTGGTTCCATTGCTGAGGACCTTAAGGGAGAAAGGGCATCAGGGCACCAGGCCATGGCACAGGAAAGCTACTTACCTCATGGAAGCCGGAAGTAGAGAGGGAAAAAGACAGAGGGTGTGGCCAGAGACAAGGTATAGTTACGAAGGTAGTTTGCCTCCCTTCAACAAGGCCCGGCCTCCTGTGTTTCTATCACCTTTCGATAAAGCAATCAGATCATCTCATCAGTGGATTATTCCACTCATGAAATCAGATCCCTCATGATCCCAGCAGCTTCCAAATGCTTTGTGTCTGGACACAGGAGGCTTTTGGGGGACCCTTTTTGTCCAAACAGTGTTGGAGTCTTCTGAGTGATGGACTGTCTTTGCTATTCACGGTGGGTCTCTTGGACTGTACCTGAGATTATGCAAAAGAGATAGCTCAGGGTGGGGACTTGCTATGCCGGTAAGACCTACATGTTATCAGACGGCTGAAACTTCAAGACAAGTAATGGCAGCCTGATCTTCAGGCTGGAGATTGAGTTCAATAAGTAGTCGATGGCTAATGTGTTCGCTGGATCTGTTATACGTGTGTAATGGAACCCCAGCAGGAACTCTGGGCACTAAGCTTAGGAGAGCCTTCCTGATTAGCGAAGGACATTAGTGTGCCAGGAGGCTGATCTGTCCTGAGGACATGGTAGACTGCCCTGCCCATCTCTTCATTCAGCCGGCCCTGCTTTGTATCATTTACAGTAAAAGCATAATTGTATGTCTAATCTTTTCCTAAGTTTTGTGAGTTGTTCTGGCAAAGGTATCAAACTGGAAGAAATAATAGGAACCTTTGGATTTATGGCCAGTTGGCCAGAAGTGTGGTTGGCCTGGGAACCCCAGAGTAAGTGGCTGGGCTTGGGAGTGATGGTGATCTGGCCAAAGACTATGCCCTAGGGGCCAGGCCTGTAGCTCAGTGGTGCCGCTGCCTCCCTCCCAAAGACTATGCCCTTAACCTATGAAATTTGACCTACCTTTGGGTGGTTAGTGTCAGAATTACACATAGTACCTCTTACACAGGTTCATCTATTGCTGACGTCTTGCCCTGTTTGCCGTGGCATTTGTAGACTTCTCTCTTGCTCCAGTTTTCTCTCTCTCTCTCTCTCTCCCTCTCTTCTTCCCTCCTTTTCTCGCCTTCCACAACACTTCAGTGGTAATTCTTATATAAACACAGTATAGTTATCCACATCAGTGAGTTTAACTTGGACCCACTTCATAATTCCTGTCCCACTGTTGTTACTTGACCCATTTTCTTGGATAGCAATTTCATCGCACCAGCACAGAATCCCACCTGAGGTCAGGCATTGGATTTAGTTTCATTGTTCTGTAGCCAGTTAGTCAGCAGTATTTTCACAGACTATCCTTACCTTGAATAACAGTGGTGATTTTGAAATCACAGCCTATGCTCATTTTTTTTTCCTAAAAACTTCAGAAAAGATTATTTTAGACTTACAGATCAGTTGTGAAGATGGTGCAGAGAATGCTCATATATCCTTTAGCTATACTTTGACATGTGTCAAAAATAAGGAATTCAGATGGGCCAGTGGGGCACCTGTATGATTCTAGCTACTCGAGAGGCTGAGGCATGGGGCTGTGAGTTTGAGGTCAGCCTGGGCAATTTAGCAAGACCCTGTCTCAAAATAAAATTGGAATAAAAAGGACCGGGGATATAGTTGAGGTTGGAGTGTCCCCAGGTTAAATCCTCAGTATTAGAAAAAGTGAAATAAGGGAAAAGGAAAAATGTGAAAAAATGAAAAAGAGGAAACAAAGTCTTTGTAAAAAGGGGAGGTGTGAAGGGGGTGAAGGGAGGGCAGGGGTATGGGGGAAAAAACAAGAGCCAAGACCTGTCATGTAAAGGTTCAAGAGCTCAATGATAAATGTAACTGTATTGTTTGCTTTAAATGTACCAATAAATTTAATGGGGAAAAACAAAAAGAAGAAAGGAACAGAAAAGAAAAAGGAGGAAGGAAGAAAAGAAATTGATATCCTTGTGATACTGCTAACCAAATTAGACTTTATTCAGATTCCCCATTTTCTACTATTTTTGTTCAAAGATCCAATCCAAGACCACACTGTACTGTACATGGGGCCCTTCTACTCTACACACATTCTTCAGAGAAGGGTTTTCTTTCTGGGTTTATGACTGTAGGTAGTGTACATGTTTTTGGCCAGAGAACTGGATACTTTGAAGGGTTTCACATCTGGAGACCCATGGTGTTCATCTTTCCTGAAGCTGATGTGATTTCTCCACTGTTTTATTTTTCTCTCTTGAAAATAATAAGTCAAAAGTATGCAAAGACCCTCCTCCTCATCAAATTTTTCTTATAGACTTAACATTCATTGCTGTTTTTTACCTTCTGTAATTCACTCATCAGCCCTTAGCATATGACTGTGGTTACCATAGTGTGATGTATTTGCTCACCCAGCTACTTTTTATAGAAAAGAACTCATGAATTTCTTTTCTTCCAATGGCTTATAATTCATTACTGTCTTCAGTGATTCCTTGCCCGAAGCTGGCTCCCATTTCCTTGGGCCGTGCCATCATTGTATTTTGAGTGCTCCTTTCTTTCTGGGCTGGTCTGTACTATTCCAGGCTCCTGTCGTCTCAGTCTGGCCCGAGTCCTGGAATCTTGGCATCATGCATTTCTCTGAGGAGCCCTGGCCTCTTAGAGTGGAGGATGCCCTGGAGGCCAAGGTCTGGTCTGGCGCCTACCGCTGGTGGGTGCCTTTGCATCTGTATCTTTTCAGTGAAAGAAGTAGACTTCTTTGCTTTTGCTGTGCTTGTCCAGCTAAAATTTCCAGAGCAATATGGATTCAAAGCAGTAATTAATCTTGTTTCTGACCTGGAAGGAAGTATCTCTGTCCTTATACTACAAAGCAAAATATTTGTTACAGGTTTTTGGTATTTTTTTTGTTTAGTTGAAAAGTTTCTATCCCTATTGTGCTTATTATTTTTATACATACATATTTTCATTAAGTTTTTTCTGTATATAGTTAATGTTTCCTCTGTTACTCTGTTAACCAGCCTTGCCTTTGTTCAGGCATGTTTGATTATGTGGTTAAAAATCACCTCAATAATATTTTATGTAGGAGTTTTACATCTTATGAGTTTGTTCTTACATCCTTTCATTTGGGAATTTTCTTTTCAGTTACACATTGTGAGTAATTTCTTTAGCTCTCTCTTCCAATACAAGTTTTTCATCAGGGATGTTTAATTTTTATTTGCCTCAGCCAGTGATAATAAAATAAAGTAAGTATATATTTATTATAATATACAACAACAAAATTGTATTTTATTGATGGTCTTCTCCATTTCATATCTTTAAAATCATTTTATATACTGTCATTTTAAGTTGTCCCTCTGACAATTCTAGTATCTTAAGACCTTGGGGCTGGGGTGGGAGAGGTCTTAACTCTATTATCGTTTTTTCCCCTGATGACTCTCAGCCATGGTGGTTCATTTCCTGTTATGTCTGGTGATCTTCTTTTAACTCAGAGATGGCTTCCTTAGACAGAGGTGTTTTGCTTGCAGCTGTGAATCAGAGTGCTACCAGTGTAGGACCACTTTAGTTCTTTTTAGGATCCTTGGGTTACTTGGTAGAACTCAGGTTTAGCCTTCACCCTGAGTTTGCTATTGACTTAAGGTTTTGTCATAAAAACACAACGTTGCTTAAGTGCTTATAGCCCTAGTTGAGGTTCGCTTGGGAGATTGGGAACTGTGAGTTCGGTAGTACATCTAAAAGTATGCCTTACACAGGATATGGTTGTTTTAAAAGAGTGGGCCTTTCATAATGCTGCTGGAATCAGAAATTTTTCACTACTTTTGATTCTGTGTTGATGACTTAAGCCCCGAATTCCACTAAGCGGCATCTGTCATACCTGTGATGGGATAAGGAGGGTCAGAATGATTGTAATAATCACTGTATTTGGAATGGGTGAGAAGTCACTGGTTTTGAGCAATTCTGACCATATTCTGAGGGCCTTCTGGCTTTAGTGCTGCATTTTATTTCCTTCATGAGGCTTCCCCTGTGCTCCCGGAAGTATGTGTGTTATAACTTGTTCTTCAGGGACTCTGCTTTTTGAGAAATTCTTCTGTTGGCATTATTCTTCTTAGACACAAGGATCGTTGACCTAGGAATTGTATTCTTTACTTGGAAAATGACTCAGTCTTCCCGATCAGTGATGTTTGGGTGACTTCAAGTCTTGAATGGTCAGTTACTTTTAGTCTGAGCTCTCGTTGATAAAATGTGACTACATACTTAGTGGTCTCCCCCAAATGATCAAGGTACCCTAAATGCATGTGCCGATTTCACAAAATGAACCTCACCATTCTGTAGGCCGTGCGCAAAACCCAATGACCAAAACCAAACCAAACCCTGGCATTCTCCTTGGCCGTGAGATTCCACCCGCTCCGCAAGCCGGTTGCCACTCTTGCCTTTTGGTGAGGTCTTCCAAGAGAACCTCACTATGCGTGTGAGGAAAGATGCCCGGAAGGTGGGGCCCTGGAGCCAGACGGGGTGTGTCACTGCCCCACACCTGCTACCACTGGCTCTGTTGTGCTAGAGAAATGAACTCCTTTCAGCTTTAATTTCTTTCTTTATCAAATGGGGATGATAAAAGCGCTTTCCTTCCTGGGGCCGGCCGGCCTGCCTGCCTGCCTGCCTGCCTGCCTGCCTTCCTGCCTTCCTTCCTTCCTCTAGTGAGCATTTATGGAGAAAATGCACACGTGAACACAGGAGCTGGTAAGTACCCTAAAATGACAGCTTTTGTTTTCAGGAAAAGTTTAGGTGGTCCTAGCAGATGAGAAACTCTCTCCTGGCCGCTCTTCAGCATGCGTACCAGTCTTTGTTCGTGCTCTGTGCCTGGCCTGTCGGCCCTGCCTGTCCCATTTTCGTGCAAGGTCCACTTGAGTCACCACCTTTGCCATCGAATTTTCCCTCCTCTGTCAGTCAGATTTTATCTTTTTCTGTTTCTGTAGTAGTTGTTTGCACAACAGTTCCCCACTTATCCATGAACATGTTTAAAAATCTCTAGTGGTTGCTGCAATGCAAGATATTACTATATCTATAATGTGTAGATATACATAGCTATGATAAAGTTTATAAATTAGGCGCAGTAAAAGATGAATGATAAAATAGAAGGATTATAACAATGCACTGTAACAAAAGCTGCGCACATGTGGTCTGTCTCACAAACTATCTTGCTGTACTCTCACCTTTTCACTTAAAAGAAGCACTTTTGCCTTCTCTTTCGGTCTATCTGCACTGACTGCAGTATCCTGCTTGAGGCCCTCATAATTAGGCTAACTTGAATGCAACCACTGTGATTCAGCAGGAGTTTGATAATCAACAGAGCTACTAAATGACTAATCAGTGGGCAGTGAGTGTATTGAGCATGGGTATGCTGGACAAAAGGATGCTTAGTGCCAGATAATGTGAAATTTCATCACACTGCAAAGTGGTGTGCAATTAAAAATTTAAGAGTTCTGTTTATAGAAATTTCCACTTGATATTTTCAACCACCAGTGGCTGCGGGTAACCGAGACTACAGACAACAAAATCACGGATAAGAGTGTACTGCGTTGTACTTCTGTTTATCACCTGTTCTTCTGTTTGGGTAGGTTGTATACTGTAGTTATATATTTTGGCCACAAGAGAGCAGGCCTGTCCTTAGTTTTCATTATTTCCTTTCTCACCTCAACACATAACAGAGTCTCTTGCTTTCAACTGAAAGCATAACACAGACTTCACAAAAGGACAGGTGGTGCATCTTTGGGGGATTATGTTCAATTGTTTTTTTCAGAAACTTGTCCAAACTGCTTAATGAAATGGCATTTACTTTTCTCACACAGAAGTCAGCAAGTGGGGCGGGTACAGATATTCAAGGATGTCTTAAAGAATATGAGCTCTTTTTGTGTTCCTGTTCCACATCCTTAGCAAGTGGCTGTCAATCTCAGTGTTCCGAGATGGTAGCTCCATCTTTATCACATCAGCCTTCAAGTAAAAAAAGCAGGTGAGTGCAAAGGGCAAAGTAGAAAAGTCTCTGGTATCTAGCCATATTGAAGGGGGTTCTCAGGAAGCATCCTCAATGACTTCTGCTTATCTCATTGGCTAGGAATGGGTCACGTGATTATCTTGCTGCTAGGGAGGATGGGAGATTGAATATGCAGTATGAATATTGTTACAGTGAACAAAATCAAAATTCTGTTAGAAAGGGAAAGTGGGAAATGCATACAGTATTGGGCAGGTAACAAGCTGGGGTGTTCATACGGTTTATTAATACTGTTCTGTTGTTGAAAGCAGCAAAACAGAATCTAGACAGTTTAATGTGAAGGACACGGAGGCAGCTTGCAGAATGGAAGAAATTTTGTGGCAGTCAATGTCAGGGGAATTGTGGGAACTTCAAGAGCAGGAATCCAGAAACATTCTAGGAAACAGCCCTTTATCGGACACAGTACCAAACAGGCACTGAGTCACTTTGCTGTAAACTTCAGATTCTTGAATTTGATTGGCCAAGCTGAGACTCCTTGCTTGCCCTGGCTCTGTGGGCTTCCTGGGCATGGATCAGGAAGCACAGAGGTGGCTTTTGGTCTCCATCCCAGAGTTTGTGCCTGAAGAAAGGTAAACACTTGAGGACAGGACAGCTATTATTACTGGCTTTCTCAAAGAATAACATAATGCAAAGTTTAGAATGCAGTTTTTCTAGGTTTTACGCCTGCAATTTTCAGAACTCATCTGAAAATTGTCATCTCTGTTCCATAAGTTCGCAGTATAGAATATTCATGTTCAGCTGTAAATAAATAGGTTTAATGCACAGTGCTATTAAAAAGGCTGGACGTTTATTTACTTTTTAAGTCCATTAGAATTTAATTAAAGAGAAATGCTGGATTTCATGTATGGCCAGATGTTAAAAATTCCAGTGATAGAGTTTATGCATAAATACTGACAAATTCTGCTCAACTTTTTGGATCATGTTTGGGAAGGCACAACCGCTAAAGAGTCCTCTGCTGTTCCACCCTTTTCTTCTCAAGGATTTAAAAATGAATATGTCTTTCTTTTATAAAATTCCATTGTTTCCTTTGTTATAGGCCTGTTCATCTTTACACACGGTTGTTGGACAAATCGCAGGCAGGAAAAGCCTTATTTGTTTTCTTGCTAGTTTTATCCTTTAGGCACCATCAGCTAGAGCAAGGTGATTAACAGTGATTTCAGCATCTGACAGATTTGTGTATGAGTCATGGTTTTGCTACTCATCGGCAGTATATGGGCTGATGAAACCAGGGGACTCTGGCCACTCTGAGCATGAGAGGTTACTTTCCAGGGTTCGACCTTGATAGTAGATTTGTCTTATGTGTGTGTGAGTAGGTACATGGAGCGTTTATAGTGCCTTTGTCCTGCTTTTATGTCTTACAGAAACCATTTTGTAGAAGACCATAGAAGTCAGGTGTCGTCTTTGAAGTAGCTGTGAATAGCGCAGCAGTACAACTGTGGCGTCTTTTTTTAAATCATGGGGTTTTCCCCCCCAGATTCTTACTATTGTGACTCACCCTGCAGCCTCAGGTTTTTCTCTTTATATACGTATAAAAATGTATCTATTGAGATAAATTGCTTGCAGTATAATTAACAGAGGGCTTGTAACATTCAGATTGCTACACATACAGCCAAATTGCCTATCAAAAAGGTGGTAACAGTTTTATATCTTCACTAAGCATGGTGTAGGAAGATCTGCATCCTACATCCTCATCAATGCCTCTGAACTATTTAGAATTTGTTATTATGACAACACGAGTTTCATTTGTTATATTGCTTTGCTTTAAAATGTGCGTAAAAGCTGTTTGCATTTCTTTTCTTGATAAGTGGCACCTGTAGAGCGGTAGATTGCCTTCCAAAATTGATTTGTCCAAACTTTTTATGAATTGAGTTCACTTTCTGTTATGTTTTCCTATTATATTTGTTTCTTTACTGCTTTATGGATGTGCAGTTTTTATGTAGTCATAGTAATTAATTTTTTCCTCTGAGGTTTTTAATTATGAATTTTACTTTATCTTTCCCTAGTCGTGTGTGTATGTGTGTGTTTATATATCAATGTTTTGTTGGATTTGTTTTGTTATTATTGAGTTTATTGGCACTTTTTAAGTATACAGTACAGTTACATTCATCATTGGGATCTTGTTGTTTTCTTGGATTTTTACAATTTTTATTTATTTTTATTTTTTACGTTTTGATCCGCTGGAATTTATTTGGATACATGTAGTGGTGAGTTCATCTTCATTTTTCCTCTATAATGTCTGGCCAGTTATCCTGACACTATTTGTTGAAGAATCCACATTTTTCACTGTTTTCAAATGCTGCCTTTGTAAGAAATGAGATGTGTGTGTGTGAGTGGGGAGAGACAGCGAGTGTATGTGTGTGTGGGTAGGGGTGGCTACCTTGGCTCTCAGTTCTACTCCATTGATGTGCCTGCCTTTTCTTGCAGAAGCAACAGCTGAAAAGTTACATGCCCTGAGTTTAGATTCTAAGTTTAGTTTATAACCCTAATGCCTCTTATTTGATTTAGACTACTTTATTGTATTTTTTTGTTGGCCTCTGGTTACTGTGTATCAAATCACGAAGTAATATGCTTATACAACAAATTTTGTATTGAACCTGGCAGGTGAAATAGGGTTGGGCAAAATGGGGAAAAAATATTGTGCGAAAAATAACATTTTACTTCCAAATTATTTTTTAGTAATAAGTTCCCTTGGGGCTTTGATGAAAAATGATGAAACACATAGACTTTGAGGGGATTTATGAAGAGTGGTGAAGAGTTAAGGACTCAGCAGCAGTTCTGGGGGGTGCCTCACTCCCACCCTTAAGGCTGCCTGTGCTTTCTGTAAGACATTATCTCCTGTCCTTGGGGACTGGTGTGTTGGACCTTTGCACATCTGGTTCACCTCTGCCCATCATGCTCTTTCCAAGGCAGCTGTTCCCTCCTTTCCTCTATACCTTTTCCACACATCCCCCACAGAGAGCTCTTCCCTTCCTCCCTACCTCAAATGAAGTTTCACCTGCTGTTCTTTTTCTTCAAAGAGCATCTTGATTCCTGATATATATTTATTCTGACATTTCCCATGAGCTGAGCACCTAGCATATGGCCTGGCCTAAACACGCTCAAATATTAATTGAATGAACAAATACACATTGCTGTGTTCTTGTTTTGACTGTTTATTTCTAGCGTGCAACTAAGAATCTGCTGAGTGGAATGAGGGGTGAAATTCTTGCATTGCAAACCAAAATACTGAATAACATTTTTCTGCTTTCCCATTTTAAAAAAGTGTGATTCGGACATGTGTCTCAAGCATTTAGTTGACAGGTGAGTGTTTGTATTGGAGAGATGTTTTACTTCCAGGAGAGAGGGAGTGCTGAACTACAAAGCTCAGAGGGCCACAGTCCCCCTGACAACCTGTGACAGCCAGTTCTTAGTGCCAATGAGTTCAGCTCCAAAATGATACATTCAGAAGCGGACCTGTTCTCCCTAATGAACAAAGGATCTCATGTCCCAAAATTCTAGGTCTCTGCTTGTCCAAGAAACATGTTTCCTGGATAATTTTGTGAGGATGCCTTCTAATGACACAGAATGTTTGCTGCGACAGGAGTGTACATATTGAAAGAGTTTGCTATCTGTGCTGCCAAAGCCAGCACTATGTTGAAAGAGTTTGGGGTAAAAATTTACTTGTGTCGATTAGGAGACTCTCAAGGCTGTGTGTATGAAGCAAGCTCGATGTTAATAGTATGAGTGATGATTGATAAAGAATCTCGGAATTACCTACTGCCACGACATCAGCTGGGAGGGGTGAAGGGAGTCACGAATGGGACAGCTCCCAGGCAGACTGGTCCCCAGTGACTTTCTGTGTAGCACGTGATTTTCTGAGTTCTCAGCTTCCATGGGTCCCCGTCTGGTCTCTTGAATTGCACTTTGTGCCTTCTTCTTTCATACTTTCCTTAGTTATGGGCTCTTACGGCTGCAAGAGAAATTCCTTGGACTGAAGAAAATAAATTCTGTGGGCAGTATCGGGGTTTCCTCACGGAACCAGGGCCAATAGCCTATGATTGGGGTTTCCAGGGGGCTGAAAGCTACAGTGCACAGGCTGGGTAGAATCAGGTAGTCTCGTCCCGATACCTCTCTGGAAGGCCACCTGCCTCTTATCTGTACTTCTCTCTGCGTAGCCCCCATGTCCTTCTCTCTCTCGCTGGACCAGCTATCTTTGCTTCTTGCTTACATGTGGCAGAAAACAGCATCTCCGTAGATTGGGATCTTGCGTGTCCTCTCTGGACCAGCGCTAGGAAAAATCAACGAGTGGGCATTCATGTAATCCTGCACTCACGGGAGAGCGACTCTGATGGAGCCTTCTGGGTTCACTTCATCTCTTCATGGGCTTGGCCCCACTGGAGGTCTGGGGTTAAGTGGAAGTGTGGCCCTGGGGCCGCCGTGCTGTGGGAGGCCCGGGGAAGGGTCTGTTGACTGGGCAGGTGATTCCAGTTGGCAGCTTTCCCTGCCAACCCACCCTGTCACAAGTCTCCGCATGCATATCTAGGATTCTGAATTTTCAGTCTTTGGAAGTATTTTGGGAACATCTCCTTCTCTCAGTTTTGTTATACCCCGGGTTTTATTAGAGAATTAATATTAATGCCAAAAACTATGTTCTCTGTGTCCTGACCCTGTAGTCCCGAGCAATGTCAGATGCCTTTCTTTCAGGTTTCCTAGAAGCAGCGCTCTGATACACGGTAGCTCAGGTCTGTTGAAAGAACTTTGCTTCTCAAATTCAGTCCCTCTTTCTCTAGAGGCAATGCTAACTTTTCTACCCAACTTAGCTTCATCTTGCCCTTGTTTTTCATTTGATCTTAATCCTCTCTGACCCACGCCCTGAAAATCACCTGTGGCTTAAAAATGTTCATCATCCTTTGTAAGAATCACTGGAAGTTTGACATATGTTTCCTGGTTTTAAAAAATGTATTAAAATTGTGTGCTCTGTTTATTGGAATAGTTTTTTGGAAGATCCGTGGAAAGATTCTACTTTTTGTGGTTGCCATCATTTGTAATGAGACCCCGCAAATTAGGATTTCATTTTCAATAAAGGAATCTACTGATAAGATGCATACAAATAAGCCTGAAATTACTTTTCATTTTGGTGCTGGTGATTGAAAGGCAGGCCGTGATAGGGTACCCTGGAGCTACACTGCTAGCCCTGTGCCTGAGGGGCTTCTGAAATATCCTGGTAGCTTATGTTTGAGCCTTTCCAGACAACAACCTTATTCATTCCTGTTACATTCCATTCCAGTATTATAGGTCTTATTTTTTTTTTTTTTAGTAATGTTGTCATTTGCATTTTTACAGAATATTTTTTCCCTGTGCATTTCTTTTCCCCCAATAATTAGTGTGTAAATTCTGTCTTTCAGGCCTACGTAAAGTAAGTATGAATACTCTTCTCTATCTAATGATTTCACAATATTTGATTAAAAATCATGTTTGGGGGTTTTCTTAAGAGTGAGCGATTCTAATTACTTCATTCTGCTGCTTCTGGGCACAGAAAAGTAGTTTAAAATGGAATAATAGGGTTGAGCCTTTGCGCTTATGAGTGGTACGAATTTTTAACCAGTTGGTTATCTCTTGGAAGAGTACCATAGATAACATAGCTTTCTTAGAGATGCTTGCATACTTTATTGAACAAAATATAAATATTTTATAGAAGCAAAGTTTAACTTCTAGGACTTTACTTGTTTATGTGTATGGTGTAATCCCAAGTGAGCCCTAGAAAATTTAGAACTTTGTAAGTTTAGAATCTGAATATAATTTTTGCCTCTTTATCTTTAAAAGTGCCTTCTTTTAAGTGTTTTCCTGGAATGTCTGAACTAAGAAGGTATGAGCAGACAAGAGAACAGAGTAATAGTAGTGACTTATAATCAAAAGAAGGCCTATAGAAATGTGAGGGTTTTATATTTATTGTGCAGATCAGTGTGGACCTAGAGCTGATTTTTTTTAACTTTATCCAGCGTTTTTTTTTTCTTTACCTTTTATGGCTTTCTCAATCACTTTGCTTGTCTACTGTAGGAGGTTTTATTTGCTGATAAGGGCTGTTAACCAGTTTCAAAATTGGAGAAATAAAGATAGTACTGGGACACGGCTGTATGTTTTCCTGCTGGACTAAACTGATCCTGTCTTTAGCAAAATGAGTAGAGAACAAAGGCAAAATATTAAAGTAAAGTATCCTATAAATGAAGTCCTGCAAGGGTTAGAGTAGCCAACCAAATGAAGGGATTTTTGTGAACAAATGAATCACTTGAATTTCCTGCATCATTTCTTTTCTTTTCTTTCTTTTTTTTCCATACTGGGGATTGAACTTGGGTCTTTGTACTGGCAAGGCAAGTAGTGGAACCACTGAGCTACATCCCGGGCCCCTGCATCATTTCTTAATTCCAGAGAAAACCCAGTAAAACCACAGTTAAAAGATACTTTGTGAGAAACTAAGTTAAAACTTAGTGCCAACTATTCTTTTGGCCTGCTGACCCTAGATCTATCCAGAAAGTTAAGAGCTTCCCTGTGACATGATTACTGGCTTGCTTTGTTGCTAAAAACCATTTCTTCTGCAAGCGCCTTTACCTTTCCCGCTGTTTAAAACAGTCATGAGTCTTTCGGTCCTCCCATGGTGGCCTCATCTCCCTGCTGCCATCTCTGCTGCAGGTGACCCTGTAGGTATTCCCAGGACAGTGGGCTCTGCACTCCTCTGCCACCTACCCTGATGCTATTGCCATTCAGCCTCAGGAGTGGGGTAACTGCTCTTCTGTCCTAACTGTGGGCTAAGACCTTTAATTTTGAGATAGGCATTTCCAGTGTAAGGCTGAAGGGATTTATAAAATACTCAGACAAAAACGTTGTGTCTGTATAGTGTCAGCTTTTATTCCCATGGTCATGGTCAAACACGCTAAAACCCTATGCTTAAGAGGCAAGGTGACAATGATATCCTGCTCTTCTTATAGCCCAGAGACAAGGAAAGAAATTCCATTACTGACTGCCCTACGATTAGTGTAGTAGAACTGGTGAAGAGAACTTCCAGGTTAAAAGTACTTTTTCTACAGTTTGAATTTTTTAGAGCATCCTGTGGGCCCCAAGAAAGACTTTCCCAAATCAGTCTAGTTTCTTTGTGGCATTTTCTGTCCAACGATAGGGATCTTACCTCTAATAACCTTCTAGGGTGGCTAGGGCCATGACAGAGGAGGTAAAAGGAGGGGCTTCATCTGGCTGGAGTGATAGGATCCACTGCAAGGTGGAATTCTATATAAATTGCCTTCTCAACATGTGTCAGTTAATCATTCCTGAATCTTGATTCACTTTTAATCCTCATTTCAAATTTATCTCCTTTTATCCACTCATATCTTTTTTCTTTCATTTGTAATTGTAGTCATTTTCATTTTTCTCCTATCAAATTACATCTTAGACATCCAAGTAATATAAGTAATGCATTTGTATATTCCTCCCTGCAGGCTGTAATATCTGTAATTTAAAAATGAAAAAGTGTCTTTTCCCTTTTATTTTGGCAGCATCTCAAAGTTTATCTCTTCTATTTATAACTCCCTGGAGTTATGGTCCGAACGTTATCATATTCTACTTTAAAACACATAAACGGAAATCTATGAGATACTTAATTTCTATCTTGATGGAATTAATCTGGAGATAATATAAGAGCAGTTGATTAAGGATATTAACAAAATTAAGAGATTTACTAAAAATGACCAAGAAATGAAAAACAAGGCATGCATTTGGCTTCTATCTATATTTTTGTAGCTTATTAAAGTCCCAAGGAGGCAACACTTGGAAAACACTTAGAAAGGTTAGTTCCATAAATGTATAACACACCACATAAGGAACTTTGTATGAAAAACACAGATATAATTAAATGCTTGGATATGTTAGGCAATGAAAACTATTTCATCACCCCAGGAGGATGTCCTTACTCTTCTGACACATGAATATCATGGAGATGTTATTTTCTAGGGTGTTTAACATTTGTGTTGATCCTGCAAAAATAACAGTAGATTAAACTATCAGTGCCTTAGAAGAAATCAGAGCAGTAGAACTAAATTCTTATTAGTAATCACTGAATTGTTTACCTTCACACAATTATTTACATATCTGTATTAAATGCAGGTACACACAGATATGGATATGTGTGTATACATAATCGATGCTTGGTTTTCTTAGCAGTTATATTCTATGAACTTACCACAAATCCTGGGTTAGTAAATACTGAACCACACCATTCAGGGAAATGGCAGAGTAGAATCCTGTCAACCTCCAGTCAAGTTTTCATCAAGCATTCAAAATACGACCTTGTTTTAATTATGTTTGTGGTAAAGATACATAAGGTATCTTTGAAAATAGATTGTTGATTTACTAACCATGAACTGAGGGTCAAAGCATTATAGTTGCTAAGTCTAAACTAAATTTACCTAATGCACATTTTCCTGTAACATCATAATTTTTTTTGTCTGAATGAGACAGCACTTTAGTATTGTGTGTAGAGACAACTTTATAGAGCCAAATCATTCAGAAGAATCATAAAAGTACCGAAGCATGGCCCTAAAAAGGTTTGAAAATGGTCAGTTTTGTGTATTGTAGGATTTGAAACAAGCTGTCAGGCTGTCACCTTACCTCACTGGGGAAAAACATGTCAGAGCACAGGGGTTTCAGTGCCCTGGTGTGTCCCAAATGCTAAAGGATAATAAATACGGATTTGGCGTTACAGATAAACTTGGGCAATTGGAGAAATTTACAAATAAGCCTCCACGAATGAGGATTTATTACCTCTCTGTATGAGTATGCACATTTGTATACCAAGTTTATTTACGAATGTTTTTGATGAGGCATAAAAAGTATTAGTTAAGTTATCTTTGAAGACAGAATAGCTCAGCGGTTGGCAAGATTCAGGAAGGGAGGGATGGGAAGGTGACAGCTGCTGGGCACAGTCTTTTGATTTGAGATAGCAAAAAATGTCCTAAGTTTGATTGTGGTTATATTTGAGCAACTCTGTCAATGTCCTAAAATCTATCAAATCTTGCATTTTAAGTTATGTGGTGTGCAAATTTTAGTTCAATAATGTTGTTGTTGTTTTTTAAGTATTAACTTTTGATTCTGGAGAATAAATCTTTGAATATTCTTGGTGACAAGCATTTCTGTTGGATACCAGAACATTTGAGGGATTGTTGTAAGCTGATGTAACTACTGTTTTCGTGAAACACCATTTTTAGCTTGAAAGGATATATAATATCCATTGTTTTTCATATCTTGTTATTGGGTAGACAGTGTCTTGAAAATAAAAAAGAGAGTTTTATGTCAAAAACTTTAAAAAATTAGAATAGACAGAATTCACTGCTAATGATAAAATTCAAGTTTTGGGAAATCAGTTTGTGCACCACAAGTTTTAAAATTAGATGTAGTACGAAAGAAGAAAATCTGTAATTATCTGAAAAGACTATTAAAATACTCTTCCATATTCAGCTACATAGCTGTGTAAGGCTGATTTCTCTTCATGTACAATAGGTAAATCAATACATGGTGACAAATTGATACAAAAGCAGATAACAGAATCCCAGACTCTTTTATTACACTAAAGAGATTAAAAAACTACATTAAAGAAATTTTAAAAGCTATATAATGATGCCACTCTTCTCACGAGTTTTTGGAAATGGAAACATGTTTTTTCATAAATTGGTTAATTTGTAATAGATTTATTGCTACTTAATATGTAATTTAATATAAATATATTTTTTAGAATTATAGTTTTAATTTCTAATGTGGTAAATATTGATAGCTCTAAGCTATCTAAAAAGAAACTCAATGAGATTGTTTCATAGTTAAAGTAAAAATACATTGCCATCAAAGGATTAATGATCACTGTTATATATAGATACGTTACTATATTAAAACATCTATGCTCTCTCTCTAATCTTAGATTAGTCATCTTTGTGTCATCTAGTGGAACTTTCCATGTTCTTTTATTGTTTTTAAAATACTTCTAAGCATATGGTCACCTGCCTTACTCTTATCATCTAGTTCTGACATTCTGTCCTCACATTGCCTGCTGTTTCTTTGATACTTTAAATAGAATTTTTTATCTCCTGGATTTTTGTTTGATACCTTTTCATTTCAGTTTTGTTATAGGTGCTGTAGGACTCTTAGCTCTTTGCTGAATAATTATGCATATTATTAGTATCTTCTGTAAGCTCACTGATCATATGATTTATTAAGTCTACTATCTATTTAGTTATATTATCTTTGAGCTCTTCTAGTACAGAACTGCTTTGTTTTTGTTTGTTTCCTCTGTAATCATTTCATATAATTCTGTGTTTGATCTTTGATTTCCTCCCCATCTGTGCCCCATGGATTAACTTACAGAGTGTTGGGAGTTTGGGAAGCCATTTTGTTGCCTTTTAAAAATGTTTGTATTGTGTGTATGTGTATACATGTATGTGCTCGCACATGTGTGCACCCATGTGTGTGCTTGTGCACGTGTGCGTGCTGAGAGTTGAGGGTCAGCTATAATGGAATGCCATTGTTGCTAGAATAAAGAGCTCTTTGGTTACTGCCTTCTTTCCAGTGATGTGCTCTGGGCATGGATAAGTGTAGCTCTTTGCTTCTGTCCCAGTATCTGATAATCTCCATTAATGTGAGGAGAGAATTCAGTTTTCAGAATTCAGCATTCAGTTGTCCAGAAATGAACACCAGTATAGTTGATGATGCAAATATAAACCAGATATTGGTGTACAGTAAAGCCAATTACTATCCATAACTATGACATGCTGGCGATAGCAACTAAATCAGCAGTGATGATAGTCAAAGACACACTGGATATTGACATATCATAAGTAACAGGGTACTGGCCTTAACAATAGACACAAAGATAAATACTGACATACAGTAAATATCAACTAAATGCACCAACTGTACTATACCTTCATTAAAAATACAAAAGAATAAGGTCAATAATAGTGGCAGAGTCAACTAAATATCTACTTTTTGGGTGGGTACTAGGGATTGAACTCTAGTCCTTGAACTTGTGAGGAAGGTGCCAAAACCACTGAGCTAAACCCCCAGCAACTAAATATCTAAAGATTAGTAAAACTTACAGTAATACTAGTAGAGATGAAAGAGTGTAAGGAATGGAAAAATGGAAGAAATGAAGTTTACAAAATAAAGACAAGATGAGAGAAAGGTGAGATAAAATACTGATGAGTGAACTACAATTAATGGAATTAGATAAAAGTAAAATAAAGGAACAAACAGAAGAAGAAAAAAGAAAAAAAGGCAAAGAAAAAATAGAAAAAGCCAAACCCTCAAAAAGCAATGAGGAAAGAGAAAGGAGTCTCAAAAGATTCCTCTGTATTTTTGAATGGGTGGTTTCTTTCCCAACTCTGTAGAATGGTAGACATCCATCAGATACAGAAGAGTGATAGTAAGTCACTACAAAGACCTGTTTTGTTTCTACACTTATGTTTTCTTTGTGTGTGAATGCTGAATCCTTTCCTGCCTTTCCCCAAGCATGATCAGTCAATGGTGTCCATGTGAAATTTGTATTTATTCAAGCCACTCCCATTTTCCACATCCCTCTGTACATTCTAAGTCATGCCTTTTTCCACTTAACTTTTTGACCTATGGATTTGAGAGGTGTGGCCCTGCTTCTAAGGCCCCTCTGTTCATACACCTCAGGCTCTTAGAACCATCGAAGCCAAGGTTTGTCCCAGATGACATTGGCAGAGGGGAAAAGCAGGCAGATCTTTGAGGTCTGTGTTGGATGTAGGTAGTGGGGAAAGTGTTCAAACAGCCTGCTGGACTTACTGTCAATGCTTTAAGACCCATCCAATTCCAAAAGCTGCACACGGCAGGCGTAGCTTCTCAACTTAGAGTGTAGCACACCTGTGTTCTTCCAAGCCTGAGTTTAAATTTCTCCGGAAGTCTATGTGTAGCCCACCTCCTCTCTGTGATGATCTCCTACGTCCATCTTCCACCCAGTCACTGTGGTTGGGTGGCCTCAGTAGCCCTGAGGTGCAGGTATTCTGCAGTTCATTCTTAAACAACTAACCTTTCTAAAAATGCCTCATGATTAAACGCTCTCAAATAGGATGGGTGATGACCTGTTTTTTGTTTTTTTTTCTCTACCTCCAGCCTGCCATGCAGAAGGAGTCCCTTTCCAAGTAAAGCCTACTATTTTTGCAGTTTATGACAAGCATAGGCTTTTTTGGTGTTATTTCTTCCTGGAGCTGCAGCCTTCTCCTGGCTTACCCTGTGTTAGCAGAGGTAGGTTCTCTTTTATGGGAGCCAGGGTAACCTTTCCAAGCTGCCTTTTCTTTTCTCTGTATTATGTTCCATTTCTCTAGCTTCTCTGCACTTTTTAATTTTTCCTCTGAGCACCTTCCCAATTCCACTTTTTTTAAATTAAGTTTTTGTTTACTAGGTATCTGAATTTCTGGATCCCAGAGAAACTATACTTCATTAACAATCTTTACTCCACCATTTTCAATCTTGCAAATAATTTCTCTTTCCTAGAATTACTAGTGAAGTTCAACAGAATTTAGTAACAGCAATCTGTGTGAATGGATTTGGGAGCTTCCAATTTATCCGTGAATTAAGAGATTAAGATCTCAAAGAAGAAAGAAATACATTCAATGAATTATGACATTCCTTCAGAACACTTACTAGTTTACAGTTGTCATGGGTAGAAAGGTGAAGCACTGAGTAGGACTTCTTAGCAGTCTTAGAGTCTGAGGAGACAGAATTGAAGTGTGAGGCTAATAAGGCATAATTTGATAGGCCATAGTTTCATAGACAAAGAAGACTGTTATCTTGAGTCTAACATCTTGCCTTGTCTTTCTGCTTGAAGCATTCTCCAGCTTGTAAAGGTACAGGTAGCCGAGAGACGTATGATAGTTAGCTGTGGTGTTAACTTGAATAGGAAATGCCTAGCTGGTTGGTTTAGCACAGTTCAGGGTGTGTCTGGATAATGGGCTTAGTGAAGGGGGAAAGACCAACCCTGGGTGTGGGTGGCACCAACCCAAGAGAGTTGTGGTTTGGATGGAATAAAAAGGGAAGAAAGGAACTCTCGCTTCAGTTTCTTTGGAGGAGCTCCAGTGTTCACTATCGCCTTTGGACATCCAACCTTAGCACAGACTCATCAGCTTTTCTGCCCAGATTCTTTACCTTCTAATGAAGACCCTTCAGCTTCCTCACATGGATTCAGACAGGACTCCGCAGCGAGCTCCAGGTCTTCAGGCTTTGACTGGATCTTCCAGCACTGCCGTACATAGATGGCGCCTTTGCATTCTGCCACACTTGACTCTGCAGGTGGTCATTGTAAGCCTACCTTGTAAAATCCTCTCTCACATTATATCCTTCATATACCACACATATTATATATGTCTATTTAATATTTTTTCATATTAAATCTGTTATTTTGTGAATCCTAAGTGATAAAAAAATTCATCCTGAAAGTATCTTTGTGAAGTTGAAAAGCAAACGAATTATCAGTGTTTTCATGGAGGTAGAGAGATGAAACTGTGATCCAGTCTGTACTGAAGCTGAAGGGACTTGACACTCAAGGCTTTCATGAAAGAACCTCAGAGGATTTTCCCTTGGACTGAAAAGTGAAAGAGCAAATCCTGAAATCCACATTCAATTTGCTTAGTCTTTTATTGTATTACAGTCAGTAGTTCCTAGTTTAATTGCCTATCAGAATGTAAAGAAAATCTTTGAAGAATTAAAATTTCCAGAGCTTTGAGTGAAATAATAAACAATGAAAACATACCCATTCGGTGGTCTATATATTGGTGCTATTAAATGTAAGACTTTAAAATGATTGAAAATTCATTCACAACCTGAAATTTATTTCCTAAAAATTACATAGTAACACCAGAATTAAAAGTTATAATAATTGAAATGAAGACTGAAATTAATACATTTAACACTAAATTGGACATAGCTTATCTGCAAATATATCAGAGAAAAAAAATCCACACTTAGGTGAAAAAAAGGATAGAAAATAGAGACTGAGAGTTATGACAATGGGACAGTGTCTAGTGTGTACATGATCAAAATCCCATAATGAGAGGGGAGATGAAAGAATGGAACAGAAGAAATATTGCCTGGAAGTTTCTCCAGGATGATTAAAGTTTTCACAGACTCAAGAATAATCAGAACAAATATAAAGAAAACTATACCCAGACAAATCATAGTAAAATCACTGAAATGCAAGGAGACAGTGATCAAATCAGCCCACAAAAGATGCAGTGAAAGCCAAAACACCACAAAATTAACTGTCGTCGCTGAAGCTTTATGAAGTCAAAATATTTACAAGTAAAGAAGATTGTGAGAATTAATCAGACTCATATTAAAAGAGACATTTTTTTTTTCTTTAGGAAAATGGCGTATCCCCGATAGGAGCTTACAAACACTGGAAGTGAAAACAATGTGTAGATAAATCTAAAAGAATATTGATAACACAATCTATTTAATAGGATTTGAAGTAGAAGTGAAATAAATATATGTCAACATCAGTATAAAACATAGGAAGAACGTAACTGTTTAAAAGTTCTGGTATTGTCCAGTAAGTAGAGAAAAGAATTTGCGTTAGAATTAATAAGTTAACGGTAGAGATTGTGATATTTATGGTAGTGAATAAAGAAATGGGGAAACTAGTAAATCAACAAGCAAGAAGTGGAATAATAAAAATATATTTGATTCAAAAGCACAGAAGGGAAAACATGGGAACACAGAAGAGGTGAGATGGAAATAGGGAGATGTAAAATTTATACCTACCTATAAATAATTGTATTAATTATAAGTGAGTAAATGCTCCAATGAAAATGTGACATCTCTCTGAATGGATAAGGAAAGCCACCTGTGTGCAATTTACAGAAGGGCACAGAACAACTGAGCAGAGGTGGAAACAATGTGTTTCATGTTTGAAGATTATGTGAGACAAGTGTCTGTGGCTTTCGAGAATACAGCTTTTCCTAATTCATTATTTTTAGCTTTTAAGAATTACATCAGGCAGGTTTGTTTTAGGTATATTTGAATGAATTTTTTTTCTGAAATTACATGTTGTATTTATATTTGTATTAAGCTTTTTATTATGAAAAAGTTCAAACATATGCAAAATAGAAAGTTAAAGACATAGTATTACAGTGATATATGCATACCCATGCTTGTAGTTATGCAACTCATAATAGCTAAATCTTGGAAGTAGCCTATATAGCCATGAACAGGTGACTTAGACAGAAAAAAAATATGTTATTTATGTACAACAGAGCACTACTCTACCATAGAGAAGATTAAACTTGAATCATTTTTAAGTAAATGGGTGCACTTTGAGACTGTAATGTTAAATAAATCAAACACACAGGAGTAAGTATTGCATGGTTTTTCTTATAGAAGAACCTTAAAATATAAATAAATTAAATAGCAAAATAAAAGATAGATAATGGGAAACAGGGACACAGATCTTTTGCAAAAGGAAAGGGGACCAAGACATGAGGGAGAGGGAAAGGAAGCTAGGGGGTGAAGTAAAGAATGAAGGTATGTTTAGGTATGTACCATTCCCCATGATGAATGTAATCATTATGTACTGAAAACGTGTGCTAAGAGAAAATAAATAACATAATGATTATGATTCACCTTTCACTTAGTAATTTCAATAATTAGTACTTCGCTACTCTTAACTATAGCTCCCTTTCTATTACTATTTTAGCTTATGATACAATTTAAGAATTCCTTAAAATAGACGTACTTTCTCATATGATTTCTTAAAATGTGGTCATATCGAAGACTGAGGGTCAAGTATGGGGAATTATTTTTGATGGCGTTTCATTGTGGGGTAATAAAAATGTTCCAAAAATGTATGGTGATAATACTTGTGCAACTTTGTGAATATACTAAAACTGATTTGCATGTAATAAAAGAGTAAATTTTATGATATGAAAATCAATCTTGAGCCCAAGAAGTAGCTCAGCACCACAGAGCTACCTGGCAGGCCAAAGGTTGTGAGTTTAATCTCTGCTACAAAAGAGAAAATTTTAATCTACTGTTTCATAAGCTGCACACCTCAAATATTCTACTGCAGATACTTCATTTGGATAATTTCAAGGTTCTACTGATGGGGCAGTATTTTATAGGAAAATAAGTTTAATGTAAATTTTAGAGACTAGTAGTTTTAAAATAAATAGATGCAAGCTATTTTTATTCAATCAATATAAAGACAAAATATCTACATTTTCTAAGAAGCCCTTTTGTGAATGTTAAATCCTATTAAGTGTCAGTTATTTTATTTTCCATTATGTCGACCAGTACCAGATGTGGACTTTTAGTTGACTGATCCAGAAAAAACTTAAGTCCCTAGGGATTGAAGTAGACTCTCCAGAGTCTGCAATCTGGTACTAAATAGGTTTTCCAGAACAATGACAAGGGTGACTACTGTACTACTAGCTAACGCTTACTGAGAACTTAGCAGGCGCTGTATAAGTATTCTAAATACACCATCTTACTAAACCCTCATGATTCTATGGAGGGAAGATTAAGAAACTGATATAACCTTTGCACATTTCTAGCCTAGTAAATGGCAGTTCTCTGATTGAAGTATGGATTTTGCAGCTCGTGAGATTAGGTGGGAACAACTGCACCCTCTCTACTCTTATCACAGATTTCCATTTTCCTGTCTTTAGTCAGCTAGAAAACCTTTGAACATTTTATCGTGTGTGTGTGCATAGTATAAGGAAAGACATGTTGGGTAAGTGTCCATTTCTACCAGGTATTATATCTAGTGCTAAAGTAGAAATGTGGGAAGGGATAGTCACTTTTTAGTTATTTTTTTCATATTTCAAGGTGTGGTATGTAAATACATTTTATGATGTGTTTTTATTTTCTTGCACAACTTAACTCATGACAAAAGCCTGTTGTTATTTGTTTCACCCAAACAAGTGTAAGGTCGTAATGGCTTCTAGTCAATCTCAATTATTTTACCATTCCATTGCTTTTAATATTTGAAGACAGTAGGAATGTAGAATAAAATGAAATTCTGGTTTAGCATGGTGAGAACTTAGTTGCACTCTTGGGCTTGTCCTCAGTGTTTTGCTGTGAGAACATTGGAGTTTTGTCAGGCATCTTTGGCAGGTGAGAATCTTGGGAATCTTCTTGCATGAGTTATTCCAGCTGGAGCGTTAGCTGTGACTTGAAAATCCAGTGAAAGCCCATCCCTGTCTTTTGCCCCAGGTAAAAGTTCCACCACAGCTGAAAGGGAAATCTAGGCTTCTGTGTAGGGCACGAGCTCCAGATTTTTATTATTGGACCTGTCCTCCTACACCCAACTTTTTCATATATATATATATATATTAGCAAATTGAAGTAGCCTTAAAAAAAAAAAAGAAAGAAAAAGATGTACTGCCTATTGTAGGTTTCTGCCACAGCACTCTGTTGGGATTTCATCCTTCTTTAGCACTTAGTAGGACTCCATTGCACATATATACATTTCCTATATACAGCTATCATCAATACTGCTACAATAAAAAGCGCATAGCTATCTTCTCGGTATGCTGATTTTGTTTCCTCTGGATGTATATCTAGACAGGTGATAACTGGGTCATGTGATAGACACATTTTTAGTTTTTTGAGGAGCATCCATAGTGTTCTCCATGATGGCTGTACTAATTTACATTCCCAACAGTGTAGATGAGTGCCTTTTTCTCTACATACTTGCTCATATTTATTTGATTATAATCGTTATTACTGGGATTAGATGGTATCTCATTTATACATTTGAGTTTCACTTCCTGATAACTATATTGAGCATTTTTTCATTTGTTCATCATCTGTATTTCTTTTTTTGGAAGGTGTCAGTTAAATTATACTGTATTTTTGTTTGACTCTTTTTTGAGTTTTTCATATATTCTAGGTACTAATCCTTTATCAGATGAATTCTGACGAATATTTTCTGACATTTTGCAATTTCTGACATTTCACTCTGTTACCTTTGCTGTGTAGAAATTTGTTAGGACCCTCGATTTTGGGGATCTTGTGCAGAAAATTGTTGTTTGAACCAGTGTTCTGAAGTGTTTTCTTCTAAGTTTTGACATTTCAAATCTTACATTTAGGTCTTTGATCCACCTTGAGTTAATATTTTACAGGGAGATAGTGATCAAGTTTTAATCTGCATGTGGGTGATATTCAGTTTTTTCCAACTTCATTTTCTGAATAGACCTTTCTCTATTGTATGTTTTTGATACCTTTGTCAAGAATCAGTTGGCTGAAGATGGGCTTATTGATTGAATCTCTATGCTGTTCTATTGGTCTGGATGTTTGTTTTCATGCCAACACCATACTGTTTTGGTTATTATGGCTTTGCCGTATATCTTGACAATGTCAGGTATTGTGATGCTCCCAGGTTTGTTCTTTAAAAAAAATTATTAGTACATGCTTGTACGGAGTAATGATTACATTCATCCTGGGGAATTGATACAAGTGTTTCACACATCTAAATTCTTTTCAGAACCCTTTCCCCTCTCCTGCTTCCTTCCTCCATCCATCTCTTGAACCCCTTTCTATTTGCAAAAGATCTATATCCTTGTTTCCTATCACCTGTCTTTTATTTTGCTCCTTAGTTTATTTATACTTTGTTTCTCATATAAGAAAAAACATCAAACACTTGAGATTTTGTGTCTATTTCTCTGAATTTTATGGCCTCAAGGGCAACTATTTTCTTACAAATGACCCAAATTTATTCTTTGTAGCAGAGTGGTACTCCATCGTGTATAAATTTATAATTTGCTGATGGATGGACAGGCCACTTCCATTATTTAGCTTATAATGTTATGAATTTCACTGCTGTAAATATGGGTATGCGTGTGTCACTGTAATGTCTTTAACTCTTTTTTTGGTACTGGCGATCAAACTCGGGTCCTTGTGCTTATAAGACAGGCGTCGGAACCATTGAGCCTACTTTACCTCTTTTAAGAAAATACCTAGAAGGGGAGGAGCTGGGTCAAATGGAATTTCTAGTTTTAGTGTTTTGAGAAATCTCCATGCTGATTTCCACAGTGGCTTTTCTCATTTACTTTCCCATCAACAATGTAGGAATTTCTTTTTTACCACAGCCTTGGCAGTGTTTGTTATTTGTCTTCTTGATGGTAGCCATTCATTCTGAAGTAAGATGGAACCTCAGTATGTTTTAGCGTTTCTCTACCCATCAGATACTGAAATTTTTTCCTATTTTTATTGTCCATTTGTACTTCTGAGAAGTGTGCATTTATTCCTGGATATAGCATTTTATCATTTTTATACATCTTGGAATAGGATTGCTTTTGTGATTTATTGTAATTTGCTTCAGATATTTAGAAAACCGATTATTTTTTATATTGGATTTTTATCCTGCGGCTTTTCTGAGTTTATTTATCAGTTCTAGTGTCTTTTGTGGAGTCATTAGGTTTTTCTTTATATGGAGTCATTTCATCTGCCGATAGGGATAGTTTGATGACTCCGTATTTGTATGCCTTTCATTTATTTATTTTTATATAATTGCTCTGGGTAATAATTCTAGTATTACATTGTGTAAGAGTACTGACCATGGATTCCTTTGTCCTATTTCTGATCTTAGAAGACATGATGTTTCCTTATTCAGTGTAAAGTTTGCTGTGGATTTGTCATATGCAGCCTCTTTTACATTGACGTAGACTCCTTGTATACATAAATCGCTGAGGATCTTTATCAGGCAGCAATGTTGAATTTACTTTCTCTACCCTTGTGAGGATTATATGATTTTTATTCTTCATTCTATTGTTTTGGTATATAATATATTGCATTTATTGGTTTGTGCATATTGAAACATACTTCCAACCCTCAGATGGAACTGACTTGATCATGTCGTATGGTATTTTTGATGCTCTCTTGGATTAGATTTGCCTGTATTTCATCGAGAATTTTGTCATCTGTGTTTATAAAGGATACTATTCTGTAGTTACATTTTGTGTTCTGTCCTGCTCTGGTTTTGCTAACAGGGTAATTTTGGCCTCACAGAATGAATTGGGGAGGGTGTTTTCCCTTTCACTTCTTTGGGAAAGTTTGAGATGAATTGGCATTAGTTTTTTAAAAGTTTGGTAAAATTCAGCAGTGAATCCATTCAGTCTTGGGGTTTAATTTGTTAGCAGACTTTATCCCTGATTCAATTTCATTACTTCCTTTTGGTCTGTTCAGGTTTGTTTCTGCCCTCATACTTCAATTTTGGCTGGTCATATGTATACAGATATGTGTCCATTCCTTCTAGAATTTCCAATTTGTTAGAATATAATTGTTTATCATAACCCTTCATTATCATTTGTATTTCTGTGGTATTAATTGGAATGCCTTTTTTTACATCAACTTTTTAAACTTAGGCCTTCTCTCCTTTTTTTCTTAGTTTTTCTAACTAATATTGACCAATCTTGTTAATCTCTTAAAAAACAACTGTGTTTTACTCATCTTTTGCATTTTTAGTCTCTATTTTCTTTCTGCTGTGACCTTTGTTATTTCTCTCCTTCTGCCAATTTTGGGTTTGTTTTTCTCTACTTCTGTGTCCTTAGGATGTGTCATTAGGTTGTTTATGCACAATCTGTCTAATTTATTTTTAGATACTTATTGGCTATAAACCTCTTTCTTAGAATTATTTTTGTTGTATCCTCTGAGTTTGGTATGCAGTATTTTCATTTTCATTTGTTTGGAAATTTTTAAATTCATCTTTTGATTTCTTTGATTATATTTTAAAAAATTATTAGTATGTTTATAATTTGTAATGAATGTATTCATTCTGGAATATTGGTACATACACATAACTCATCTTGATCCTGAGTTTTTCCTTGAAGCTTATTGGTACACAGTTACGTTTATTACTGGGATCTTGTACCTTTACATAGCATGTCTTGGTTCTTTTTTTTTGCCCCCATTCCCTTGCCCTCTCTTCACCCTCTCCACCCTACCTATTTAGAAAGACTTGGATCCCATGTTTTTCCTTTTCTCATTTCTAAAAATTTTCCCTTCTTACCTTTCCCCTACCCTTCCCACTTCCCCTACTCCTTTAGAACTTTTCTTCGTATTAGACAATATCAATTATACATTTTGATCCTCATTTATACTTTTGGATTTTCACACCATAGAAGCTACTTGGTATTTACACATGTGTCCTATTAATTTCACTTAAGAGTATGATCTCATTGTGCATCCACTTTCTGGAAAATCCAACCATGTGCAGGCAATAATAATGTATAATCCGATATTGTGGGGTGGAACAGTCTGTAGACATCCGTTAAGTCTATTTATTCAAAAGCTTGGCTCAGTTCTAGTATCTTGTTATTGATTTTTTTATCTAGATGATCTGTCTATTTGTGACAGTGGGGTAATGAGGTCCCCCACTACAATTGTATTAGTGCTTATTTGGTGTTTCATGTCTCTTAATGTTTGTTTTGTATAGTTGGGGGCATTAGTATTTGGTGCATATATATTTATGATTGTCATTTCTTCCTCTTGGATTGTTCCCTTTACAAGGATGTAGTAATCTTTTTGGTCTCTCTTAATTAGTTGTGGTTTGAAATTTGCTTTGTCTCCAGATAAGATAGCTACCCTTCCTTTTTTCCAGGTTCCTGTCACATGGAGAACTATCTTCCATCCTTTTACTTTAAGTCAATGAGTTTCTTTATATAGCATATTGTTGGATTTTACTTATTAATCCATTGTGCTGGTCGATCTCTTTTGATTGGTGAGTTGAGGCCATTAACATTGATGGTTACAACTGATATGTAATGACTTATCATCATCATGTTATTTTCCTGTTGTTGGCTCTTTTTGACCCCTCCCCCTGCCTATAATTTCTTGCCTTTTCAGGCAGATCTGCTCTGTTAGGCCTGATGGAGTGGTGATCTTCAGTGTTTTTTTCTAGCATATTGTTTAGAATTATTTGGAGTGCTGGTATGGTATTCATAAAGTTTCTCAGGTGTTCTTTGTCATGGAAGTATGTTGTTTTCCCATTCATTTTGAAAGACAGTTTTTCAGGATACCATCAGTCTAGGTTGGAGGATGTTTTCTTTTAAGGCTTGAAATACCTCACTCTAGGATCACATTGACTTGAAGTTTGTGTTGAAAAGTCTGCTGTGATCCTGATGGGCTTTTCTTTGTGTGTGATTTGTTTCTTTTCTCTAATTGCTTTTATTATTCTGTTGGGTTTCTGGGATCTTGACTATTATATATCGAGGTGTAGACTTTCTTGGATCAAGACTAGATGGAGTCCTATATGCCTCACTTTTCTCTATGTCATCTCTCTTTGATGAAATATTTACAGGAATTTCTTTGAAATAAAAAATTACAATGTATCCTCATCTACATTATTCATTACATCTGGCACCAGGACTTCTGGCTTGTGATCACATCTGGGTATTGAGAGTCTTTGTATCTTGATCCTTTTGACTTCCTTCCCCTCTGCTTCATTTTTCCCCATCCCCAGTCCTTGTTCCACTTCCAAAAAGCCTATCTCCCTATTTTCTATTATGTTTTTAAAATTTTGCTCCTTAAATTATGTAACTTCTGCTTCTTATATAAGAGAAACCAATATTTATAAGAGAATGCAATGTTTAACCTTCTGTGTCCAATTAATTTTGCTTAGCATGATGATATTTTCATTGAAAAGTGTTTTTTCCTTATATATTTGTATGATATTAGAAATTATACACTGTGGTTATAAAAGACAAGACATGATTTCAGTTTTTTGGGTTTAAGACTTGTTTTGCATAGTGTGTGGTTTATTCTAGAGAATATGCTGATAAAAGAATATGTATTCTGCAGCTATTGAATGGAATGTTTTATAAATGCCTGTGAAGTACTACAGTGCAGATTAATTCTAATGTTTCCTTGTTGATTTTTTGTATGAATAATATATCCATTGTTGACAGTGAAGTAATCTAATCCTTAAGTATTACTGTTTTAAGCCTACCTCTCCTTTTATATGTAACCATTCTTTTTATAAAATTGGGTGCTCCAACATTAGTCAATATAGATTTTACAGTTGGTATAGCTTCTTGTTATATTGATCCTTTGATCTTTGATGTACACATTTATTCTCTTCCTACACATTTTGTTTTAAAATCTGTTTTGTCAGATGCAAGCATATATGGTCTTGCTTGCTTTACTTTTCCATTTTCTTGAATAGCACTTTATATTCTTTTAATTTTCAGTCTGAATATGTCTTTGTGGATGAGTTTCTTGTAGAAAGAATATAGTTTTTTAAAAATTCATTCATTCAGGCTGTATGTTTTAATTGGAAAATTTAGTTCATTTGGGTTCAATTATTGTTGACAGATAAGAACTTGTTCCTTTTATTTTGTTGCTTTTCTTCTATCTGTTTTGAGTATTTTTCCCTGTTATACATCTTTGTGGTTTGATGTTTTTTTAAAAATATTGATATGGGTATATTCCTTTTGTTTCTCTTTTTTGTGATTAGTCTCCTAGTGGTACTTATACTTTTACATGCTTCCCTGATTATATCTTTCACTTCTCCCTGTGGAACTACCTTAATTGTTTTATAAGGCTGGTCTGGCGGTCATGAATTTTCTTAGGTTTAGCTTTTCTTGGAAAAACTTAATTTCTCCTTCATTTCTGAAGGATACCTTTGCTAGATATAGCATCCTTGATTGGTAATAATATTTTTGAGGTCATATTCCATTCTCTCATGGCCTGTGGGGTTTCTTCTGAGAAATTTACTTATTAAAGATGCCTTGGTGCTTTGCTCTAGCAGATTATGTATTTTTTTCTTCATCTCGTATGTTTGATCATTTGACTATAATGTGGTATGCAGATCATTTCTGGCCATGTCTGCTTGTAGTTCCATAGCCCTTCTGTACATGGATACCCATATCTTTTTTAAGATTAGAGAAGTTTTCTATTATTTCATTACATAGGTTATCTATGGTATTAACTTTTTCTCCTTGCCAAGTATTCAAAAATGCAGATATTTGTTCATTTAATAGTACATTTTTGAATACTGGCTTAATTTTGTATATGTATTTTTTCTTTTTTCCCCCTTTTTAACTTCTTGGTTTGATTGGAATATTTCAAAAGACCTATTTTCTAATTCAGATATTCTTTCTTCTGATCCAATTCATTGTGGATTCATTTCACTTATATTTTTTACTTCACACCTTAAGCTCTTTGCTTTTAAGATTTTGTTTGGTTCTTTTTCAAAATCTCTATTCCTTTGCTGAATTTCTCATTCATATACTGTCTTATCTTCCTAATTTCTTTTAACTTTTTATCTGTATTTTCTTATATATGATTGAGCTTTTAAATAATTGTTCTTTAAATTATTTATGAGGCATTTCTTCCATGTTTATTTCTTTGGAATCTGTTGCTAGAATCATCATGCTCTTTGGAATGTGTTGTAGTATCTTGTTTTTTCATATTTATTGTATTATTTATTAATATATTTACATATTTGTATATTGCATTATTATTTATATTGAGAGTTGCACATCAGGTGGATTAGATCTCTTGACCATTTTTTACGGTCTTCCTAGTAAGTGGCTTCCCTAAAGGTGTGTCTTGTGTAGACTTTATTTCCATTTGGACCATTTCCAATGTGGTCTCTATGTGACTGTGATTCATGACTTGGGGTACAGTTTGTACCACGGAGCCCTGAGAGAGACCCACTGTCACTGTGGGCTGTGCAAGAGTGGGTGTACTCTAGCAGTTCAGGCAGTTGTAGTGAAATGAGTGGTGGGTTTGTTTGCTTACTGTGTTGCTGTCCCTACAGTGGGAGTGGAATAATGGAGTTTCCTCAGGCACTGTTGATGCTATCTCTGCTTCTCACGTGGATGTCTGGCATTGGCTGCTCGGCAGTGCCGGGAATCTGAAGCACCTGTCCTCCAACCAGTCAGGGGTGCTTCACGAGGAGGAAGCATGGCAGGAACCAGAACACCCCCCGTGTGCTCACATGCAGTCCTGACAGCAGCGTTGTCAGGAAAGGTGAGGGGGCAGTGCAGCAGTGGAGAGCATGTAGGTGGGATGGCAGAGGGAGCCTGGGCATCCTCTCTGCTGGTGGCAGTGCAGCCGCTTAGCAGGACTGGTGCCAGGCAAAGTTCTTTTAAGTGCTCTTTGGCAGTGCATGTCCTAGGGCAGGAGATGGCAGTAGCCAGACTTCCTTCACCCTCAACACGGACTTCATCAGCTCTAGTGTGTGCTCAAGGGTGGGGTGTCAGCCAGAGCCACGGCGGGTGGGGCCCTTAGCGCTGTAAGATCCATGTGAGTCTCCTCCCACCCTTTCAGTTAACAGGTGCCTGAGCTTGACCCAGTGAGGAGGGGCAGCAAGAACCACATGGGCTCCTGCCTTCAGTCCTGGTACTGGCAGCCTTCCACATTCTGTGGTCTGTGCCCTTGTTCTCTGATGGCGAGCATCCTAATCTGGTTACTGAGGGTGGTGCCCTTCGTTCCCCTCCACTGTGCAACACCCAGGGCACCCTACACACTTCAGTCATGGTGGTCCCTCTGTTTGGGGCAAATGGAGCTAGTAAGGAAACTGTCAGTGACATTCCAGAAAAGGGAATATGGAAAGGGTTTCAACCCTTAGAGAGCTGCCCAAGCTCAGATGTCTAAACTTGTTCTCAAGAAGGCGCCTGGCTGCAGCACCCCGCAGGTAATGTTGGCTGCTTTTCCAATATAAGGACACTGTGTGACCTTCAGGTTACTTTTCTAAAAGGTCTATAAGGCAGTGAGATTTGTAAAATGGTCCAGGAGGTAGGATGTTCACTGATAGAGTTTCCTGGGATTCCCTATGGAGATAGAGTGGCAGATCTGGGATATTTCTGTTTCTCTCTCCCTATCTCCTTTTCCCCATGTCCCTCTCCTGTTGCTCCAGATTGACAAATCCTATGGATTTTCACTGTTTCTCTTGCGGAGTTTTAGTGTTCTATTATAATCACTCACTTCTACATGAAGCTGTACATTTGTTACTTTCGTTCTCTGGAGGAGGAGAGGAGTCCTACATGACTCTATTCTGCCCTCTTGGATCCTCTTAAGGGGATTCCTGATGCTGTCAGGTAAGCATACTATACATTTTTAGTCATTTTTACTGTCCCATTCTTTACATAAACATTTTATATACCATTTTCTTTAAAAACTCCAATACCTCCTCCCTTGACCTCACTGTCAGTGATATTCTTGTTTCTAGTCTACTGATAAAAGTGATCCAGGAGAGATCTCCACTGATTCCTCACGCACATCTCCTCATTTTGCAGCCTTGTCTGCTATATACTGTGCCTTCCCAAATGAAGCAAGGTATTACCTGTCCACTCTTCTAATGCCATCCCTCCACTTCTATGTTGGGTACATTTACCTCTTGCCTACTCAAGAACATTGCTGTAATTATTTCTTCCTGCCTGTATCATTCAATTTCATGTCTTTAATGGATCATTCCTATTAGTAATGAAACAGAAACAGGCTTTGTTGGGTCCCTTAGAATAAATTTTCTTTGACCCCTCTCTTCCATTTCCCTGTCACCTGTCTTTCACTGTTTTCTCCCGTTTACACCAAATTCACTGGAAGAATTACTGATGCTTGCGGCTTCCCATTCTTTTCCTTTCATCCTTTTTTTAAAATCCTATTCCCAACATGGCTTTGCTCTCAACAAGTTATTAGAAGAGAGGCCAGTGATGGATGACCTCTGTTTGCTAATCGATTGTTCACTTCTGATTCTCTATTTTCAGCCATTAGCAACATTTGACGCAATTGGTCATGACTTCCTGAAAACCCCTGTCCTTGGTATCTTAAATAGCACCATTTCCCCTATTTTAAAACCTGTACTTCCTGTCTCATTTTCCATTTTCTCTTCATCTTCTCAACTTATAAATAATGGACTCCAACATCCAATTCTCAGACTTCCTTTTCTCTGCCTACATCCATTCCCCTGTATTCTCTTCCAAGGCTTTTGATACTCCCCAAAGGTTCATTTTTCCAAATCTGTGCTCCTGGTTTGTAATGGATAAGCTTGAATTTGTCAACTTGGGGGCCACCCCAGAAATGGGTGGAGCACGTATCTGGTTGTGTGTGGGTTGCTCATGAAAATATGTCTTTGGTTACCAAATTTGGTCCCTTGTTTCTTCCTCTTTGTTGATGTCTCCCCACTCTGCTTCCCACCCATCATGAATTAAACATCTTTACTTCACTTCAGCCTTCCATGTTTGTGCCTTGTACCCAACCAACTAAGGAGTAAATATCCTTGAAAACATGAGGCAAATTGAACATCTCGTGTTTTAATTTGTGGGTATGGTTACTGTGTCCAGTGAGAGGAAAACTAATACATAAAATTGGGTTCCAGAGAAGTGGAGTTATTGTTGTAGCTATTCCTAACCATTCAGAGGCTTTAGAACAAGCTTGCAGAAGCTTGAAATCATTTGGAGATGTTGGATAGAGAAGCCTTAAAATGCTGTAAGTAGACCCTAATGGGGATTTTGGTTGGAGTTCAGAAAACCAGAATGCTGGCAGTCAAGGAAGAGGGCCACCTAAGCAATTTTCTCTGGGATTCTTTACACCACACTTATCCATCAAGAAATTAAGAGGCTGCTGCTTCTTCCATGGTCCAAGAGGGGCTGGCTATTGCTCATGCTGGTAGCAGACTTCAGTATTAGCCACATGATGCTGGTGTTACTGGCTTGCAGAATGCATGGGTTGTGGCATCAGGGAGGCTTCCACTCAGATTCCAAAGAAAGTTCTGGGAGGGCAAGCAGGGAGCTCTGAAGGGGCAGTATGAGAATGAAGTCAAAGGTGCAGTGGAACCCCAGATAGCCAGAGAAACCAGGAATGTGGAGCGTCTGCTGAGGAAACTGGCAGGCTGTGAGTGGAGCCCAGAGCGATACCAAGTGGGCTGCAATCAGCAGTGTCATAGGGGTCGAGCAGCCCAAGTTCTCTGCGGCTCGTGTCTCACCACCATGTATCCTGAATACCTGATATGAAACTACAGACCTAATGTTAGCATAAGTGGCCACAATGAACTAAATATTTTTGCTCTACCATGCCCTTCTCCCATGACCTTTCTGCCTTGGAACCTTTTGATCATGAACTGAATGCCCTTGAGCCAAGAGCCAAATTAAACTTCTCCTTTTACTTGCGAATGTCAGGCATTGAGTCCAAGCAACAGGAAAGCTAATGCATAGCCTTATTTAAAACAATAAACTCATTCTTTGCCATTATCCTTTGTATTGGTCTTTCTATAGAATGTTCATCTTGATTTCTTTATTTGACACCTAACAGGCATTTCACATTGATCTATTCTTGAATTGTTTCCTCACACCCAGCCTTCTTTCCCTACTTATAATCTTTTCTTCCTCTGTTGGTTTTCTCTTACAATTAGCAAATGTTAAGCAGGTACCTGCACAGTTTGCATATGATTGGGAATTGTATAGGATATATACAAGCATACTTCCTGGTCTCTGCCCTCAGTATTTAATATTTAATAGAGAAATTATAGCATGAACCAATAGCCTTTTCCCGCTAGCTAATTTCTCTAGGAATCCTGAATTTTATTTGGGCTCACAGATGCCTAATGGCAGACTGATAATGATAGTCAATAAGATGGGAAGAACATCATCGTTCTCAGATTCCACAAAACTCAGGATCACCCTTAGACTTTCTCTCACACTGCTCTGTGACCATGGGATAAACTCTTTTTTGAGCTTCTGTTGTATTTTGTAGCAGCCAATTAAAATTTTAAATATGGAGATAAGAACTTAAGGAATCACAGAATTCCTTGAAAACATTAAAACAGTGGTAGAGGAAAGGGAGGAAGAAAATTTGGGGCCAGCTAGCTAACATGGTAGAGTGAAGTATGTTGGTTTAAAATAGAAAGGAGCTGTGGGAACCTGGTGCTGTATAGATCTGTGACGTCCTTGAAGATGTTAACATTTAGACTGTGTTCCTGCTCACAAATGAGCCTGCTACCGGGTGTGGGCCAAGCCAGTTTGTCAGGTTTCATAAACCAAGAGATGCTTTACAATATTTTCTTGTTGTTAGCAGCATAAAATCTTCTTTTCTCACTACCTTTATGCAGGTCTTGGATATACAGTGTCCTAAGAGCCGGTTTGTTCTGAATGAATGGAGGTCATTTTCTCTTTCTCCTTAAACTTGTTGGAGGGCACCACTATAAACCAATTTTAAAAGAATATATCTGTTCTAAGCTTCTTATTTAACCGACACAGAAATGGAGAAGAGAGAGGTACTGTGACACTAGGGTCATGTCATTTTGTTTACCTGGCCTTAGTTTCTTTATATTTAAAACAATAAACTCATATTTGATCTCTGACAGCCCTTCCAAAGAGCAGAAAGAAAGCACATGTAAAACAAAGTGGACATCTACAAACAGACAACCATGTGTTAGTGTGAAAAAATGTAGGCTTTGGTCCGTATTGGTATCAGATCTGCCAAGCACATTTAATTTATGCTACTCCAATAATCACACAGTAAGATATTTCAGAACAACATTGAATTTTGTTGTGTACCTACTTTCGCATATCCTGGTAGAAATGGCAGTTGCTTTCAAAAATCCTAATTTCACTCAGTTTGCTCAACTTTCCAGTGAAACAGCCAGAGTAGGGATTTCATTCCCCATTTTACAGTTGAAGAATCTGGTGGAAAGTGCTTTCACCAACGTCACAAAATTAGCCACTATAAAAGCCAAGGCTGAAACCCAGGTCCATTGCTCTTCATGATAATTCTTAAATTAGAAGACCTCAGAGTGTGAATGAATTCACTGTAGACTTTATGTATGGGATGATTTAAAAAATGTGGTGAATTTAAAAATTTTAAAATGTGTCACAGTAAAAGACACATCACCATCAACCTCCCCCACAATACTCCTCCACACTTTAAGCACACTTACCCTATTTTTTTTTTCCACCTTCTGAAGCAGTTCTGCCAGTCTTCTTATGTGAGTGCCTTTTCGAGGGGTGATGGAGAATATGGTGCATGCAAAGACAGGCTTGTACACATATTATGTTGTATCTGCATCTGCTTTGTTCACAAGATCTGGAAGCCTGCAACTGAGGGCCCCTCCCCGAAGTCAAAATGACCGTGGAGAGTAGACATTTTGAACTGATTTAGGATGCTGACCAGTCATGATCATGCAACAAACAATACCCACAAAAAAGGGCTTCAGAAACTAGCGAGAATGATGAAATATATGTGTTTGGGTTATCAATGGCTGTGTGTCTTATACAGTACTAATTTTAAAAATTTGAACAACCACCATATATTTTTCAGCCAGACCTCATAAGTATTTATAGGTCGGCTTGAGGCATTTTAGGGTGCCTACCTCTTGCGCAGCATTATTAGCAGACACATGTGGTATCAGCAGGGGATATGGTGGTTCTACCTGGATACAGGTACTTGATTTCAGAGAATAACTTCAGGAGGCACTGGTTAGGTGTTACTTAGGAGCAAATGGAGAAGATAAATTATAGCACAAGGAGACTTTGATGAAAGATAGTTAAACCCTATACATTATCTAACATTCAAACTCGTATTTGTAGCGTCCAGTCTTGTCAGTTATCTTCGTAACTCTGTTACGTTGAGGATGACCGGAAAAATTTATCAACCTACCCCTTCCCATTTCATGTGTCTCTTTGTAAAAAGAAAGGCCATTGAACTTTAAACTATATTAAGCATTAAATTTTTATGGTCAAATTGAGATTCTGCACAAATACAGTTAATTAAATTTATAGATGATCTACCGTCTGGATTTATATGAGAGCCCTTGATTGAAGATGAGCTATAAAACACCTATTGAGCGAATACCCCCAGCCTCCACCTTCCAAGTTACTCTTTCTGGAACCAAGTGTATGAGTGTATGAGTGTGTGCTCTCCACCCAGCCGGAAGTCTGCGGCTCCTCCTCCCTGCCAGGTCTCCAGATGTTGCCATTTTCCAACAGGCCTGCACCTTCCCTCCTCTTTTCCAATGCTACCCCATGTGATTGTCCGCAGGTTGCCTATCTGAACAGACATTGCGGATTGACTTGTTTGAGGTGACACGTTTGGTTTTCTCATCCTATACATCTTTTCCCCTCCAGTCTTCCCCATCCCAAGAAAGGGTCACTTATTATGATGCTCGAGCCCAAAAGCTGAGTGTTACTCTTTTCTCCACTTACTCCAACCAGATCCATCTGCAAGTCCTGTTCTGGGGTCACTCTCCAGAGTGACCCACCATGACTCCAGTCATGTAGAGGGTGAGTTGTGGGTAATCGGAAGATACCCTCGCAGTTTGAGTCAGCCTCTTGTCTAGGCCAGACGCTTAGCAAAATGGGTGAGGACTCCCCTGGATCAGGCATGTACGGGCCGACTGCCTGACACCTCAACCTTAACCCTGCCAGTTCTCTCTCGCAGTCCAGTTGCTCCAGTCTTTCCCCGGATGCCTCCTGTTCTGCAGTCTTATTTTACATTCCTTTCTGCACATCATACCTAATACTGTTAATGTTCTTAAATGTAGATCAGATAATTTTACAGAATAAAGTCTACGTGCTTCCTTGTTACACATAATATAAAACCCAGAATCAAACTGTGTGGTGATGTAAGCCTGTAATCCTAGCACTCTGGGAGGCTGAGGCAGGGAGATTGCAAGATCAGGTCTAGCCTTAGCAGCTGACTTAGACCCTGTTTCAAATGGTGGGGAGGGGAGGGCTGGGGATTTAGCTCACTGGTGCCACCACCTGCCTCGAAAGCTCAAGGTCCTGAGTTAGATCCCAGGTACCCCCCCCAAAAAATGTGGGGAGCTGGGAATGTAGCTCAGTGTGTAAAGGCCCTGGGTTCAATGTCCAGCACCAGAGAAAACAAGCAAAGTCCTTACTATGATTACAAGTTCCCCCATGACCTGCCCCCATCCCCCACTTATTCCTACCTTTCTGCTCTGGCCATTGGTGCCTTCTTCCAAAGATATGAATTTCTTCCTGATTGGGGGGCAGGGGTTCCATGTCTCTCTAGATGGTTTTCTCCTCCTTATCCCAGTCTCAGTTTAAATGTTTCTTTTTTTATAGAGACCTTGTGACCCACCTATGCAAAATACGGACATCCATCCAGCCTCTGCCATCATTCTGTGGTTACACCACCACCCAGGTTTATTTTTCTGCACAGTCTGCGATTAGCTTATTGCCTGCCTCTCCCCGAACATGAGCCTCTCGGGAGGCAAAGCAGTTACAAATTCCTCATCTCTGTGCCCCTAGCAACTAGAGGGGTGCAGTACTTGGTACACAGTGGGCATTGAATGAATGCTAGTGATTGAATGAGAGGTTGGAGTCACTGCACCCAAGGATCGGTGACAGAGAATAACGATGTTCAGCAAGCACTTGGAAGAGTTATTTAAAAGCACATTTTCACGGAGGAAAATCAAAAATGCTTTCATCTTTCCTTTTCTCCCATCCTTTACCTGTGGACTTATGCTCCTTAGCTAAGAAAGTTGGACGGGACTTGTCTGTGTGTGCTGCGTTATTAGTTTCTGGGAGACTCTGCCTGTTAAAGGTCGTTGAACATCTCCCAAGCGAAAAACAAGGCTTTGTTGTTGGAAGAAAGTTCTGCATAAGGACAGCCTGGTAGAGGTTGAGTCTCTCTTTCATTTGCTTTCTAGGCACAGTAGGGCTAAGCAGCATTGTTTAACCTTTTGGAAGCTGTGTATGAAATTTACATTAGCAGGGTATTGCTCTTCAGTTACAAATGGGTTACCTGATGAATACCAGTGTGGCCCTTTGCTCTGAGAAATTATCTTCTTTCTGCTGAGAAGAACCAAGTAATCCATAAAAATTCAAGGAAGATGGGACAGAGAATCCTTTCCTCTGAGATTGTTAGGGAGCAAAATGTGGTCTGTGTACCCAAAGAAAGCTTCTAGGAAAGTCCCACAGGAATCTTTTCTTTCCTATCCCCAAGGCTGGTTTGGAATAAATACTGTGCTTTATCTATGTAGAAGTCTATACCCATCACAGAGTAGGCCCTTCATAAGTATCATCCCCAACTGTTTGTTATTTACGAATATTTATTAAGTAGACAACTCACCCATGAATGGAGAAGGGATGTGACTATGTAATTAAGACAATGCCACTCTAAATTTACAAATTTCATTAATGATTT